>NC_133326.1:210551223-210892056 GCF_042186555.1 Aquarana catesbeiana
GGCTATTACAGCAATCAGGTGACTGGGAACCAGGAGTTCCGGGTCCCGATCAGTAGTTTGGCACGCTACTAGCACATAGACAGATACACATACAGTATATGCGGCCCCACAGGAAAAAAAAAACAGTCCAGTGAGGCCGCATATATGCGTACTGTCAGCGGGAAGGGACACCATTGTTATTTACAGAATTTTGAGTTAGATAATTACATAACATACAGTACTAAGTGGTGGATTCATAGCTACATTCTTACCTTCTACATAATAAGTTTCCGTTAACTGAATGCCACAAAAATCTGGGAATGTCTTCATTGTTACGTATACTTGTTCAGATACACCAACTTCAAAAGTGTTAGCTTGAACCTGTATCTGTAGTAAAAAAAACAACAAAAAAACACAACAATTAAGTTTGAGAATTACAGTTTTTCTGCTAAAATGTTTATATATGCCAACTAGGGTGTAAGTGCAAGAGGACCACAGTTAGGACGGCAGAGGGGGACCAGGTTCTGGGACCGTGAGGTTTTATTTAACAGCTGTATGCTGACAATATATTTACAACATATTATCAGATCTCTTTTTCCTTATATTCCTTGTCAGCTGTTTGAGCTGTACTGTTACTCAAATGTATCACAAAAAATACAACATTGAGGGACAACCACCCAAATGAACTGGAAAATCCAGAAATAACTTCCCTCTACACCCAAGTGGATTTTACACATCTATGTGCCAACGATGATGTGATAATATGAGCAGAAGTGCCAGCTGTACACCAGTAAAAACTCGATCACATTTAGGTTTACTTCCCATTATCAGCTACTACTGGGATTTCCCAAACCACAGCTTAGGTCAAAAAGACACTTCCTTAATTAGAAAACAAGAGGTAGAAGAACATTTGTATTTTGAAATGCACCATACATTTTTAAATATGTCATGCATTCACACACCCAAAAGCACAATCATCTACCATACTTGAAAGAATATAATTCATTTAAATTGAATCTGTCTCAAAGGAAAAGACTTCATGTTATTACATTAAAGTGTATGTCAAGCCAAAGTGTTTTTCAGTTTTAGATAGATTGCAGAATATCTGGGTTAAACTGCTATCTGGGGCTCAGTTAGGGAAAATTACCCTTTCCTTCTATCCCTGTGACAACAGTTTTACCAGACAGGAAGTGGAGGAAAGTCTGTAATGAGAACACAGAGTGAGATAAAAATCCCCAACTGTATACAGCTTTCCTTTATAGCGTTATGAAAATTTAAAATGTTAATTACTGATATAAATGAGAGCAAGAACTTAATAAAATCAATATATGCATTTATTCTGCTAGTAACTGTGATCCTATGAGACAACATTGCATGACAATTCAGAAATCAGATATAAACTATACAATAGGTTTCATTATTAATTTCCAATACATTATTTTTAAAAACATTTACAGCTTTTGATAATGATATATTCTTAACCTCCCTGGCGGTATTCCAGAGTCTGGCTCGGGGTGGAATTTCAGAACCAAAAGCGGTAACCCCGAGCCAGACTCGGGATCTCATCACAGGATCCAGGAAGAGCTTACTTACCTTGTCCCCTGGATCCTGCGATGTCTCCCTGCAGTGTGAGCGGCTCGTCCGCCACTCGATTCATCACAGAGCCAAGCTTCGTTCCCTGCGAGCTTTGCGACACACAGGGAAGGAGAATGGCGCCAAATTCAAAAAGTAAAACACACACAATACATACAGTTTACTGTAATCTTACAGATTACATTACTGTATGAAATTATTTCACCTTTGTCAGTAGTGCTTTCTCCAGTGCCCTGCATGCAGTTTTATATTATAAAAACTGTTCTTTCTGCCTGGAAACTGGAGATTGTCCATAGCAACCAAAACCGTCCCTTTGCATCAAAAGTGTTTTTAGACCAGCTAGAAAACAGCGATAATAAATTAGAATCACTTCCAGAATTGGGCAATAGTGATTTGTGGGGAGATCTGTCATCAAACACTGAAAAGCAATGACACTGACAATTCTGCAACTGAGCAAATTTCAGTGTTTTTGATTTGATTACATTATTGAATAATATTTATTATTATTATTATATTATTATTTGGTATAATTATTTATAGTTATTTATTATATTATAATTTATGATTTCATGTTTCAAACTTTCTCATACCTGAGATGTCTACTGGACTCTGGTTTGGACAGATTTAAATGAGTTATTCCTAAGAATTACAGGCCTATAATATAAAACGCCAAATTTCCATGCAAAATAATGGTACCACTTTCAGCATCAAAAATATGAAATAATCATACCGCCAGGGAGGTTAATGTTCAAGGAGGTAACTTACTAAAGGTTCATTAACATCTTTATATCAAACCTTAATGGGTTAAAACGTAACTGTTGTCGCTTGTGTATATATATGTTGTGAAGCTATTTTGTTACCCGGGAGTTACAAAGCTTTAAAATAATTACTTTTAGTTTCTCTTAATGACAGCCCACACAGGGCAGCAGGGGAATGTCTGTGGCCACTGTGTGCAGAGTAACACTTCCATACATAAAATTCCAGCCCAATATTCATGATATGTTTTATGGTCCCTTCCTATGGGATTTAATATTGTAAGCTGTAATTTTTATTATAAGTTCAGAAGTGATATTATCTTTTTTTCTAAAATTAAGTAGGTGCAGCCTTAAAAAGACATAATGCAGCCTGTAGCAGATATAAGGTAATCATAATAAGGGATCTCTGTTTCATCTGAGTTTTACAAGTCTGATGTGGCAGGTCCTACTTAGTTGGCATAGCATGTTTTCCTGTATCCCTCCCCCAGACCAGTCCCTGTATAACCAATTTGCAGCCAAACAGCTTGGCAACTCTAGGCATTTAAAAATAGATGGCCACAGTTAAACTATAGAAATGTTCCTTTAATCACAAGTTCTCAAACATTGGTACCTATACTCTTATAAATACTTTTTAGTAGATATGAGTTGGTGGAGCGCTAAACCCCAGGGTAGGTTGAAGACAGAAGCGAGAATCTAGATCAGTGATGGCGAACCTTGGCACCCCAGATGTTTTGGAACCACATTTCCATGATGCACTCTACACTGCAGAGTGCATGAGCATCATGGGAAATGTAGTTCCAAAACATCTTGTGTGCCAAGGTTCGCCATGACTGACTTAGACCCATCACACAAACACAAACAATACAGCCTCTTAACTAATGAATGGCCCAACACTCTCACCCTTCTAATGTTCCATGAATACCTTTTGACAGGCAGTGTTATAGATTTTTTTTAAAGTAAAAGGGAGTGTCTGAAAAATATTTATGAATAACTAGGAGACCTATATGTTTGTACATGTTCCTTGGAATATATAAATGTATACTGTACATATCAATGATTATTCATAATAAGACTTGCCACACCAATGGATAATTAGTAAACCTTGGCTTTTTTAAAGTTACATCCTTTAATGTGGAGAAATGTAGTCAACCAGCTTTTGGAAAGAAATGTGGGTTTTCTGGTCTATGAAATATTTTAATAAGTTACCCCATATATAAAAGCAATACAATATTAAATACATATCCAATACCCAATATACAGTACAATGTATGGGTGAATGCTGTAAATAGTTGTCAATATAATATTTCTTTACTTTATGCATAAGGAATTTCTTTCGTTTAATTTTGGTAAACCTGATAGTCACGCACTGAGTCCGCTGTGAGCTTAATGTCATAGAGCAGATTTCAACTCCACGGATATGCACTGAAAAGAAACAAACCTTTGTTACTGACAAATATTTAGTAATCAACCTAGGTACCTAGTTCTGACAGGTAAGTGCTCCCACTTCTGCTCAGCTGATCTAGCCAAGTTCAGCCCCCTTCGTCCTGCCCACAACCTTCTGGGACACTTCACATGTCCCAGGAGGCTGTGGGTCTTTCCAGAAAGCACAGAGCAACTCATGCAGGCTAAGTGGGGAGCCAACTGTGAAGCCGCAGGAAGTCACAGCCGGCTTCTTACAAGCAAGATGGCGATGCCAGGGACCTGAAGACTGGCAAAACCTGGACTGATAAGTGTCTGTATATTAAAAGTCATCAGATACAGCATGTGTAACTGCTGACTTTTATTTTTTCACAATGACCAGAGCACCTCTTTAAATCTCCTAAATAATTGTATGTCTCTGACACTGCAGCAGTGAGACTTTGGCATTTGAGTTCCTAGGTTGCACACCTTTCTTGTCATCTGTGATTGGATTCTGCTCCCCAAATATATTTTTTGTTTTGTTTTATTACTCTATGCAAGAGTAGCATGATGACAGTGTGGTTAGAAAATTAACCCTGAAGTCCTAGCATCCTAAATTCAATTCCCTCCAAGAAATGTATCCACATGAAGGTTGTATGTTCTGCCGTGTTTTTTACTAATAGGTTAATTAAGAGTCACCATGAGCCGATATTAGGGTTTATTTAGGAGTACATTCTTAAAATATCTCAATAAAGCTAAATTTGCTTTAGTAATCCAATCCCATGCATAGGAAATTCCTTTATATTGGTGTTTTTTCTTCATGATTTATTCAAGTATTCTACTCTTTTTGTAGATCAATGACTTGGTCACTAGCATTCAGCACTAAACAGCGGGAATTAGTATACACAGGGCAAACAGAGCCACAAACTGGCAGGAAACTCTCTCTGATAAGGATCTCAAGATATATATCTATATACAGTATACAGTATATAACAGGTCAGTAAGTGACTGGGCCTATCAGGTTCAACCCTTTAACTGAAATCGTACTTTACCCTTTAAGACTGGCCATGGCCAGTTCTTCAATCAGTCATGGCAAATGTTTGTTTGCACCATTTTACAGTTGAATATTGCCCATTAAACTGAGTCATAAGAATCTTAGGGTGGCACATTCTTAGTCTATATATGCTGGGGTATTAAAATTAAATTTGTTTATTTACTAAAATTCATCAATTTACTTAAATTGAAACAATAACAACATTTTTTAGTTTGTAAAGTCTACATTCATACCATCATAAATGACTGTTCCAATGATATTTAAATGAAGTGAGCATTGACTGGCTGGTGAACATTTCATAACTGTTGTAATTTTCATGTTCTCCAGAACATTAGGGTTTAAAGATTCAGGGGCATCTCTGCAAAACCTACTAAACAGATCATCTGAAAGAAAGAATGTGGAAACAGTAGTTGTTAACAAAAAAAAAAAAAAATCATACCTGTTGAACAGACAATGCCATTTAGCACTAGTAGAGGCCACTGATTTTTAAATAAATAAGATATAAATTAACAAAAAAAAAAGTATACAGAGGAGTTTGTGTTTAAAAAGTGTAGATTTGACACTTTTAGGGTGCAAGAGTAAACATATTTGCTGAGAAGTTAGAAAATGCACAATCTAGTAAAGATGTAATAAAAATCTCTTGTTTCCCAATACTGCACTGAATATAAACATGTATACCAGGTAAATAAAGGGCATCATAGTTTTTGTTGTAAAATATATGTTTCTGGATTCTTTAATTGCTAGCATAGTGGTGGATGTGGATATGATTGAAGACATTTCCAGGATCATCTTAGCAAAATAGAAACACAAAAACACGTTAGCTGGGTTTCTAAATTACTTGTAAATGTTATCATTGCCTTCACATATAACCCAAAAGTACCTCTATCCCTAGGTAAAGGATAGCGGACTTAGAGATCCTTGGTTATCAGTGCACCCAGAATATCTGGTACAGCACAACCCCAACCTAAAATGCAGGATACAGTTCTTTTTTTTCAGTTCAAGAAAAGGAAATCATGGTTGTGTAGGACTTGGGGAGCAATGGGACATGATATGGTGAAAGGTCTAAAATGACACTGTATTTTCCTTTGGCTCCCTTGCCACATTAGAAAAGACAAAAATGCATTTAGAACTCTTAAAATCAGGCCCACAAGGTAAATAAAATGATATTTTGCAAATTGTGGGATGTTGATATCAGCAACACAGTGTGGTTGATTTACAAACGTTTACTTTGTAAGGGAATTTTCTCTTAACTGAGTGAATAAGGTGAAGCTCTGCTGACTTTCATTCAATCAGGTGCAATCTGTTTTCCTAGAATGTGATTGGGTATTCTTTACAAAGTAAATCTTTATCACTATGCGAAAATTCCTTGCGAAACGAACAGCATATCTGCCAAATAAATCAACCACAGTGTATTTGAAAAGTTTTGCATACACTTGTTTTCTGTTGTGTTACACCGGTGAATATGGTCTCAATCAATTTTCTGTCATCTAATAGGAATTGTGTGAATCCAAGTAGAATAAGCAAAGTGGCATGTACATATTCAGCAAAATCAATTAACTATGATTCACCTTAAAATAATTAGAACTGCTTCAATCCATCCCATTAGAGGCAAACTGTGAATCAGTATGATCATTCCTGAAAACATTTGAAGCAAAATAGACTTCCTGGTACCAGACACCATCCTGACACATACATACAGCATTAATTATTTGTAAGGTAGGAAATGAAAGAGGCTTTGTCTACAGGCAGCAATAAGTGCAGCAACTACTAGCAGCAAGTTAAAGTTTACCTCAGTCTTATCAGAACTATGAAATTCTTTTCTCTAGGTTAAAAAATGTTGCATAGTGTTCTTTAGCCCCTGTTCACATTGGGCCGATTTGACATGTCAAATCACATGCCAGATCGAAGCCTATTGCCGGCAACGGCACTGCCCGAATCAGTTTGACGCTGACTTTGCGGTGCCGCACTGATTCTCAAAAGTAGTTCCTACACTACTTTTGGCAACTTCGGGGGTGATTTCAATAGACATCTGTGCATGAACTCGCACAGATGTTTCTCAAATTGTCCCCCAAAGTCGGACTGAAATGCGGGTTTGAAATCGTGCGAGTTCAGCTGAGCATGCACAATTTTTTAACCCGCATTCAGTGTGAACCTGGGCTGAATGTATTAATATGAACCTCTTCCCTACCTTTAAAGGAGATACGTGGGCTTGAAAAAAACAAAACATACATACTCATCTCTATACTGCAGCATTGGTATGATGCTGCAGCTGTCCCACATTGGCTCTTAGACCGAGAACTAAGCAATCACATGACCGTTAATCCCTCATTTCTCAGTATGCCCAGAGCAGAAAGCAGTGACAGTGGCTTTTTCCCCTTTTTTCACCTGGTGATCTGGCTCGTAAAACACACCTCCTGTATTAGGCTGGGTTCACACATGCTGCGGTCACGGCTCGCAGCAGGGGGTCCGATGTGTCCCTGTTTGCCGATTCAGGTCTGAATTTTTGCCTGAATTCGCACCTGAATCAGAACCAGAGACGCACAGGGCCCTTTCCAAATGTGGACCGCGGCCACTCCTGAGCTGTATGAACCGCCTCCATTGAGAGCCAGTCACACTCTCCTTTCATGTGAATTGGATGCAGGAAAACCCTCATTAAATTTGTATATATGTGAACCCAGCCTTAGGGTGCCTACACTCTGGATGAAGGAGCACAGGGGCACCTTTGGACAGTAGCATTGTTAACCTGGGGGTAGGGGAGTGTTGGATGAACTAGCAAATTTAGATATACTAAAACATTTAAGCCAATCTCCAGCTAACATGTTTTATGCAGTTACAACAAACTGTTTTTCCTTTTGGGATAAAGGTTTTACATAAAGAAATATACATAAAGCTGCAAAGAAGAAAACGAATGTGCAAAACCAAGAAGAGCCAAAGCAGCTAAAGAGGACTAAGAAGCTGCCACACATACGGCAGTGTTCCCACACAGAAAAACAATAAGGTAAATAGAGATATGTCGCGCTAACTCAAAGTGCATAAATGTGATGAAATAAATATAATCCAATTCTTCAAGTAAAGTGCATATGCGTAAAGGGCAAAATCACATAATTAAAGTGACTAAACATCCATTAACCAGTTGCCGACCGCCGCACGACGATGTACGTCGACAGAGCGGCACGGGCAGGCAAAAGGACTTACAGGTACGTCCTTGCCTGCCCGCGGGTGGGGGGTCCGATCGGACCCCCCCCCCGGTGCCTGCGGCGGTCGGCAAATCTCCCCCGGCGATCGGTGGTGAGGGGGAGGCCATCCATTCGTGGCCCCCCCCTCGCGATCGCCCCCAGCCAATGGGATCATTTCCCTGCCTCTGTAGTGTACACAGAGGCAGAGGAAATGATGTCATCTCTCCTCGGCTCGGTAATTTCCGTTCCGGCCCGAGGAGAGAAGACAGGTATGTGAGTGCACCAACACTACACACACAGTAGAACATGCCAGGCACACAAAACACCCCGATCCCCCCCCCGATCGCCCCCCGATCCCCCCCCAATCACCCCCCCCCCGTCACAAACTGACACCAAGCAGGTTTTTTATTTTTTTATTTATTTATTTTTTTCTGATTACTGATTGGTGTCAGTTTGTGACAGTTACAGTGTTAGGGCAGTGAGTGTTAGGCCCCCTTTAGGTCTAGGATACCCCCTAACCCCCCCTAATAAAGTTTTAACCCCTTGATCACCCCTTGTCACTAGTGTCGCTAAGCGATCATTTTTCTGATCGCTGTATTAGTGTCGCTGGTGACGCTAGTTAGGGACGTAAATATTTAGGTTCGCCGTCAGCATTTTATAGCGTCAGGGACCCCCATATACTACCTAATAAATGTTTTAACCCCTTGATTGCCCCCTAGTTAACCCTTTCACCACTGATCACCGTATAACCGTTACGGGTGACGCTGGTTAGTTCATTTATTTTTTATAGTGTCAGGGCACCCGCCGTTTATTACCGAATAAAGGTTTAGCCCCCTGATCGCCCGGCGGTGATATGCGTCGCCCCAGGCAGCGTCAGATTAGCGCCAGTACCGCTAACACCCACGCACGCAGCATACGCCTCCCTTAGTGGTATAGTATCTGAACGGATCAATATATGATCCGATCAGATCTATACTAGCGTCCCCAGCAGTTTAGGGTTCCCAAAAACGCAGTGTTAGCGGGATCAGCCCAGATACCTGCTAGCACCAGCGTTTTGCCCCTCCGCCCGGCCCAGCCCAGCCCACCCAAGTGCAGTATCGATCGATCACTGTCACTTACAAAACACTAAACGCATAACTGCAGCGTTCGCAGAGTCAGGCCTGATCCCTGCGATCGCTAACAGTTTTTTTGGTAGCGTTTTGGTGAACTGGCAAGCACCAGCCCCAGGCAGCGTCAGGTTAGCGCCGGTCGCGCTAACACCCACGCACGCACCGTATCCTCCCTTAGTGGTATAGTATCTGATCGGATCAATATCTGATCCGTTCAGATCTATACTAGCGTCCCCAGCAGTTTAGGGTTCCCAAAAACGCAGTGTTAGCGGGATCAGCCCAGATACCTGCTAGCACCAGCGTTTTGCCCCTCCGCCCAGCCCATCCCAGCCCACCCAAGTGCAGTATCGATCGATCACTGTCACTTACAAAACACTAAACGCATAACTGCAGCGTTCGCAGAGTCAGGCCTGATCCCTGCGATCGCTAACAGTTTTTTTGGTAGCGTTTTGGTGAACTGGCAAGCACCAGCCCCAGGCAGCGTCAGGTTAGCGCCTGTCGCGCTAACACCCACACACGCACCGTACACCTCCCTTAGTGGTATAGTATCTGAACTGATCAATATCTGATCCGATCAGATCTATACTGGCGTCCCCAGCAGTTTAGGGTTCCCAAAAATGCAGTGTTAGTGGGATCAGCCCAGATACCTGCTAGCACCTGCGTTTTGCCCCTCCGCCCGGCCCAGCCCACCCAAGTGCAGTATCGATCGATCACTGTCACTTACAAAACACTAAACGCATAACTGCAGCGTTCGCAGAGTCAGGCCTGATCCCTGCGATCGTTAACAGTTTTTTTGGTAGCGTTTTGGTGAACTGGCAAGCGCCAGCGGCCTAGTACACCCCGGTCGTAGTCAAACCAGCACTGCAGTAACACTTGGTGACGTGGCGAGTCCCATAAGTGTAGTTCAAGCTGGTGAGGTGGCAAGCACAAGTAGTGTCCTGCTGCCACCAAGAAGACAAACACAGGCCCGTCGTGCCCATAATGCCCTTCCTGCTGCATTCGCCAATCCTAATTGGGAACCCACCACTTCTGCAGCGCCCGTACTTCCCCCATTCACATCCCCAACCAAATGCAGTCGGCTGCATGAGAGGCATTTTTATGTCCTCCCGAGTACCCCTACCCAACGAACCCCCCCAAAAAAGATGTTGTGTCTGCAGCAAACGCGGATATAGGCGTGACACCCGCTATTATTGTCCCTCCTGTCCTGACAATCCTGGTCTTTGCATTGGTGAATGTTTTGAACGCTACCATTCACTAGTTGAGTATTAGCGTAGGGTACAGCATTGCACAGACTAGGACACACTTTCACAGGGTCTCCCAAGATGCCATCGCATTTTGAGAGACCCGAACCTGGAACCGGTTACAGTTATAAAAGTTACAGTTACAAAAAAAGTGTAAAAAAAAAAAAAAAAAACACAAACAAAAATATAAAATAAAAAATAATAGTTGTCGTTTTATTGTTCTCTCTCTATTCTCTCTCTCTCTATTCTCTCTATTGTTCTGCTCTTTTTTACTGTATTCTATTCTGCAATGTTTTATTGTTATTATGTTTTATCATGTTTGCTTTTCAGGTATGCAATTTTTTATACTTTACCGTTTACTGTGCTTTATTGTTAACCATTTTTTTGTGTTCAGGTACACCATTCACGACTTTGAGTGGTTATACCAGAATGATGCTTGCAGGTTTAGGTATCATCTTGGTATCATTCTTTTCAGCCAGCGGTCGGCTTTCATGTAAAAGCAATCCTAGCGGCTAATTAGCCTCTAGACTGCTTTTACAAGCAGTGGGAGAGAATGCCCCCCCCCCCCACCGTCTTCCGTGTTTTTCTCTGGCTCTCCTGTCTCAACAGGGAACCTGAGAATGCAGTCGGTGATTCAGCCAGCTGACCATAGAGCTGATCAGAGACCAGAGTGGCTCCAAACATCTCTATGGCCTAAGAAACCGGAAGCTACGAGCATTTTATGACTTAGATTTCGCCGGATGTAAATAGCGCCATTGGGAAATTGGGGAAGCATTTTATCACACCGATCTTGGTGTGGTCAGATGCTTTGAGGGCAGAGGAGAAATCTAGGGTCTAATAGACCCCAATTTTTTCAAAAAAGAGTACCTGTCACCACCTATTGCTATCATAGGGGATATTTACATTCCCTGAGATAACAATAAAAATGATTAAAAAAATGAAAGGAACAGTTTTAAAATAAGATAAAAAAGCAAAAAAATAATAAAGAAAAAAAAAAAAAAGCACCCCTGTCCCCCCTGCTCTCGCGCTAAGGCGAACGCAAGCGTCGGTCTGGCGTCAAATGTAAAAGCAATTGCACCATGCATGTGAGGTATCACCGCAACGGTCAGATCGAGGGCAGTAATTTTAGCAGTAGACCTCCTCTGTAAATCTAAAGTGGTAACCTGTAAAGGCTTTTAAAGGCTTTTAAAAATGTATTTATTTTGTTGCCACTGCACGTTTGTGCGCAATTGTAAAGCATGTCATGTTTGGTATCCATGTACTCGGCCTAAGATCATCTTTTTTATTTCATCAAACATTTGGGCAATATAGTGTGTTTTAGTGCATTAAAATGTAAAAAAGTGTGTTTTTTCCCCAAAAAATGCGTTTGAAAAATCGCTGCGCAAATACTGTGTGAAAAAAAAAAAAATGAAACACCCACCATTTTAATCTGTAGGGCATTTGCTTTAAAAAAATATATAATGTGTGGGGGTTCAAAGTAATTTTCTTGCAAAAAAAAATAATTTTTTCATGTAATCAAAAAGTGTCAGAAAGGGCTTTGTCTTCAAGTGGTTAGAAGAGTGGGTGATGTGTGACATAAGCTTCTAAATGTTGTGCATAAAATGCCAGGACAGTTCAAACCCCCCCCAAATAACCCCATTTTGGAAAGTAGACACCCCAAGCTATTTGCTGAGAGGCATGTCGAGTCCATGGAATATTTTATATTGTAACACAAGTTGCGGGAAAGAGACAAATTTTTTTTTTTTTTTTGCACAAAGTTGTCACTAAATGATATATTGCTCAAACATGCCATGGGAATATGTGAAATTACACCCCAAAATACATTCTGTTGCTTCTCCTGAGTACGGGGATACCACATGTGTGAGACTTTTTGGGAGCCTAGCCGCGTATGGGACCCCGAAAACCAAGCACCGCCTTCAGGCTTTCTAAGGGCGTAAATTTTTGATTTCACTCTTCACTGCCTATCACAGTCTCGGAGGCCATGGAATGCCCAGGTGGCACAAAACCACCCCAAATGACCCCATTTTGGAAAGTAGACACCCAAAGCTATTTGCTGAGCGGTATAGTGAGTATTTTGCAGACCTCACTTTTTGTCACAAAGTTTTGAAAATTAAAAAAAGAAAAAAAAAATTTTTTTTTTTGTCTTTCTTCATTTTCAAAAACAAATGAGAGCTGCAAAATACTCACCATGCCTCTCAGCAAATAGCTTGGGGTGTCTACTTTCCAAAATGGGGTCATTTGGGGGGGGTTTGTGCCACCTGGGCATTCCATGACCTCCGAAACTGTGATAGGCAGTGAAGAGTGAAATCAAAAATGTACACCCTTAGAAATCCTGAAGGCGGTGACTGGTTTTCGGGGGCCCGTACGCGGCTAGGCTCCTAAAAAGTCCCACACATGTGGTATCCCCGTACTCAAGAGAAGCAGCAGAATGTATTTTGGGGTGCAATTCCACATATGCCCATGACCTGTGTGAGCAATATATCATTTAGTGACAACTTTGTGCAAAAAAAAAATAAATAAATAAATAAATTGTCACTTTCCCGCAACTTGTGTCAAAATATAAAATATTCCATGGACTCAACATGCCTCTCAGCAAATAGCTTGGGGTGTCTACTTTCCAAAATGGGGTCATTTGGGGGGGGTTTGTGCCATCTGGGCATTTTATGGCCTTCAAAACTGTGATAGGTAGTGAGGAGTAAAATCAAAAATGTACGCCCTTAGAAATCCTGAAGGCAGTGATTGGTTTTCGGGGCCCCGTATGCGGCTAGGCTCCCAAAAAGTCCCACACATGTGGTATCCCCATACTCAGGAGAAGCAGCTAAATGTATTTTGGGGTGCAATTCCACATATGCCCATGGCCTGTGTGAGCAATATATCATTTAGTGACAACTTTTTGTAATTTTTTTTTTTTGTCATTATTCAATCACTTGGGACAAAAAAAATGAATATTCAATGGGCTCAACATGCCTCTCAGCAATTTCCTTGGGGTGTCTACTTTCCAAAATGGGGTCATTTGGGGGGGTTTTGTACTGCCCTGCCATTTTAGCACCTCAAGAAACGACATAGGCATTCATAAATTAAAGGCTGTGTAAATTCCAGAAAATGTACCCTAGTTTGTAGGCGCTATAACTTTTGCGCAAACCAATAAATATACACTTATTGACATTTTTTTTACCAAAGACACCTAAATGTATGACTAAAATTGAGTTTATTGGATTTTTTTTAGAACAAAAAGTAGAAAATATCATTTTTTTTCAAAATTTTCGGTCTTTTTCCGTGTATAGCGCAAAAAATAAAAACGGCAGAGGTGATCAAATACCATCAAAAGAAAGCTCTATTTGTGGGAAGAAAAGGACGCAAATTTCGTTTGGGTACAGCATTGCATGACCGCGCAATTAGCAGTTAAAGCGACGCAGTGCCAAATTGGAAAAAGTGCTCTGGTCAGGAAGGGGGTAAATCCTTCCGGGGCTGAAGTGGTTAAATTCACAAGAAGTGACATCGGATAAATAACAGTGAAAATTCATGAAATATGACATCAAATAAATAAATAAACAAATCCAAATGAAGGTGAATAAATCCAAAAATAGTCTAAAAATGCATCAAGATAAAAAAATCATTACCCTTTGATAAAGTCACATGGGCGGTGACGATACACATCAGGGAAGAGTCAGATGTCATCACTTCTGGCCGCGGCCGAGACCGGAAGTACTGGGATCTGTGCTGTTCATTTTATGCTGTATATGTAAGTTACTATGTTGTTTTGAATAAACCTGTTTTGAATACTGCACAATGGGGATACTCCTTTCTATTGCATACCTCCACCCAATTTGCCGAACTTGAGGCCTTCCATTTGGAGATTTGCCAGACCTGTGACGATCGGAGGAGACTGATCGATTGATGGTGTTTCATCCACTTCCTGATTGCAGGCTCGACTTGACCCTAGGGGTCTTTGCTAGAGGTGAGAGGCTGGGGGAAACGTGTGGCGCACCACGGAGTGCGGTTATTAAGAGGAATCTGTCACCTATCATCGTTTGCACTTGCACTTTTTTTAACTATTTTTTTGCACAAACTGTTTTATGAAGACTCACTTTGTTCACGTTGGAACTGTATTACATTAATTGGATTGACTTGTGGCTATTTGTATAGCGTTTCTGCACTTTTTTTGTACCTTATGCAATTTTTGTTATTGCATGCGACTTTTTTTATCTCATGCGATTTTTTGATTTTTTTTTAAATTTGTGATTTTTTTTTTATCTTGATGCACTTTTAGACTATTTTTGGATTTTTTCACCTTCATTTGGATTTGTTTATTTATTTATTTGATGTCATATTTCATGAATTTTCACTGTTATTTATCCGATGTCACTTCTTATGAATTTAATGGATGTTTAGTCACTTTATTTATGTGATTTTGCCCTTTACGCATATGCACTTTACTTGAAGAATTGGATTATATTTATTTCATCACATTTATGCACTTTGAGTTAGTGCCACATATCTCTATTTACCTTATACATAAAGCTGAACATTGTAAGTTCCCCTGCCAGTGGTAAATGGTTTATCTCAACTCTCTAACTCCTATTTCTGCAGGGCGACTTTTTCATTTGAAAAAACAAAAGACTTACTGGTTTGGGTCACTGGTTCGAATCCCAAACATGACACTACCTGCCTGGAGTTTGCATGTTCTCCCTGTGCCTGCGTGGGTTTCCTCCGGGTACTCCGGTTTCCTCCCACACTCCAAAGACATGCTGGTAGGTTAATTGGCTTCTGTCCAAAATTGGCCCTAGTATATGAATCTAAGTTTGGGACCTTGGATTGTGGACTTCGTGAGGGTAGGGACCGATGTGAGTGTGCAATGTATGTGTGGAGCGCTGTGTAAATTGATGGCGCTATATGGGTACCTTAAATAAATATTAATATAATAGATGAGTATCTTAATGAGACACAATGCACGGGGATAGGGACAATTGTAGACACTCACTCAGGATGGACTGGTGTCTTTATTCAACCTTACTATGTAATAAATGTTTGCTTTTGGGTTTAATACCACTTTAATAAATTTCAGCATACAAATTACATTCATTTAACCACATCTCTGCAGACCTACAGACCAATACTAGCCTGTTCCAATAAAGTTTTACATAATCGTCAGGATTACATCATAAGGTGCGTGTGTTTTATTACAATATAAACATTACAAATCACTCTCCATCACCTTACTTATCGTATTGCAGAACAGTCATGATAAAGGGATAGGAACAAACTTTGACGTAGAGAGACTAGAAACAACTGATCACATGAGAAAAGTAAATAGCCCAGGGAGTTCCCTTCCATTTACTGCATATTTGTATCCTTTTGAATAAATCCGTCAAAGCCAGCACATTCTATTTATAAACTAGCAAAAGACTACTATATATAGATGCACAGTGCTCATGTGGCATGTTTATCTAGATAAGGGTAATTATATTCAATTACTTATTTTTTTTTTCCACATGGCCTGATAGTAGTATGTTGTTACATAAATCAAAGATAAAAAAACTGTTGAACTCCAAAGATAATACTTACCGGGTTGTTTTCTTTCGCATTGAACACCCTAAAATGAAAATATTTTAATTTATGTTACTTTTGGATTTCAACACATGTGCGTCTGCATGCAGAAAATGTCATAAAGAGTTCCAAGAAATATTTAATTAGGCACACATAATATACCTTGATTATAAAAAAAATCTAAAGAATGAAACAGCAATGTCAAACTGTTATTAATTACTAATCTAAGGAAACATAACGTTAAATAAATAAAACAAAATAAGGGACCGCAAAAGCTGTTTTTTGGTTCTTCTCTTTCTTCATGTGTGTTGGTTCTCTTTTACAGTCTGAAGAATAACGATAGTGAACACCGCGCATACTAAATGTATCTTATGGTTATTTGGCCATTTCAATGGCCTTCAATGTGTTTTTTTTTCTTGTTATTATGCTTAAACATTTTTCTTCTTCTATTTTGGAGTAGTATACATGATCGCTGTTCTATAAACATCATATACATACAAACAATGCTCCTGAAGAAGCAGAGTACTGTCCGTGAAACATGTCGAGCATTTAAAATATGATTGCTACAGGGTGAACTGGTATTACTACTTCTCTCATTTATATCCCTTTTCTCAGATTTGACAGCGTTTTAAAATTGTATGTTTTAAATATGTTGTTGTAAAACGCAATACAATCTATCTTGTTTTATCAATATGTGTGTATCCCAAGTATTATGACACTATTAAAGTCCACTTCAGCCTCATAACCATTCACTTTGATAGTAAATGTGAAGTCAAAAAAAAGTTTTTCTTCATTTTAAATGAGTGGAGTTTGGTAAGGATTAGAACCACTGTCTGGGTTTTACTGCTATTTGGGATTCTGTTAAAACGCAACTAAACCCTCCTCTCCTTTTCAGCCAATGAAGGTGCCATCTTAACTTCTGTTTGACCTGCAACTGCCATGGTGCTGCACATGTGATCAGTTATGACACCAGCCATTTGATGGTTTGACAGATTGCGCAAGCAAATGTGACTGTTAGCATTCCCGGCCAATAATGTAACTGTTTTTTTAAATCATTAAATTGATGGGTTTAGTTGCGCATTAAACCAGACAGGATGAAGTTTGCATGAGGAGGCTTGAGGATACCTCCACAGCAAAGGTACACACTCTGTTACTGTTCCAAGTTTGTCTATCAGGATAGTGGGAGGGTGTCAGCCGCTTTTATCTGGGGATCTGTTCTTGAGTGGGCAATTTTTGTTTCTCCTAATATCAGCAGAGAGGAGCGAGAGGCCATGCTGGATGAAGGGTGGGACCGGGAGCTGCTTTAGTTACCTTTGCCAGTTAACTAGCAGATCATTGGTTGCTAGGCAGTCCTAGCAACCAATCATCAGCTTGGTAACATAAAAAGTTAACTAAAGCAGCTCCCGGTCCCGCCCTCCATTCAGCACCATGCAGCCTCTCCCTCCTCTGTGATGTACAGATGCTGTAAGGTAGAAGAGAGCTATCTACAGCTGTGTGTTGGGAGGGACTGGGGAAACGGCTATAGAGGGGCAGAGGACAGTACTAGGGGGATAGACACAGAGGATAGTGCTATGCAGGGGGGCAGAGGAAACTGCTATGGGGGGAGGCAGAGGACACTAATTGGGGGGTATGGGGCATAGGACATTGCTATGGGGTGGCAGAGGGCACTACAGGGTGGGGCAGAGGAAACTATTGTGGGGGGGTAGAAGGCTGCAGAGGACATTGCTGTGGGGGGCACTACAGAGGGGGGCAGAGGACACTACTGTGGGAGGGGGTGCAGAGGACACTGCTATAGGGGGGCAGAGGGCACTACAGTGGAGAGGAATGGAAGAGGACACTGCTATGGGGGGGGCAAAGGGCGCTAAAATGGGGGAGGGGGGCAGAGGACACGGCTTTGGGGAGGGGGCACAGGACACTACTTTTGGGGGGGGTCAGAAGACACTACCATATGTGTGTGTGGGGGGAAGGGGGTATAGTATATTACTAGGGGGGATGATGTGAAATGAGGCAGAGGACACTGCTGTGGAGTGGGGATGGCAGAGGGTACTACTGTGGTGGGGGTGAGTGATTTGAAGTGGGGCAGAAGACACTACTGTGACACACTATGGCTTGGTTCACAATGCAGCGATGCGGGAACCCTGCAAATCCAGTAGGGTTCCCGCATCGCATGTCTCCCGCCAGCGGTTCACACTGTCCTATGCGAACTGCTGGGAGTGTCAAAACAAAGTTAATGACACCCCCAGATTGATTCGCATATCGCAGTGCGAACTGTCAATTCAGACAGGAATTGGATTGCATGGGTGTGAACACCCATGTGATCAGATTCTAGTGCAGACCAAAGAAAGGGTCCTGCACAAGTTTGGTATGAATGCGATGCAAATTCAGCCATACAATCTGTATGGCTGAATTTGCATCGCACAGACATTGCATGTGATTTGCACAGCAGTGTGGTGCAAATCGCATGTGATGTCTGACATCGCAGCTGTGGGAACTGACCCTTGGTGTTTTTATTGAATGCTTTATTTTTATTTTTTAAAGGATGACGCCAACGCCCCAACCTCCCCTCCCATCGGGGATCTTTGATTTCCTAGATGTTGCCCAGGTAGATCTAAACCTCTGAAAGGTTGCCTACCCCTGATCTATACTCTCTAATTTGCATGAGCCGCACACTGTTTTTTACTGTGGGTGATTTACTAAAACTGGAGAATACAAAATCTGGTGCAGCTCTGCATAGAAACCAATCAGCTTCCAGTTTTTCTTTTTGCCAAAGCTTAATTGAACAAGCTGAAGTTGGATTGGATTGGCTACCATGCACAGCTGCACCAGATTCTAAATGCTCCAGTTTTAGTAAATCTCCTCCTCTGTGTTTTGTTTTTGGCTTGACATACATACACTTTAACATAAAGCTATGCTATCAGTTTTAGGCCCCTTTCACACATGCGGACTGTTCATTCTATCAGTTCAGTCATGTCAAAATGGATGAAGTAATCATCGTTTTTTTGTCAGCGGGTCTTGTTTTTCGTCAAGTTTTTTATACATCCACTACCAATGCAAAAACAGATGGAAAACAGACCAGTTTACATACATTTTTCGGCCGATCCGTTTTTTTTTAACGGAAGAAAAATAGAGCTTTGATCCGTTAAAAAAAACGGATGTTGGCGGATGAGTATGTAAACTGCAGTAAATGAATGATCATCCATTTACATCCGTTTTTCCATACAGATGCATCGATGTCCGTTTTTCATCCGCCAACGGATGAATGAAAAACAGACATATGGTCTGCATGTGTGAAAGGGACCTTACTGTGTTAGATAAATAAAGAGTAATAGAAATGCTGACATTCTTGCTTTTTCTGGATAACATCCTGCTCTAGGTTCTCTTTAGTGCTAGCTACATGTCTGCAGACTGGGAAGATTAGTAGAGAATGGGGTTGATTTACTAAAGGCAAATAGGCTGTTCACTTTGAAAGAGAATTTTCTGCTAAATTTCATCGTCCAATCATTTGCAAGCACGAATGACAGAGGCTAAGATGGCAGTTTTCTTGGCTGTAAACAATATAAGGGTTTAGTTCCACTTTAAGTGATAACTTTTTTTCTTTAAGGAACAGTTAAAAAAAAAAAAGTAGAATTTTTAAAGTACTTTGTCATAAATTGTCAGTGACAATTTTTTCCCAAGTACCACACTGATGTCAAGCTTTACGTAAGCAGTCCCCTTACTATGCAGCTACAAGGAAATGTGCCTTTAGGAAACAGAGAGTGCTATTTGTTCCAGTTAATCTTGGCTTCCCCATTTCCTTGTTCTGGCTCGTGGCCACTGTTAATCATGTTTTCAGTAAAACAATGTAACAAAAGTATATGCTGAAAGGAATACTTTTTTATGCTGTATTTCCTCTAGCAGGATAGTACAGTTTGTCGTGCATTACATAAAGAATAATTCTAAAGGATAGTTTTTATCTGAGTCAAGCAAAGATTAATTCATAAAGTTAGTTTAAAAGAATAATTTATTTATCTCTGTATAAGGGTTTTAGTACATGATATAATTAAATTTATCTACTTTGGTATGAGCTGTGTAGCTGGCAATCCACTAACTGATGTATTAAAAATATTTAAAAAAAAACAGATTATGAGATATGATGTTGATTTGTATATGACTTTATTGGAAGTTATACTTTTTGTCATTCCAGAGTTACACAAACCTAAAATTAGGAATCCAGACAATGGGGCCCAATGATGTTTAAAACACAATACATTTGAGTACTTTAATTGTTTTGGGATTGCTTTACTAAAGGCAAATAGACTGTGAATTTTGCTAGTGCAGTTGTATTCACTTTCTGAGAGCTTAGTGAAAGTGGTGAACCTTTACGTTATAAAGAATGTCCAATTTGATGCAACAAAAATAATAAAAAACAACATTTTTTGTTTGCAAGTGTTTGGATGATGGAAATCAGCAGAGCTTTACCACATTTATTAAGCTTTGGGGACAATTAGTGCAACTGCACTTGAAAAGTGTACAGTCTATTATCACTCAGTGCCATCTACTGATACCACAGCTACTCTGTAAAAACACTGTTAGTAATGAAAACAAAAAGTTTTTATTTAGTAATAGGATTCTTGTTTTTCTTTTCTAGAAGAAGAAAGGTGAGAGCTGGCAACTAATCTCAACGGTCACCAGTACAAAAAGGCTAACTCTGCCCATCGAGACACCAACCGCAAAAAAAAAAAAAACCAACCCACCCACCCAAAGTTTACACCCTTTTAATTTTTAACCAAAACTATTAAAAGTTACTTTGAATATGCATTAACAAGCAATACCAAACTTATAGAATAAAATGTTTCCACAACAAACACACTACCAGTTTAAATTAGGGAAGCAACTTCTGACAAGTTTGGCATGTTGTAAGATACCTGCCCACATTTTTTGGATGCTGGATACATATATATGTAGCGGTCACCTACTTTCATGTAGATGAGTTTTTGTGTTTAAATGACAAAGTACGGTTTCAGGTAAATTTAGGCAGGCTTGCATTATTATACCAGGCCTGGTTGTTTATTTTGGGAACTGGGAGTGTCAGTGTAGTGCAGGGTGTGGCCACCTGTGCTTGGACCCAGAGATGCCTCCTCTTGCTTTCAGTGGAAATGGTTCTGGAAGAGAGGTTGGACTTGGGATCTGAGCGACAGGCAGCTTGTGTGTGAGTTCTGGCCAATAATTAATTTGTTTGGCAGGAGGCGGGACTCTCATAAAAAGCTGGGGTCACATGCTGCTGGGCAGTTCCAGAGAAGGAGAGATCAGAGAGAGAGGCCCCCTGCGGGGAGCCAAGCAGAGCCCCCCCTACGGGGAAGGAGGGGGGACCAGGCCACAAGGAGGAGAGGAGTTGGTGACACCGCACAGCATGTAGTCGCTGGTGTCGTTGGATACCCCTGCAGGAAAGGGAGCATGCCAGACTGGAGAGAAGGGATGGAGAAACCATTACAAAAGAAGTAGCAACTAAGTGGAAGACAACTGGGCGATTGTTCGTGAGTGGAACATGGACTGTTGATCAAGTGAGTGAAAGCCCAGGGGAAGGGTACTACCAGAGGCTGAGGGATGTTGGTACGCAAGTCAGTGAGACAGGTGGTGATGGCCTGTGACTTTGGGTTCAACAATGCCCCGAGATTCCAATCAGTCAGGCGGGAGGAATTATTCAGAGTAATCTCTTCCTTAGCTCAACTTGGAAGTACTGTACAGATGGGAAGTAGCGGTCAAAAGACGGCGGTAGAGCTCTGAGCACAAATAGAGATACAGGTTGTTCTAAAAAGGCCTATGAGTGAAGAAGTTATTCAGAGTGACTCTTTACTATGTATCCTCTAGTAAATCTACACAAGTCTATATGCAAAGAGTTATTCAGGGTGGCTCTTTGCTATTCATTTCATTGTTCTCAAGGACCGGACTACTCTTGTCTTTCCGTAAGAAAAGTTATTCAGAGTGACTTTTCATAGTCCACATTGTTCTAAGTCTTTGCATGAGAAGGCAAAGGAAAGATTATAAAGCAGCAAAAGAGCATCTCAGAAAACTCTTCTCATATCCCAGCTCATGTTACACCAATAAAAGCAAGAGAAAACTACAATATGGACTGTTTCTATTTCTATGGGCTGCGATGGGCTAGATGGTAAATATGATTTACGGATAGAATACACAAATTGCAGCTCCTTTGGGGGTAGTGCGCTACATGGAGGTCCCACCGAGATATCTGTTTTATATTTGACTACTAGCCATCTCCCATAGCAACAGAGTCTGCATTTCAGTAACTGTTGCCAAGATAGTCTGCAGTATAATAGTGCCTGCCACCAGGTGTCGCTGGGGAGGACTTTGAAAATGTGCAGCTACAGTTCCTTGCGTGCTGAAACAACAAGTAGGGGGTGGAGCCACGCCCCAGAGGAAAAGTTTGTCAGCATTCAGTGTGCCACGCGCCAGACCGAAAAGGCGGAGGAAGATGGCGGAAGGTATTGGGAGTACACCCGTCATGCAGCGGTTACCTGAGTTGCAGGACCGAGTTCTGATCGATACTGGTGTTCGTTTGGAGCTCACCGGAGGACTGGCACTAGGAGTGATTGATGGAGTAGAGAGACTTTGCATGTTGTATCCCGGATGTCGGAGGCCTACGGTTGGAGTCGCTGCCTGGGCTCGGTGTGGGCATTGCAGTGTTCAGCTAACATGACTGGGAACCGTTCAACAGGAAGCTCGGTACTATTCCACCAGTCTTACAACCGAACTTTGTCTGCCGCAGATGCAGGTGACTCGGAAGGCCGAAGAGGGTCGTATGTGGCCTGCTGCAGCAGTGGAGGAGCTCCCATCTGATTCGGCTGAATCAGAGCCACCGGTGGATCAGGTAGGATCTAATGGGGGAGCCCGTAGCCTGGCTGGGGACCCAGGGACTGCCGGAGTTAGTGGACAGTCTTTGGAGGAAACCCCTGAGGAGCCGGCTAGCAATAAGTCCTTTGTTATACCTGTCCGGAAGGAGCCTAGTTTACAGGAAGGGGATCCCTCAGGTGAGCCGGACAGGGTGAATGGAGGCCGGACTGTAGATTGGGGGTCACCGCAAGTCCTGGAGAAATATGGATCTATGGACAATTTATTTGAGTGGTCATCCCCTGAAGAGGCTGAATCTAGTGACGAGGAAGAATGGTTCTTGGAGAGTTCTACCTCAGTGGAAGCTTCTACGGGAGTGTCAGAGAAATCACTCAGCACATCTAAAACCCCAGTACCCCCTTTCAATGTCTCAGCTATTGTCCTTCCTACCAGGGCAGCCACGTACCAACAGTGGGTCAGTAGAGCTTCTGACTCAGGCGTTTTGCCTGGCCGAGGAAAGGCTAAAGATTTACCTAGACTTTCGAGGTTTCAGAGGGGAGTTCAAAGGAAAGTTGCTCAGGAGTGGAGCTTGGATTACCCTTATGTTCCTGAGTGAATCATGGAGATTGTTGAAAATTCACGGGAAGCGTGGGAAGAGGACCTTGTTTGGGACTATCTTCATGTTCCTAAACCTAAGCGGACACCTGATAGTGAAGTCTGGGTCCGATTCAAAGACATTCACCATGAATGGAGACTAGGGAGAGCAATTCACAAAGACAAAGTGTTGGTGGTAAAGGCAGGACAAAACACCCACAATTACTCCATCTCAGTGAGAGGACAAGGGGACAATCGCAAAAGGTTACCTGACCCAAGGTATTACTTGTAAGCAGGACTGCTGGAGAGGTAGTCACAAGTGTGCTTTAATACCCATATTGACTGCAGGACGGCAGATGGGTTAGGGTGGGTTTTCCCAAAAATTGTTCAGCAGGAGACTCACATTCAGGGTGCCTAACAAGGACAAAGTTATGGACACTAGAATGTGCTGTTTCTGCTAAATCCCTTTGCCACAAGTACTTTTAAAAAAAGGACTCCTGTTTAGGTTCCAAACAGAAAGTTTATTTGCCAATGGGCAGATGTATTCATTTGCTGAGCATGTCTGTTTAGGGTGCGCTCTGCAGGAAGTCAGTTAGACTCCTTTTGAGGGAGCGATGATCCTGACAGAAACATACATGCCATAAAAGGAAAAATTTGTATATTTGATTGATTACCCAATAGAGGATGATAACCCCCTCTGTTTGGTAATGTGTAGTTAGTAGAAGTTAGAAATATTTTGTGTCTTCTTTTAGGTGAATTGAAGATGTGACGGCTGTCTATCTTACAGATGAAGGCCTATGGTAAGCAGAGTATTCCTCCTTCGGGAGCAATGGTCTGATTCTGCTTGTACGGAATGTTAGCTGTAGGGATTTACAGTTAGGCCATGTAAATTGTATAAGAAAAAATGTTGTGTACAGTGATACTGATGTTGTTCCTGTTTCAAGTTTATTTCCTTTTTCCCCATTCCATTTGATGTAATGAGATGCTCTTTCCTCCTTGAACTTAAGGAGGTACTCTAAATTAATTCCCCACAACTGGGGACAGTTGTGATTTAAGTGGGGGGTGTATGTAGCGGTCACCTACTTTCATGTGGGTGAGTTTTGTGTTTAAATGACAAAGTACGGTTTCAGGTAAATTTAGGCAGGCTTGCATTATTATACCAGGCCTGGTTGTTTATTTTGGGAACTGGGAGTGTCAGTGTAGTGCAGGGTGTGGCCACCTGTGTTTGGACCCAGAGAAGCGTCCTCTTGCTTTCAGTGGAAATGGTTCTGGAAGAGAGGTTGGACTTGGGATCTGAGTGACAGGCAGCTTGTGTGTGAGTTCTGGCCAATCATTAATTTGTTTGGCAGGAGGCAGGACTCTCATAAAAAGCTGGGGTCACATGCTGCTAGGGAGTTCCGGAGAAGGAGAGATCAGAGTGAGAGGCCCCCTGCGGGGAGCCAAGCAGAGGAGGAGGGGGGGACCAGGCCACACGGAGGACAGGAGTTGGTGACACCGCACAGCATGTAGTCGCTGGTGTCGTTGGACGCCCCTGCGGGGAAGGGAGCATGCCAAACTGGAGAGAAGGGATGGAGAAACCATTACAGAAGAAGTAGCAACTAAGTGGAAGAGAACTGGGCGATTGATTGTTTGTGAGTGGAACATGGACTGTTGATCAAGTGAATGAAAGCCCAGGGGAAGGGTACTACCAGAGGCTGAGGGATGTTGGTACGCAAGTCAATGAGACAGGTGGTGATGGCCTGTGACTTTGGGTTCAACAATGCCCCGAGATTCCAATCAGTCAGGCGGGAGGAATTATTCAGAGTAATCTCTTCCTTAGCTCAACTTGGAGGTACTGTACAGACGGGAAGTAGCGGTCAAAAGGTGGCGGTAGAGCTCAGAGCACAAATAGAGATACAGGTTGTTCTAAAAAGGCCTATGGGTGAAGAAGTTTTTCAGAGTGACTTTTCATAGTCCGCATTGTTCTAAGTCTTTGCATGAGAAGGCAAAGGAAAAATTATAAAGCAGCAAAAGAGCATCTCAGAAAACTCTTCTCCTATCCCAGTTCATGTTACACCAATAAAAGCAAGAGAAAACTACAATATGGACTGTTTCTATTTCTATGGGCTGCGATGGGCTAGATGGTAAATATGATTTACGGATAGAATACACAAATTTCAGCTCCTTCGGGGGTAGTGCGCTACATATATATATATATATATACATATATATATATACACAGTAAATGTTAGATCAAAATAATTGATATCAAATTTGAATATGAAACAGAAGAATCCTGTGCAGAGAGATGGAAAATTACATATGAGAAAGTTAGTCTGAAGGTTAGTGCTAGGGTCAAGAGAAGGGTTAGTATGTAACAGGCCTTAGGTTGTGAACAAGGTTGTGACTGTGGGGTTGATTTGCTAAAACTGGAGAGTGCAAAATCTGGTGCAGCTCTGCATAGAAACCAATCAGCTTCCAGTTTTTTTGTAAGCTTAATTGAACAAGCTGAAGTTAGAAGCTGATTGGCTACCATGCACAGCTGCACCAGATTTTGCTCTCTCCAGTTTCAGTAAATGAACCCCTATATGTCATGGGGACCCATTGCAAGACCATTAGGAGGCTTCCTGCCCCTCTAATCTCCATCTCAAATGCCAACAGATATAACTAACTTCATAAATCACTGTGTAGCCAGACAGGTCTGGCTCCCTGTGCTTCTGGGCCTCCTAGCAGTTGCATGGTCTTCTATGGCTATAGTAACACCCTTTGTTTGGAAACACTCTTTGCATTAAAAACTAAAATACTAATTTAATGTCGTTGAAAGCTAATCTATCATTGGAAACTTACTGCTAATTCATGATTGCTTTTATGGCCCAGCACCACCATAAAATGTATTTTTGGAGCAAAGGGACTTAGTATGACTTGAATTGCATGGTCAGAATTTATTCATAAGAATCATGGTTTGAAAGCAAATAATCATTTCCATCAAATGTCTTGCCAGTTTGAGCATAAATGCTTCACATAGCCAATTTACAAACAGCAATACAGAGTGTATGCATTTACCAAGTCTGGAGGCCTGAACATAATTCTTAAGCCTCGTATACAGGATCAGATTTTCCGACTGGAAATGTGTGATGACAGGCTATTGGCGGAAAATCCGACCATTTGTATGCTCCATTAGACAATTGTTGTCGGATTTTTTGCAGACAAATATTGAATAGCAGGTTTGAAAGTTTTCCGCGGACAAATGTCTGTTTTCGGATTTTCCGAGCGTGTGTATACAAGTCTGTCGGACAAAAGTCCAAAGTACAAACATGCATGCTCAGAAGCAAAGACGAGCCAGAATCGGTTGGTCTTGTAAACTAGCGATCGTAATGGAGAATTAACATTCGTGATGCGGCTAATTATGAAATCTCAAAATGCAGTGTACAATTCTCTTCTTCTTTAATGGGATCATAATGAAGCTGCTTTGCTGGGGATACTGATGGAGTTATGGCAAACTAATTTTCAAAGGCTTTTTTTTCCTAGTGATATCAAGAATAATATTATTATTCTTTTTTTTTTTTATTTGGGCAAGTTACCGCAACACCATTATCCCGTGGTTTTTAAGATCAAAGATACAACTATGTTGGTGTCCCTTGTCAATTTTACATTGTATTTTTTTAAATGTAACTGCCTACTCCCAAACTGTCATTTGAAGTAAAACACATAGCCAAGTATTATTCTACACAATTTTTTTATTGTGCATTAAAAAATGGAAAATAAATAAAATTAGACATGCTATCTGCCAATATAACTTAACCAAAAAGTGCATTCTATGCATACAAAAATATAGAAAATATACCAAATCAAATCATTATCATCATTAAATCATTATTATTCAACCAAAAAATAAAATAAAATAAATAAAAGCCTCATGCATGTGTCCTGCTTCCTAATATAGGGGATCACCAATGCCAAGAGTTGGTGAAAGCAGGGATCCGTCATCCGGAGATAATTCCGAAAATCATCTGGATTATTCTCCTCGAGCTCCCGCAGCAAAGGCATATTACATAATTGGTCACGATTAATAAAGCAACCAATTTTTGGTACAAGAACTCCTCCTCCTCCCCCTGTTCCTGGACTGGACTTGGGTCAAAGCAAGGCCCAAGGCCAATAATAAATAACATGTTATCTCCTCCGATTCCGCAACATGTCTGGTTGACGAACGGCCATTCAAAAACTAACTGAAAAGCAGGAAATGAAAAGCACGAACTGAAAAGCATGAAATGAAAAGCGTGAACTGAAAAGCATGGAATGAAAAGCGCAAAATGAAAACGCGAATCAACACTCACCAAACTTCTACTAACACGAAATTAGCAGAAGGAGCCCAAAGGGTGGCGCTAAAGGGCTGAAAACCCACATAGTACGTCAGTACGTTCGTGTTTGTTGGCCGACAATTCCTTGCCGTTTGTATGCAAGACAAAATCCAGGCACACGCCTTCGGACATAAGTCAGACATAAGTCAGAGGTTTTGTCTGCGGAAAATTCGATCATGTGTACAAGTGTCCAGTATTCTGATATATCCTAGAAACAAATTACCTTGGACAGTAAATATACTGTATAGGAATAGTACCTTTTTGTCAATGCCACGGGATAGTCAAAGTATCATAGAAGCGTTTTGTTTAATACACATTTTAACTGGATTTAAATCTTTTTCAAAACTGGCCACAAGATGGAAACTGTAGTTAATCAATCTTCAGATAATCCATTACTTCATATACGAGGTTTACTCTTTGTATTTATATACACTTCCCTCAGTCACAAATCAACGCTTAAAGCGGGATTCCAGCCAGGGAAACATTTTTTTTAAAGTCAGCAGCTACAAACACTGTAGCTACTGACTTTAAATAAGTACACTTACCTGTCCTGGGTGCCCGCGATGTTGGCCCCCCAAGGCCGACCCGCCCCTCAGCTCTCAGGTCCCGGCACCGCCATCCTAACGAAGGGAAACAGGCAGTGGAGCCTTGCGGCTTCACTGCCGGTTTCCTACTGCGCACGCGCGAGCGGCGCGGCGCTCTGTGAATGGCCCCGTGGTTTTCTGCAAACACACACAGTTCCCAGAAGGCAACGGGGCCACTCACCGAGGAACAGGACACGCCGCGGAATAGGAAGAGGCAGATTAGGAAGACTGCCTAGCAACAAGGTTTCAGGTAAGTTTAAATTTTTTTTTTTCCAATGTTTTTTTTTTTTTTTTTTTTAGGATTTTTGGTGAATTTTTTTTTTTCAGGGTGGCCCTCCACTTTAAGGGTAGTGAATGCCATGAATAAGGCTAATTCGAGGTTGGAGCTTGTTTATAGTTTTGTGCAATTTGACCTTAATATTGATGAATTGTGACACTGAGATGTTGTGGCTGTAAAATAAAGTAGACTAACATATAAGTAAGCTCCAAAATCTTTCAAAGACTTTCATGTCTTGTGTGTCATGAATTATTATTCAAAATAACTGCAGCGTTATAGTTAGAGTTAAAGTATGTGACAAACAGCTGGAGTAATTTTATGTGTGTGGCCGACCCCAAGAAAACAATCACAATCTAGCTTCTAATGTCTTTACTATGCTAGAAAAACAAATAGGTCAGATTAGTTGTCATGGACTGCTTTGATGTTTTGCATATGTTGGGAAACATTCAAAGGGACCATATCAATATTATCATCATCATTATTATTATTATTATTCATGATTTATATAGTGTCAACAGTTTGCACCGCGCTTTACAAAATAAAGAGAGGCGGTACAGTTACAATACAAGACAACAGAGCTAAGACAGTTCTTCTCAGAAGAGCTTACAATCTAAAAGAGAGAGGTAAGTGATACAAAAGGTAGTAACTGTCGAAGATAAGTTAATGGAGAAGGTGAAAGTTTTGTTTTTAGACGGAGGAGGGGCAATCTACCCCAAAGAGATACTTTTTCAGGGATCAGTTAAAAGTGGACAGAGTAAAAGACAGCCAGAGAGATCGGGGTAAGGAGCTCCGGAGGGTGGCAAAGGCTCTTGAGAAGTCCTGGAGGTGAGCATGGGAGGAGGTAATGTGGGAGCTAGAGAGAAGGTGGTCTGGGGAAGAGCAAAGAGAACAGTTTGAGTCATATTTTAAAATGAGGCGGGTAATGGAGCTCAGGGCGGAGTTGTGGATAACTTTGTATATTGTTAATATTGTTAATATTTTATATTTGTTTTACTTAAATTTTACCAATATTTACTTTTTTTCACATTTTCTTTGCAACATTATAATTCCTTCATAACAAATCTTTTTTTACAGCAGTAAAGTCTGATACAATTGGAAGGCTACTAATTTATTCAGTTCAGGTAGTTTTGTTTGCAAATAATTTTGCGCGTAGGGCCGAAGCTGTGTAATATTGTCACATGGCCCCTCCCAATATAATTCAAATCTGGTATGAAAATTGTGTACACAGTGAGATGGCGTTATCATTTAAAATGAAGTCTTCATTCTGCTATCTGTGTGGACAACAGCAAAGCAAGAAAGTGTGTAAGACCCATACATGAGGTGATCATTTATAATAGGCCATTGTCTCATTGGTAACAACTACTTTCCAGGTACTCCACGATCAGAGAACATATTCCCCTAAAAAGGGGTTCTTCAGGTTCAGTGAAGTATTTACGGATAACAGTCTAAGCCCGTAGCAAGTAGCTTACTAATATGTTTTTTGTCATCCAGTAAACCCTTCCTCTACCATCCTTATCGTAATGGCAATCATTTCCCTTTATCACATAGCTTCCTCCTGTACATATGGCTGACTTTTTCCTGATCGCTATACACTGGAAACCTCCTTATCTAGAAAGGTAAACAATGTCTTATAAATAAAGTCTAGGCAGCTTTTTGTCATTGCAATTCCTATATTGCTTGGTGAGTCACTGATATGGAACAAGCATTTGCATATCAGGTGTTAAAACAACTGATATTATCCTGCATGTCCTGGGTGATTGCTTCACTAATTTATTCACAGCTCTGAAGCTTGTATCTTAGAAAATAAGTCAGCAGTGGAAGCTGCCATATTCCTATCCTGAATATGATGAAGGCCTGGGATATAGAGATAGGTAGTACTATTAAGAAGGGGTACCATCATCCTACACCTACATGAAAGCGGCTGAAGATTCGGACGCAATCCAGGCAGGGAGGGGGCAGAGATGACTGAGCACCAGTCAGACCAGCCTCCTACTTTAGGGGAACACATGTCCTCCCCCCACCATCTCTTGATTCCCTCTTCCCCTCCTTCCCCCCTTCCCCTTTCCGTTCGTTACCTCTTTTGCCCTAACTTTTCTCTCTTCCCTTTTTCCTGGTGTAGTGGGAGACAATACCCTAATAAATAATACACATATACCTTTTATTTTATAATATTTATTTTCAGTGCCTGTTCACGTGTGTCTGCTTATTGGCCCCTGTGGGCCATTATGTCGCCGTGGGGGAGATCCTTTGGGCACCCCTTATCCTCGCTGTCCCTATTCACTTGTTCCTTCTGGTTAAGCAACTATGATACCCTTTCCTCTCCTATATCATGTTTTGGTATATATTATTTGGCTATATTATTATATTATATTTAGCTCCTCCTGAAGTAGCGTTTTTCACCAAGAAACATGTAGAGGACACAGTTGCATCCAAAGAGTAACCACATTTCATCAACGAATACCAGCTTGGAGTGTTAAGGAACTTTGAAATGTTTTGTTATGCCGTGTACACACGGGCGGACTTTTCGACCGGACTGGTCCGACGGGACGAATCCGTCGAACAATCTGACCGTGTGTGGGCTTCATCGGACCTGCAGCGGACTTTTTCGGTCGAAAATCAGACGGACTTTAGATGTGGAACATGTTTCAAATCTTTCTGACGGACTCGAGTCCGGTCGAAAAAACCGCTCGTCTGTATGCTAGTCCGACGGACGAAAACCGATGCTAGGGCAGCTATTGGCTGCTGGCTATCAATTTCCTTATTTTAGTCCGGTCGTACGTTATCACGTACGAATCCGTCGGACTTTGGTGTGATTGTGTGTAGGCAAGTCTGTTCATTCGAAAGTCCGTCAGAAGTCCGTCAAAAGTCCATCAAAAGTCAGTCGGAAAGACCGTCAGACCTTTGATGTCGAAAAGTCCGCCCGTGTTTACACGGCATACCTGATGTATTTTACAATTTTTGGGCATGCACTATATTGTCAAAGGTATTGGGACGCCTGCCTTTACACGCACATGAACTATATTGGCATCCCAGTCTTAGTCCGTAGGGTTCAATATTGAGTTGGCCCACCCTTTGCAGCTATAACAGCTTTTACTCTTCTGGGAAGGCTGTCCTCGAGGTTTAGGAGTGTGTCTATGAGAATGTTTGACCATTCTTCCAGAAGCGCATTTGTGAGGTCAGGTACTGATGTGGATGAGAAGGCCTGGCTCACAGTCTCCACTCTAATTCATCCCCAAGGGGTTCTATGGGGTTTAGGGGTTTGGGTCAAGACTCTGTGCAGGCCAGTCAAGTTCTTCCACCCCAAACTGTATTTTAAGTCAATGTCATTAGGGGGACCATTTTATAGGGGAGCAGGTGTGTGTGGTGATAAGAGGGTGCGTGTGTGTACATGTGTGTGTCACCCCCACAACTTCCAAACTGAATTTATATTTCCATCACTCTTCCCCTACATTTTTTGTGAGCTCTTTGACAAGTATCTGAAATATAGAAATCCTGCACCTTGGGTAACTCAGTACATCAAGTTTTTGTGTTTGTTTGGTTACACTAAAATGGTGTTTGCTGGTAAAAGGAGAACAGTCAAACAAGGGGAAGAAAAAAGGTGACATGCAAATGACATTGTGAAGCACAGAAGGTAAACATTTCTATTACAAGGAAGTGGTGTATAAGGAAATACAAAAATAGCTTGTGCTTCTTCCTTAATCACAGCTTTTAAAAGGCATGAAAGTGTATTGCAAAATACAATAAAGAACATCAGACAGACAGTTCTATAGACAATTGAATGGCTCAATTACCGTAGTATTTCAAACTAGTTCCTTTATTTGAAAATGTTAAGTATTGTTTGTAATGTAGAGGAAGACAACGTTAAAGATATTGATTCTTACGCAGTTCTATTATAATGGGTATAATACCCTTCTTGAGCAAACACTCTTATCTGTAAATTACTGTCATACTGTCTGTGGTTGTTATATAATTTTTTCCTTCATGGGTGATTTCCATTTAATGGATTCTACAGTGACTGCAATTAAACTTTATCTGTAGTGGGAAATACATCTTGCCTTGGGTTGTCTAGTAGCATGAGAACAAAAAAATGTGTGCCTATATAATTTGAAGCTGAACTCTATGCAAATACCAGACACAAATTAATTCACTTATGTAATTCTTAATATATCTTTAAATGTGTTTTTTTTTTTTTAATGCAAACAGTGTAAGTATCTGGATTTGACCTGGTATCAGCCTCTTGTAGCCCTTGTACAGCAGGGCTGGATTGTGAGAAGTGGGAGAAGGAGCAGTACAAGAAAAACAATTAGTTAATGTATCATAGTATTACAGTAGGTAAGGTTAAATAGCAACAATAGTCCATCCAGTTCAACCTGTGAAGGTGCATGTGTGTGTCAATGTCAGTAATCATTTTCCATATCCTTGCACGTTGTGTTCACTAAGATGCACGTCCAAGAGCCTTTTAAAAAAATCAATACTCCACGCTGACACCACCAATTGTGGAACAGTGTTCCACATCCTTATCGCCCTGACAGCGGAAAAACCCCCTGCGCAGCTTAAGGTTAAACAACTTCTCCTCCAATCTCATTGTGTGGCCCCGTGTCCTCTTACACTCACTGAGACTGAAAAGTTTTTTTCCTACGCTGGGATCATCATTGAGGTAATTATATACCGCTACCATATCTCCTCTCAAGCGTCTCTTCTCCATCCCGCATGCTGACAGAGGCACGCTGATAGGAAGAGATAGCAGAGTGACAGAGAGATAAGCTCATCGCCGTGTTGCGTCTTTCACTGCCCATTTATGGACTGAGGTGGATCCAGGAAGACTTGGGCTCGTAATAAGGTGGCATGCTGGCAATCAGATTGAGGTGACAGAAAAAATACTATAGAGAAGATTTTTGGATTGAGGGTGAATTTTGTAGACAAAAAAAGCTGTTTCTCATATTTTACCTTTTTTTCGGGCTATTATTATTATTATTGAACTGTGTGTCAAAATGTGCATTTGTATCTGTCCGAAGTTCAATATTAAAATGTCAGTGCATAGAGAATATCAATACTGCCTCATAACTGTAAGCAAAGTTAGGCAATGCTAAATCTTGCGACAGCTTCAAGAAGTTTCCTCACGAGGTATTATACTCTTACTACCGCATTTTCCGGCGTATAAGACGACCTCTTACACTTAAAAAAAATGGCGGGGGTCGTCTTATACGCCAGGTATAAAATGCAGCCGGCTGTATTTCAGCCCGCCGGATGTGTGGTAATACTGTATGTAGCTTCGGCTACATACAGTATACACCGCTGAGCCAAACCCAGTGAGCAATGTATTCTAATAATGAATACAGTTGTTCTTTTATTATCATAAATGAACAATGAGCACTTCAGGGCTGTGTCCACTGCTAATAAGCATACAAGGCACGAACAGCTCTATCACACAGCCCCAACAGTAGTGCTTGATTATTCATAATAGTAAAAGATCACTCAGTGATGCATAGCTGGCTTCACATTGCCCTGCTGCACTTTGGGAAAATGCAGCTTACCCACAGTTTTCATGCGGGTTAGCTGTGCTTTCCAATAGACTTCTATTATGTCCTGTTGTTTTGGGGTGCTTTCTGAACGTGCCCCAAAACTGCGGGACAAAATTGAGGTCTATGAGAAAGCGCAGCTAACCCACACAAAAACTGTGGGTTAGCTGCACATTAACCAAAGCGCAGCAGTGCAGTGTGACATCAATGTTACTATTATGAATGAGCAATCGGCAATGTCGCAACCAGTTCTGTGTATGAAACATCCAGAAACCATAGACCATCAATCAGCGCTGTGTGGCTATGTGATCTTTCTGTCAGGGCTGTGTATGTTTGCAAGGAACCACAGATATAAACATAAAAACAACCTGTAATGCTGAATGATCTGTTGTGAATGTCAGTGCTGGTCTCCAGAGCAGTCCCTGTGGGCAAAGACCAGCCCTGTCACACAATTCTGTCTCCTTGCTAGCAGCTTGGTAATGCAATCTGATCCTTTGGTGGATTAAATAAAAGTTTTAACAATTTGGTTAGAGATCTAAATTTTATTTATCAAAAACAGATAATGACCCAAACCTAGGTGTCTGTTGTAAACATCTACACACTTTTGAAATGCACTTATTACAATGCAATGTGGGGCTTTAACAATCTATTTAGATTGTTTAGCTACTTTTATTGCTTTTGGGATGTGTCTGTAGCACTGCCATGTTTAAAACGAGGAAACTTAGTTCTACTGGACCACATATTTTGGGGGTTCCTGGGGTACTTTGCAGCAATGAATTGAGGTGTTTTTTTTTCCAATTGACATCCAGTAGTACCTAGCCTTGATCTTTATGTTTAATTCCATGAGTTACATTGAACAGCAGGTTTGGTTTAAATCTCAAATCCAGTGAAATTATTTTTCTAGTTTTAGATGCAGTGGGGAGGGACTGGAGTTTCTGATGCACCTTACTGAACTCCAGGCAGTTATAAAAGACACAATACATTTTTGCATTCATTACTAAATCATTTGTTTTATTTTTTTCTATTATTTTAACTAAGTACTTGAAGTTCACATGGTAATAGTCTTTTTTAATCTCTTCTACAGCAAAACTCAGAATGGGGAGCGATGGGCAGGAATGGGAGTTTGTGAGGTGTGCTGCATGCAAATGTGTTGACAAGGAACATGCTGTTAAGATGAAAGTGAGCAAAAGGATGACTTCATTATCCTGCTGCTACACTTTCACTATCCAGTAAAAAGTTTGGGAGTGGAAATAGGACACCACTGTATCACACAATTGTATGCGGTGTCAATCACCTAGATGTGCCATATGCCTTGGCTATGCATATTTACCTGAGCTGAATATTTATCTGCCTTGGTCAATCACTGAGAGTTTTGTTCCAGTGATGTGAGCTGAGGGATGTGGATTAATTTTTGGAGCAATCTTCTAGAGGGGGCTTTTGCCTAGGTTTTTGTCTGAAGAGGATCCCGCTGTGAGGAGATCTTCTCTTGGAGCCTGGCCCTGTCTAGGGGTTTGAGCCAAGGCCAAATAAATCTAAGCTGGCCTGTGTTAGGGCCTAGAGTAGGAGGAAGATGGATACCTGTCTGGAATATGTCTCTTATATGCTAAGAATATCCATCAGAGCGTAAAGGAATCTGCTACTAGATGAACATTTAATGAAGACCTCATTACTCAACTCTCTAATGTACTAGTGAATGCTTGCATAGGGTCAGAGGATCAATTCCTATTGGGAAGCTGCTACTAATATACTAGGCCCGCCAATAGTTGCTCTTAAAGGACCCACTATCAATGGGAGACTGCTACTGAAGAAATTAGGACCACTGGAAGGATACTACTAAAATATTAGAACCCACCCAGAGATGTTAAAATTCTAGTCTCCCGAGTCGTTTGGGGGTTATCTCATGACCCGTACACACGGTCGGGCTTTGTTCGGACATTGCGACAACAAAATCCTAGGATTTTTTCAGACGGATGTCTTGCATACACAAGGTCACACAAAGTTGTCGGAAAATCCGATCGTTCTAAACACGGTGACGTAAAACATGTACGTCGGGACTATAAACGGGGCAGTGGCCAATAGCTTTCATCTCTTTATTTATTCTGAGCATGCGTGGCACTTTGTCCGTCGGATTTGTGTACACGCGATCGGAATTTCCGACAACGGATTTTGTTGTCGGAAAATTTTATAGCCTGCTCTCAAACTTTGTGTGTCGGAAAATCCGATGGAAAATGTGTGATGGAGCCTACACACGGTCGGAATTTCCGACAACAAAGTCCTATCACACATTTTCCGTCGGAAAATCCAACCGTGTGTACGGGGCATCACACTAACCACAGGTATATGGGGTGCTACAAAGTCTATTGAGAAAACTCTGAACTTTAAAGCTTAATCATCTGTGCAGATTTCACAACTATTTTCTGAGAGCAATTCTTTTGTAACTTATGAGTGGATGAGGTTACAAGCAAAATGTTCGTGGCTCATCTATTTTGCAAAACAATCTTGACTTACAGTGACTATCAAAATGAAAACAAAAATGAAAGGCTTCCAAAAGAAAAAAAAAAGTTGAAAGTTTACCTAACATAAGGGGTTGAAATCATGGGGAAAAAAATAGTTAAATTGTACAGTGCATACTGCATAATACTGGCTATCCAGGGAGTGTCACGCAATACAAATGATTTTAGGAAAACTATACAACAGAACTTGCCATTGAATCAATGGATCAGGAAAAGAATAGTTAATCAAATTCGCAAAACATTTTCTATTGTTCTCTGCTTAATAAGCAATGATAGGCTAGCAAAATGTGCAAAACTACCTACTGGTATGAGCTCCGCAAACTACTACATAACTATAAAGTCATTTTTTTAGATTTGGATAGAGTGGTATGAGGTTAGAAATCGTTACAGGGTTTTTTGCCCTACTTTATTCAAAATGAAAACAAAACAAAAAGTTTGGACATTAGATAATACACCTAAATACTGTATATTGATTCTAAACAAACCTCTGTAACCCCCCTCTCCATATCTTTTTTTTTTCATTTGCCATCTTTAGCCTACTCACAGACATAAGATATTAATTCATGTATGGTGGATACATTTATTATCTCTCAAACTTTCTGTATGTATTTTGCCTCTTGACATTTTTCTCACCCTTTCTCTTAAGATGCACCCACATTGGGTACAGTTGAACTTAACCCTGCCTAAGTTCAATTGTCCCCGGTCCCCAATTCTCACTCTGGTCTGCATTAACATTGGGCTATAAGCAAGTGTTTCTGGGCACACATATATTATCACCTCTGCCAACCAAATCACAGTGATCCCTGCTTCTGTGCCCAGTTATTTATGGAAAGGTCTTTGCTCGGGCACAGTTTGCACTCACACTGAAGGGAACACTGGACCACAAGTGAACTGTGGCTGGGACCACCTCTTTCAAATAGCCGCAGGCACGGTATACTTAACCATTTTCCGAGCATTCACACTGCACAACCAAACTGGACGAAAGACATTAAAACTGCCAGTATGTCAATCACTGGTCATTATCCTTCCTGAAAATATTTTCACTCATTGCCCTTTTTTACACATACTTCTCAATGTTCCTCAAAATCTCATTAAAAAATCCGTCATCCTGCTAATACATTCTTCTCACTCAAATATACTAGCAGACCAAGAATTGGGCCAGTACAGGACAATAAAAGAGATGAATAAAGCAGAAGACTGAAGCAGACCCAAGCCACAAATCCAGGAAAGGTTTCATAATCAAGGTATGGTCCTCTACTGCATCAAAAAAGAAAAAAGGTTAGATAAGGAGCAGAGGACTTATAGAGGTTTTTTACTCCGGAAAAATTAAGATGCCAGAGCTGGGAAGCCGAAGGTTAGTGAAGAACTAGCCCAGGTGAGGATGGTGCTGGATCCCCGGACAAGTATCCTATTATTAAAAGTCAGCAGCTACAGTATTTGTAGCTGCTGACTTTTAACAACAAGACACTTACCTGTCCAGGTATCCACAGCCATCCTCCCTCGGGCTAGTTCAGTTTTTCACTAGCCTTTGGGTTCCCGGCACTGGCATCATAACTGTGGGAAGCCAGCTGTGCCACTTTTGCCTTCACAGCCGGCTGCCCACTGCACATGCATGAGCCGCCCCACACTTTGTGAATTGGATCGCTTAAAGAAAATCAGTTTTTTGCCCACACTTTTACTTACCTTCATTTCTGCTCTATCACTCAGTACATCTGGTAAGCCCCATGTACTCTACAGTTACCAAAAACTGTAGCTTACATGCAGGCATGTACTGGCCATCAGGACTACCAGGAGTTTCCCAGAGGGCAGATGGCTCAGTGGGCCGGTTTCAGTGATAGCCTGTCAAAGTAATGGCTGCGCGGCTCAATAATTTGAGCACCGCCAGGGATCGGTAAGGCGTACATGGACACTGGTGTCCGTGAACGGTCCTTGCAGTGCCTGTGGCCGATCCAAGTGCAGACTGCAGAGTCCTCCCTGAGTCCCCTCCCTCCTCCTCTTGTGTATGAGACAGACATGTCACGGAGCTTGAGTTTGAATTCTTCAGCGGCACTGTAACAGAGTCCTGCCTCCCGGCCAGGGGGCTGGGGGGCGTTCTTTTTTCCGGCCGGCCGTTATGGGGGAGACCTGTCATCTGCACTGCCCATCACCTCACTTCATAGTGCACAACCCAGCTCAGCCTGAGTGCCACTGCTTTGCTGAAAGGCAGCCAATGGCTGTTCAGCAATGCCGGTTTCTGAAATTCCAGCCAATGAGTCTATAGCAATGTTCCTGCATGATGTTAGCCCTCCTACTTCACGCAGTGATGTGAGAAGTAAGGAGGAGAAAAATACAGAGGAGAATAAGTGAAATAATAAAAGAGGTGAGTGAGGACGGAGTTAGAGTATATTTTCAGTTTTCATACAGAAAAGTAAATGTTGTAAAACTTGGAGGACAGATATATGTTCTGTCCTATGCCCAATACCTTTTATACTTTTATACTAAACTTACACGTCATTCTAAAGGCGTCTGTAATGTTGGAATGCATCTTTTTCTTTAAATAAAGGGTTAAAAAAAAGCCGTTTATACCTACAGTGGAATGTTTTTACTTATGTTATTTTGCACAGTTGGGTATAGTTTATACACTGTTTTTGTGCATGTTTGCAAAATTAAAGTGTTAAAATTAACATTTTTGTCCCAGTCCAGCCCTGCTTACACGGCACTATGGACTCTCTGTATGGCAGAGCTTATTGGCCCAGAGGTGTAACATGCTCCTCCATACCCAAAAGTACAAGGTAAATTTCTTAAAATGACGTAAAGGTTTAGATTAAAAAAAAAAACAACAAACATGCTATACTTACCTGCTCTGTGCAATGGTATTGTACAGAGTGGCCCTGAACCTCCTCTCCTAGGGTCCCCCGCTGTCACTTTTGGCTCCTTTACTTCTCACTTCGAAATTAGGTAGGTAATTTTTATGGAGGCGCATTTGAGGGCTCATTCCTAAGCCGGGTTCTTTGGGTCCAAAGCCACACATGGTGCGGTGCAGCCCCACCTCCCACTCTCTGTTCACAGGATTGGATTAACAGCGGCAGGAGCAAATGGTTACCACTGCTTTCTGTCTGTCCTCTGAATACAGAAAGAGACGAGAGAGCTGCTAGAGATGGGCACAGCGCTGGATCGAGTGAGGACTCAGGTAAGTATAAGGTGGGTGAGAGGGTGATACAAATTCTGGGATTTTTTTTATTTTAATGCAGGGAATGCATTTAGGTAAAAAAAAAAAATCTGGCTTTAGAAGCACTTTAAGCTCTCTGTGCCCAATAGAATCAAAGAAAAAGTAATTATGTTGTTTTAATATACAGGTTTGCTTTAAAATGTAATCCATAAGGATGATCTGCACAACCAATTGTTGCTCTTAAAAAATCATCATATTTATTCCGAAACCACGGTGTACAAATGCAGATCAGTTGACGTGTTTCAGCCTACAAGGCCTTAGTCATAAATACATTAAGAACACAGAACTTTGAAATAAATAGTAGCACTAAATACCACAGGCACCACCCATCAAGAAAAAAACAGCTGTAATGCCTGCAAGGTGATTCCATGTCTGTGCCACTAATTGTTGCTTTAAAATTTAACTGTGCAGCCACCAGCAATTTTTTGAGATACTTGAGATACCAAAAACCCTGTTCACTCTATTGACAACGCTCAAAGCTGCTATGATTACTTTGTGGCCTTCCCCTTTCTGTTTTGCTTGCCTCCCTATGGGGCTGTCTATTCAACTTCATTTCTAACAGAGGCAGGGAGAATGGAAGCATAAAGACTCTGATAGCTGTAAAAACAAAACAAAAACTAAGAAGAAGCATTGTTTACATTATCATCTTGAGGCTGATACAGTGATGATGCTCTTAGATTTGCTTTAACCACCTCACCTTTGAAAGATTTAACCCCTGCATGACCAGGCCATTTTTTGCTATTCAGCATTGTGCTACATTAACCGGTAATTGTGCGGTCATACAACGTTGTACCCAAACAAAATGTATAGTTTTTTCACACAAATAGAGCTTTCTTTTGGTGGTATTTGATCACCACTGGGTTTTTTTATTTTTCATTATATAAATGAAAAAAGACCAACAATTTGGAGAAAAAAAACGATATTGTTTACTTTCTGCTATAAAACATATCCAATAAAAAATTTAAACAATCAAATGTCTTCATAAATTTAGGGCAAATTTAATTCTGCTTACATGTCTTTGGTAAAAAAAAAATCCCAAAAAGTATATATTGATTGATTTGCATGAAAGTTATAGCGTCTACAAGCTATGGTATATATACTGTAATTTTTTTTTTATATACTACTAATGGCGGTGATCAGAGACTTATAGTGGGACTGTGATAGTGCAGCGGGAAATCTGACACTAACTAACGCTGGGTGGGAACTGACTAACTGCCACTGACTTCACCAGTGACAATACAGCGATCAGTAATAATACTATACACTGTCACTGTATTAATGACACTGGCTGGGAAGGAGTTAAAATCTAGGGAGATCAAAGAGTTAACTGTGTGCCTAACAGGTGTTAAAGCGGAGACCCACCCAAAAGGGAAAGCTCCACTTGTTCGCACCCACCCCCCTATACTGGCAAATTTGGCTATTTTGGGGGGGGGGGGGAGCGGGTACTTGGTTTTGACAGGTACCAACTCCCACTTCCGGGTAAGAACACTGTGGAGATGTGCGAGCATTTCCAGACCCTCCTCCTTCTCCCTGCTGCCTTCTGGGACACACACAGGTCCCAAAAGACAGTGGACCATTCATAAAGCTCAGCATGACTGAAGGCTTTACTTCCGGTTTCCCTTACTTACAATGTCGATGCCTGCACCCAAAGCTGACATCGCGGGATTCCTTGACAGGTAAGTGTCCTTATAATAAAAGTCAGCAGCTACAGTATTTGTGGCTGCTGACTTTTAATTTTTTTCCAGGCTGGAGGTCCTCTTTAATGTGCGTAATGTGTGCTGCTTTTTACTAATAATCTTTTTGTTTCTTATCCTGCTTTGTAGGGATAAGAAACAGAGAGTTTGTTCCCTCCTGATGCCTGGAATGCAGGTAATCCTACAAAATGACCCAACAATCCCGGTGGAAAACAGACATCCTTATATACCCTCATCATTAAGAGAATGTGTATATAAACTCCAATAAATTTAACCAGGTCCTTACAGATATTAGCAGAGTAAATTGGAAAATCCCCCAGACTTTTACCAGATTATCTATTAAAACCCAAAAAGGTTGTGAAAGACTTGATGACCAGTGTAGGGGATTTCACTTTATAAATGTCATTTTTATAAACCAGCTGCATAACAATAGCTGTAGCAGCCCATGTGGCTGCTATGGGGCCTGGGGGTGGCAGGGGGCCCCATTGGCCTGTGGAGATAGTTTAAACATAGAAAATCTGTGTGCATGTGAGAGTAGTTAAATTTTTTGAAGGATTGCAGAAGTTGCTGCCATAGCTAAAATGGGCAGGTGTTTGTAATACCCTCCACAGAAGTTTGCATTAGCCCTGGTTCAGACCAATGCACCTTTTGGAGTCACGCTACTTTAGAGCGACTTTAAAGCCGACTATCTTTTAACAGATGTCAATGCAAGCGGCACTGAAATCACATAGTACAGGAATCTTTTTGAAAGTTGCTGCGACTTGAGTCGCAGTGATCAGAAGGGTTCCATTGCTGCAAATTGGGTGCAACTTGTCATGCAACTTTGAACTGAAAAGTTGCATGACAAGTCGCACTGGTGAGAACCAAGGCTTAGGGTTATAGAGTAATAATATTGAATTGTATGTTGGTCATTATTATGCCCCGTACACACGGTCGGATTTTCCGACAGGGAAAATGTGTGATAGGACCTTGTTGTCGGAAATTCAGACCGTGTGTGGGCTCCATCACACATTTTCCATTGGATTTTCTGACACACAAAGTTTGAGAGCAGGATATAAAATTTTCCGACAACAAAATCCGTTGTCGGAAATTCCGATCGTGTGTACACAAGTCCGACGGACAAAGTGCCACGCATGCTCAGAATAAATAAAGAGATGAAAGCTATTGGCCACTGCCCCGTTTACAGTCCCGACGTACGTGTTTTACGTCACCGCGTTTAGAACAATTGGATTTTCCGACAACCTTGTGTGACCGTGTGTATGCAAGACAAGTTTGAGTCAACATCCGTCGGAAAAAATCCTAGGATTTTGTTGTCGGAATGTCCGAACAAAGTCCGACCGTGTGTACGGGGCATTATTATTATTGCTACTCTAATCTTTTTTTTGTTTGTTTTTTTTTGTTTTTTTTGTGGCACCACCTTTTTCAGCACTTTCTGTAATAGTGGAAGGGGTTGGGCTCGTGGGCTACTGAGAACAGATTAGTTAGCTGGAAAAACTGAAAATTGTATACGCACCTTTCCGGAATTTTCCTTTCCTGACGCATCTCCATGGCAGCACACACTGGGTTGTGACTCCGCCCCACAACCTGACAGGATTGGTTAACTATAAATTTGAAGGAGAGGCACCTCCCCTTCATTCTGTTTAGCTATCATCTCAGGTAGGGTAGGATGCTGTGTGCTGCAATGGAGATGCGTCAGGAAAGGAAAATTACGGAAAGGTGAGTATACAATTTTCCGTTTTTCTGACGCATCATGGCAGCACACACTGGGAAATAACTCGCCAGTCGGGTGGGTGCAAGTAAAGTAGTAGTATTTATTTATCAAATGGCTGTAGAATTGGCCCGAATAACGGATTTTCCAAAATCTACCATTGATAACTGAGCCAAGTCTACCCTGTAGTGGGACATGAATGTATGTCTGGAAGACCAGGTTGCTGCCCTGAAGATTGTCTCTGGTAACACCCTGCAATACGCTGCCCAGGAAGTTGCCACTGCCCTTGTTGAGTGAGCCCTTATGCCTCCAGGTATTGGCAGATTCTGAGTGTCGTGATGACCTTGACCAGCCAAGATGCGATGGTGCGAGATGACGCCTTGTGGCCTCTTCTTCCTCCGTGAGGAATCACCAGTAGGTTATCAGTCTTCCTGAAAGAGGCTGTAGCTGATAGATAGTTTCTAATAGTGGTTTTAATGTCCAAGGTTGCCCTTGATCGTCGGTAAATGATGGAAGTTTGATTTCCTGATTGTAGTGAAAGGATGATGTCACCTTTGGAGTAAAGTGGTCTGAGGGTTTCAGTACCACCCTGTCTGGGTAAAAGATCATGTAGGGTTCTGAAATCAGTAACGCCTGTATCCCCGAGACTCTTTTAGCTGCAGTGATGGCAATAAGAAATGTTAATTTTAGTGTTAAATCCCACAACGTAATCGAGTCAGCTGGGTGGATAGGTGAACGTGATAGTGAATTCAGGACTACTGATAAATCCCATGCTGGGAACGTCGGTCTTCTTGGGGGCCTGATCTTTATACATGCTCTTAAAAACTGGAATAGAAGAGAGTGTGAGGTCCATTTGAAGCCTGGTTTTGCGGATATAGTTGAAATCTGCACTTTAAGGGTACTTGAGCTGAGTCCTCTAGCTAAGTCTGCTTGAAGAAACTCCAGGATCTGCGGAGCTTCTGAAGATAGTGGGTCCCAGCCATTCTGCTGAGCCATGGATGTGAATCTTTCCCATATTCCATCGTAAGTAACGTTAGTTGTGCATTTCCTGGTCTGGAGTAATGCTAAAAACGACCTTCTAGGAACAGCCTTGCTCTTTGAACCTATTCCTCTCAACATCCATGCCATTAAATGGAGCCTTTCTGGAGCCGGATGGAACAACTGCCCCTGGTACAGTAGATCCTGAGACACTGGAAGAGGTAGTGGGTCTTCTAGGCTGAGCTGCAGTAGAGTTGTGAACCAAGGCCTCCTGGGCCAGAAAGGAATCACCGCTATTACTGAGGCTGAAGACCTCCTGAGCTTGGATAGGAACCTCGCAATTAGAGGTGTTGGAGGGAATATGTACCCCAGTCGAAAGTTCCATGGATGAAGAAGGCAGTCCACCCCCTCCACTGATGGATATGCTGCTCTTGACAGGAACCTCTGACATTTGGTGATTCTAGGTGTCGAGGCAGATCGATCTCCAGGATCCCCCCAAGTTTGAGTCAAGAGACTGAAGGCTTGATGTTTCAGGGACCACTCGTTGTTCGACAGGAACTCTCTGCTCAATCGGCTAGTAAGTTCTGAGCTGCCGGAACATACACTGCTCATAGATGTTAGAAATAACTAGGCCCATTCCAGGATGGGACAGACTTCCTCCAGTAGAGTACTGCTTCTGCTACCCCCCGTCTCTGAATGTATGTTACCGCCACTTTGTTGTCCATTCAGATTAGGACACTTTTCCCCCTCAAGGATGGGCCAAAAGCTAGGAGGGCCTGGAAAGCTGCTCTGAGCTCAAGAATATTCAATACTAGACCCTCCGCATGAAATTGCCATTGACCCTGAACCGCCTGGTTTCGATAGTAGGCCCCCCACCCTGCCTGGCTGGCATCTGATGTGATTACCTCTGGTTCTGGGTGAACTATAGGCCTGTGTCTCCTGAGGTTGTCTATATGCATCCACCACCAAATTGACTGTTTCACAATGTGGTGAATGGCAATCGACTGGAGCAATGATGTTCCATTCCACTGAGTAAGGAATGAGGACTGCATCGTGTGCCATTGCACCCATTGAATGATCGGTAGAGTGGGCGACATCAAGCCTAAGGTGCTCAGACAGACTCTCGCCGGAAGGAATGTTGCTGTCATTAGTCTCCTTAACTTCCGGATCAAGGGACCTATCTTTTCCCGGGTTAGACTGACTCTGTTTGATAGAGTATTGAGTTCTGCCCCTAGAAGGATCATGCTTTGTGTGGGCTGAAGATTGCTCTTTTCCCAGTTGTTTAACCACCCGAGGCTCTGGAGTGTGTTGATCAGTACAGCACGATGATGTATTAACGTTTCTCTATTGTCTGCTAGGAGTAGAATGTCATCCAGATAGTGATGGAATCTCAGGCCTTTCTCCCTTAGAAATACGATCACAGGAAGGAGAGTCTTGGTAAAGGTTCTGGGAGCAGAGGAGATGCTGAATGGGAGGCACTGAAAGTGGAAATGCTGATGGTTGACTGAGAATCGCAGATACTTTTGAAAGGCGGGGTGTGTAGGCACGTGTAGATAGGTGTCCAATAAATCTACAGAAAAGATCCAGTCTACTAAGTTTACAGCTAGTAGGATTGATTGAAGCCTCTCCATTTTGAAGGCTTTGACCTGAATTCCTCCGTTGAGCCCTTTTAGGTCCATTACAGGGCATAGATCTCCTGTCTTCTTCCTTATTAAGAATAGGGGGGAGGTTGTGTTTGAACAAAGGACCTTTCTGTGGCTTAGGTCTTCTGTCAGAGGGGATCAGTCCTGATTTGCCTCCTGTCACTTTGGAGATTGCTGAGTCCAGTTTTGAACCGAAAAGGTTAATTCCATCATAAGGGATCTTGCACCAGCTGGTCTTTGACACTGCATCTGCCACCCATGGTTTGAGCCACAGGGCTCTTCTGGCCATGACTGAAGCCAACATAGCCCTTGAGGAAGAACAAATTACATCCCCTGAGGCCTCTGCTACGAAATTGCCTGCCAGCTTCAGTTCCTGAAGAGAACTAATTATTTTCTCCTGGTCAGCCCCCTCGCAAATGGATCTTTCTATATTGGCAGACCATCCAGAAATCGCTTTGCCAACTGCAGCTACTGTTGGCCTACATGCACCTCCTGCTGTGCAGTATGCTTTTTCATGTTTAGATCAATCTTCCGGTCCAGACGTCCTGGAAGGTTACTGCATCCTCTATTGGTAAAGTAACATGTCTTGCGAGTCGCATTAAGGAAGTGTCGACCATCAGTGGGTGGATCAGTGGATTCACTTTCAGTTCCTTCAGAGGATATAGTTTCGCCAATCTATTAATCAGGTTAGATCTTTTATCCGATCTTTCCCACTCATCCTTAATGAGGTCTTCCAGTTACTCAATGAAGGAGAAGGACTCCGGTTCCCTACTTCCAGATGTTGCGAGGGGCCTCTTTCGCTTCTTCCCATCCTATGGCCTCCTTTACTAATCTTATATAGGGTTCAACGAGAGTAAAGTCGTATCCTGTAGGGATCTCTGAGTCTTTATTGCAGAAGCTGATTCTGAATCTATAGAAGAATTGGGAGCTACTGAAGTTGTGCCTGCCTTGTCTGGTTCAGGGACTGATGTCTGCAGGATAGATTCCTGCACAGACTCTCTGATGAGGTCATTTACCTCTCTTGCGTCAGACTCCTTCTTACTGGTTGCTTTGTTGAAGCATGCGCTGCAGGCTAACTTGTCTGGCAAAGCTGGAGCTCCACACACCCAGTAAGCATTTTCTGCAGGACAGGTGTGATAGCTCCTCTTGTGACGAGGAGAAGGTGACCTTCTGTGTGAGCGGCTACGTCGTGAGCAGCTGTGACGTGAGTGGCTGTGGCCAGAGTAGTGATGGCGAGATGAAGATTTTGAGTGACTTCTCCTAGATCTCTTATGGCTTGAGGTATGGCTTAAGCAACCTTGATGCCTGGAGTTTGTAGATCTTGACCTGGAAGGGCTGTCAGAAAGCCGCAGCATTAGAGGCCATATACTCTTTTCCCTCTTCTATACTTACCAGGCATGCTGGGCACCTCTTACCTTATATGTTGAGGGTGGTCTGCTTGGGCAGAAACCTCCATGAAAGGATCACAGGACTTTTTAAATTCACCACCGCTGTAGCGGCGGAAATGACATCACCGCGCATGCTCAGAAGCGATTTGCCACCCTGCGCGCCATCTTGGAGAAGGGCAGAGAGACCTGCTGAGTTGCCTCACATCCCCCGGGGAATGCGCAGAGCGCTAAAGAGGACATGGCTGCCATGATGGAAATGACTCTATCCTTGTGGAACTACAGGGTTCAACCAGCCTTTAGAAGGAGAAAGAGAATGAAGGAAATACCTGAGTGAAAGGGGTGAAAGGTTGGAGGCCACTACGGTAATCTAAGCTTCTTTAAAGCTTGTAAAAACACCAGAAATGTGCCCCCGAGACCACCAGATTGGGGTTCTTTCCATAAAGGCTCATTTAGAGACTGCACAGGAGAGACTTCCAGCCAAGAGAGGCTAAACCTGGTGAGGGGAATGCGGTAAGGGTGTGGAATCTGTCTCAATCTTGTCAGTTGAAGATAAAAAAAGAGAATGAAGGGGGGAGCCTCCTTCAAATTTATAGTTAACCAATTCTGTCAGGATGTGGGGCGGAGTCACAACCCAGTGTGTGCTGCCATGTTGCGTCAGGAAATGAATGTTAACACCACCCTCCTCTGTCCACAGCTCTGGTCTTGAGTAATGTACAGACTATGCTGACAGCTCTCCTGCAATCAAAATTTTGCTATGGGGCACCATAATCTGTATATAACTCCTGTAAACTACAACAGATATATGCCTTTGAACTACTAAAGGGGTTTGAACTTCTCTGAGGTTTTGCTTCCTAGGTAATGTCAGTTATTGGGGTCCTATCACTTTGGGGTTCTGGAAGAGAGATTAACAGCAACATACCATAGGAAGCTGGAAAGTGTTAATAAAGCCTTCTTTTTAGCTAGATAACACATTACTAATTTGCATACAAAAACAGTAGTGGCAGTAGCAAAATTCCCCTTCCTGAAAAGATCAAACATAAGATAAGTATTATTCATCAAGACTTACAACATAAAAGAAGAACATTGTCTAAGCAGAAGACAGCACTTTTGCAGCACATTTTTTTTTTAAGGGGTAATCCCCTAAAAATGGATGTTTCTATTCTTGGTAGATGGTAGACTAAACCACCTGACAATTTCTTATACCTCTTAGGAAGTCTATTGGTGAGATATCTGCACTTGGATTATTATTCTGCATTCTTGCAGTGGCTTTTATGAAGGATTCATAAATCTACCTGCTGCATTTTTTAAAATCCTTTATGGAAAGTGCAACAAGATATTCTAAACACGCAAAAGCGGCAAAAAACCCAAAAACGTCAAAGTAGACCGAAACAGATTTGGGAATTATAGATATTATCTGACTCCACTTTCCAGGCTTCACCTTCAACTAAAATATCACTTTTGGGTGGACTAAACCTTGCACAATATCAATGTCTAATAATCTGTCAATACTAAAATATAGTTCTACTATGTGTTCACAGGCCAGAGCTATTGCAGCTACAAAACAAAAAAAATATTTTATTTGGTCATTGTTAAGGTGTCATAGCAGGGATGTGTTTTGCCAATCATAACCAGGTCATATCTAGAGATGATTTATAAAATATGTTGTCTGTGTAGCACATGGCAACCAATCATTATTTCTTTCACCACCTCTCCTATTAGAAAACAAACACTTATAAGAAAGATCACTAAAGGCATTATTACTCATGATAAAAGTAATAATAATAATAATAATAATAATAATAATAATAATAATAATACATAACAACAACAACAACAATAATAATAGTAGTAGTAATAATAATAATAATAATAATAATAATAATAATAATAAAATAATAATAAATAATAAAAACAATAATATTAATAATACACAACAAGGTGCATCAATATGAAAACATACATTTTATTAAGACATACCTTTTTATTCACATTAATGGCTTTTATATCATATGGTACATCTACCTCTGTCACGTTCTTAAATTTTAAACATACAACATTTACAAGTATTATAAAAAAAACAATGCCTACAGAAAAGTCTAAATAAGCCAGCAAATAAAATTAGTACCTGGAGACTCAAAATCTACTAGTGTCAAGCTGAAATAAAAATTGTGACATTTAGGTAAGGAATATAAAATTGATACTAAAACATCAGCTTACCTGTGAACATGTAATGTCACATTCTTTAATTCTCTGTATGGAGCGACAGTTAGCAATGCCACAGAATAAAAAGATGAGCAAAGGACATCCTGAGGTTCCCCAGCACAGAAAGCAGCACTCTCTATTGTGGAATTTCATTGCTACTCTTAATGTCAGTGATAGCTCATGAACATCAGAAAGCCAACGTGTGCCTTTAAGTAGTGGATTCATACCCGCCCCCTTTTAACTCATTGGTGAAAATCTATGAATCATAGTAGGACTTTCCCTGTGATTACAACTAGATCAGTAAAGATTCGCAACAGTGGAAATAGTACACTAACTGCAGGTATCATAAAACGTGGCTGGATAGGGATGACAACACATGATTAAGTAATTTCACACCGGTTACAACTATGTTTTTTTCTCGGCATTTAAAAACCTTGACATTTACATTCTGTAAAGGTCATTACTACATTCATTTTTTTCTGCACTGTCATTAATTGTTTGGATTCCTAAATCACATGCTTTTCTACATATCATAGAAATCTGCTTTGGAATATTTAACTGAATGTGAAGCTGATTAATTGATGTTTCTGATGACTCAGTTGTCAGTCTTTAACCACTTGAGCCCCGGACCATTATGCTGCCTAAGGACCAGAGGTCTTTTTCCAATTTGGCACTGCGTCGCTTTAACTGCTAATTGCGCGGTCATGCAATGCTGTACCCAAACGAAATTTGCGTCCTTTTCTTCCCACAAATAGAGCTTTCTTTTGATGGTATTTGATCACCTCTGCAGTTTTTATTTTTTGCGCTATAAATGGAAAAAGACCGAAAATTTTGAAAAAAAAATGATATTTTCTACTTTTTGTTATAAAAAAAATCCAATAAACTAAATTTTAGTCATACATTTAGGCCAAAATGTATTCGGCCACATGTCTTTGGTAAAAAAAATGTCAATAAGCGTATATTTATTGGTTTGCGCAAAAGTTATAGCGTCTACAAACTAGGGTACATTTTCTGTAATTTACACAGCTTTTAGTTTATGACTGCCTATGTCATTTCTTGAGGTGCTAAAATGGCAGGGCAGTACAAAACCCCCCCAAATGACCCCATTTTGGAAAGTAGACACCCCAAGGAAATTGCTGAGAGGCATGTTGAACCCATTGAATATTTATTTTTTTTGTCCCAAGTGATTGAATAATGACAAAAAAAAAAAAAAATATTTACAAAAAGTTGTCACTAAATGATATATTGCTCACACAGGCCATGGGCCTATGTGGAATTGCACCCCAAAATACATTCAGCTGCTTCTCCTGAGTATAGGGATACTACATGTGTGGGACTTTTTGGGAGCTTAGCCGCGTACGGGGCCCCGAAAACCAAGCACCGCCTTCAGGATTTCTAAGGGTGTAAATTTTTGATTTCACTCTTCACTGCCTATCACAGTTTCGGAGGCCATGGAATGCCCAGGTGGCACAAAACCCCCCCAAATGACCCCATTTTGGAAAGTAGACACCCCAAGCTATTTGCTGAGAGGCATGGTGAGTATTTTGCAGCTCTCATTTGTTTTTGAAAATGAAGAAAGACAAGAAAAAACATTTTTTTTTTCTTTTTTCAATTTTCAAAACTTTGTGACAAAAAGTGAGGTCTGCAAAATACTCACTATACCTCTCAGCAAATAGCTTTGGGTGTCTACTTTCCAAAATGGGGTCATTTGGGGGGGGGGGGGGTTTGTGCCACCTGGGCTTTCCATGGCCTCCGAAACTGTGATAGGCAGTGAAGAGTGAAATCAAAAATTCACGCCCTTAGAAAGCCTGAAGGCGGTGCTTGGTTTTCGGGGTCTCGTACGCGGCTAGGCTCCCAAAAAGTCTCACACATGTGGTATCGCCGTACTCAGGAGAAGCAGCAGAATGTATTTTGGGGTGTAATTTCACATATTCCCATGGCATGTTTGAGCAATATATCATTTAGTGACAACTTTGTGCAAAAAAAAAAAAAAATTGTCTTTCCCGCAACTTGTGTCGCAATATAAAATATTCCGTGGACTCGACATGCCTCTCAGCAAATAGCTTGGGGTGTCTACTTTCCAAAATGGGGTCATTTGGGGGGGTTTTGAACTGTCCTGGCATTTTATGCACAACATTTAGAAGCTTATGTCCCACATCACTCACTCTTCTAACCACTTGAAGACAAAGCCCTTTCTGACACTCATTGTTTACATGAAAAAGTTATTTTTTTTTGCAAAAAAATTACTTTGAACCCCCAAACATTATATATTTTTTTAAAGCAAATGCCCTACAGATTAAAATGGTGGGTGTTTCATTTTTTTTTTTTTCACACAGTATTTGTGCAGCGATTTTTCAAACTAATTTTTTGGGGAAAAAACACACTTTTTTAAATTTTAATGCACTAAAACACACTATATTGCCCAAATGTTTGATGAAATAAAAAAGATGATCTTAGGCCGAGTACATGGATACCAAACATGACATGCTTTAAAATTGCGCACAAACGTGCAGTGGCAACAAAATAAATAAATTTTTAAAAGCCTTTAAAAGCCTTTACAGGTTACCACTTTAGATTTACAGAGGAGGTCTACTGCAAAAATTACTGCCCTCGATCTGACCTTCGCGGCGATACCTCACATGCATGGTGCAAATGCTGTTTACGTTTGACGACAGACCGCCGCTTGCGTTCGCCTTAGCGCGAGAGCGGGGGGGGACAGGGGTGCTTTTTTTTTTTTTTCTTTATTATTTTTTTGCTTTTTTATCTTATTTTTAAACTGTTCCTTTCATTTTTTTTTTTTTTTAATCATTTTTATTGTTATCTCGGGGAATGTAAATATCCCCTATGATAGCAATAGGTAGTGACAGGTACTCTTTTTTGAAAAAATTGGGGTCTATTAGACCCTAGATCTCTCCTCTGCCCTCAAAGCATCTGACGACACCAAGATCGGTGTGATAAAATGCTTCCCCAATTTCCCAATGTCGCTATTTACATCCGGCGAAATCTAAGTCATAAAATGCTCGTAGCTTCCGGTTTCTTAGGCCATAGAGATGTTTGGAGCCACTCTGGTCTCTGATCAGCTCTATGGTCAGCTGGCTGAATCACCGGCTGCATTCTCAGGTTCCCTGTTGAGACAGGAGAGCCAGAGAAAAACGCGGAAGACGGTGGGGGGGGCATTCCCTCCCATGGCTTGTAAAAGCAGTCTAGAGGCTAATTAGCCGCTAGGATTGCTTTTACATGAAAGCCGACCGCTGGCTGAAAAGAATGATACCAAGATGATACCTAAACCTGCAGGCATCATTCTGGTATAACCATTCAAAGTCGTGAATGGCGTACCTGAAGACAAAAAAATGGTTAACAATAAAGCACAGTAAACGGTAAAGTATAAAAAATTGCATAACTGAAAAGCAAACATGATAAAACATAATAACAATAAAACATTGCAGAATAGAATACAGTAAAAAAGAGCAGAACAATAGAGAGAGAGAATAGAGAGAGAGAGAGAACAATGAAATGACAACTATTTTTTTTTATTTTATATATTTTTTTTTTTTTTTTTACACTTTTTTTGTAACTAACTTTTATAACTGTAAACGGTTCCAGGTTCGGGTCTCTCAAAATGCGATGGCATCTTGGGAGACCCTGTGAAAGTGTGCCTAGTCTGTGGAATGCTGTACCCTACGCTAATACTCAACTAATGAATAGTAGCGTTCAAAACATTCACCAATGCAAAGACCAGGATTGTCAGGACAGGAGGGACAATAATAGCGGGTGTCACGCCTATATCCGCGCTTGCTGCAGACACAACATCTTTTTTGGGGGGGTTCGTTGGGTAGGGGTACTCGGGAGGACATAAAGAAAATGCCTCTCATGCAGCCGACTGCATTTGGTTGGGGGAAGTACGGGCGCTGCAGAAGCAGTGGGTTCCCAATTAGGATTGGCGAATGCAGCAGGAAGGGCATTATGGGCACGACGGGCCTGTGTTTGTCTTCTTGGTGGCAGCGGGACACTACTTGTGCTTGCCACCTCACCAGCTTGAACTGCACTTATGGGACTCGCCACGTCACCAAGTGTTACTGCAGTGCTGGTTTGACTACGACCGGGGTGTACTAGGCCGCTGGCGCTTGCCAGTTCAATAAAAAGCTACAAAAAAAACTGTTAGCGATCGCAGGGATCAGGCCTGACTCTGCAAACACTGCAGTTATGCGTTAAGTGTTTTGTAAGTGACAGTGATCGATCGATACTGCACTTGGGTGGGCTGGGCCGGGCGGAGGGGCAAAATGCAGGTGCTAGCAGGTATCTGGGCTGATCCCGCTAACACTGCATTTTTGGGAACCCTAAACTGCTGGGGACGCTAGTATAGATCTGATCGGATCAGATATTGATCCGTTCAGATACTATACCACTAAGGGAGGCGTATGCTGCGTGCGTGGGTGTTAGCGGTACTGGCGCTAATCTGACGCTGCTTGGGGCTGGTGCTTGCCAGTTCACCAAAATACTACCAAAAAAACTGTTAGCGATCGCAGGGATCAGGCCTGACTCTGCGAACGCTGCAGTTATGCATTTAGTGTTTTGTAAGTGTCAGTGATCGATCGATACTGCACTTGGGTGGGCTGGGCTGGGCCGGGCGGAGGGGCAAAACGCAGGTGCTAGCAGGTATCTGGGCTGATCCCGCTAACACTGCGTTTTTGGGAACCCTAAACTGCTGGGGACGCTAGTATAGATCTGATCGGACCAGATATTGATCCGTTCAGATAGTATACCACTAAGGGAGGTGTACGGTGCGTGCGTGCGTGGGTGTTAGCGGTACTGGCGCTAACCTGACGCTGCCTGGGGCTGGTGCTTGCCAGTTCACCAAAATGCTACCTAAAAAACTGTTAGCGATCGCAGGGATCAGGCCTGACTCTGCGAACGCTGCAGTTATGTGTTTAGTGTTTTGTAAGTGACAGTGATCGATCGATACTGCACTTGGACGGGCTGGGCGGAGGGGCAAAACGCAGGTGCTAGCAGGTATCTGGGCTGATCCCGCTAACACTGCGTTTTTGGGAACCCTAAACTGCTGGGGACGCTAGTATAGATCTGATCGGATCAGATATTTATCCGTTCAGATACTATACCACTAAGGGAGGCGTATGCTGCGTGCGTGGGTGTTAGCGGTACTGGCGCTAATCTGACGCTGCCTGGGGCGACGCATATCACCGCCGGACGATCAGGGGGCTAAACCTTTATTCGGTAATAAACGGCGGGTGCCCTAACACTATAAAAAATAAACAAACTAACCAGCGTCACCCGTAACAGTTATACAGTGATCAGTGGTGAAAGGGTTAACTAGGGGGCCATCAAGGGGTTAAAACATTTATTCGGTAGTATATGGGGGTCCCTGACGCTATAAAACGCTGACGGCGAACCTAAATATTTAGGTCCCTAACTAGCGTCACCAGCGACACTAATACAGCGATCAGAAAAATGATCGCTTAGCGACACTGGTGACAGGGGGTGATCAAGGGGTTAAAACTTTATTAGGGGGGGTTAGGGGAGTATCCTAGACCTACAGGGGGCTAATACTCACTGTCCCAACACTGTAACTGTCACAAACTGACACCAATGCAGTAATCAGAAAAAAAAAAAAAACTGCTGGTGTCAGTTTGTGACAGGGGGGGGGGGTGATTGGGGGGGGATCGGGGGGCGATCGGGGGGGGGATCGGGGTGTTTAGTGTGCCTGGCATGTTCTACTGTGTTGTGTAGTGTTGGTGCACTCACATACCTGTCTTCTCTCCTCGGGCCGGAACGGAAATTACCGAGCCGAGGAGAGATGACACCATTTCCTTTGCTGCTGTTTAGCATACAGCAGCAAAGGAATGATTCGATTGGCCGGCGGCGATCGCGAGGGGGGGCCACGAACGGATGGCCTCCCCCTCACCTCCAATCGCCGTGGGACAAAAGACGACCGCCTCGGGCACCGGGGGGGGGGGGTCCGATCGGACCCCCCACCCGCGGAAGGCAAATCACGTATATGTACGTGATTTTGCCTGTCCGTGCCACCTTGCCGACGTACATCGGCGTGAGGCGGTCGTCAAGTGGTTAATATTGAATGGAAGCCCAAAAAAAAAAATACTGCGCTATCCCTATAATTGTATTATCATGCAAATATGCAAAAAAATATGTGAATAATAAACCAGAAGTAAACCTAAAAACTCCAAAAAGACAGCTGCAACCTCTAATGTGAGACAACCCACACCTAAATAACTATGTAAATAATAGGCTGCGCTTCCAAGAATTAGACGTGGTCATAATTGATAAACCAACTGAGTGACATTCAGCATAAACCAAATATAATAATAGAAAAAATTGATATCAACAAAGTGGAGATCACACTGATGGAATAGTGGGGATACAAGAGTTCAACAATCAAATGCAATTATAGTGAGTCCATATATTAGAAAAAATAAAGTCCTTGAAGATATAAAAAATTAAACAAAGAGAAGGAGAAAAACACCCGTTCTTCCAGTGATAAAAACATGCAAAAAAAAGGGACTGTCTCCCTAAGGAGCGTGATGTTGCTGGGAGAAGACGACAGCTCTGTCGAAACGGCGTAGGGAGGAGCGGCGTGCTGACGTCACCACCACACCTCGCTGAACCCGGAAGGAACGGGCAGCAGCTGAAGCCGGCCGGCACAATTTTAAGCGATCTTTTACTGCATACACTGTAAGTGTTATTCTTTTACATTATTAAAGAGTTTTATACTGTATTACGCTATGGAGCATTTTCTTTTCTCACATATTTGTGGATTGGGAGCAGATACAACTACACTTGGCTGATTCCCTGGAGTGGTGGCCTGTGATATATACCGCAACAGAGACCCAGTGGCTGGGGGACACACTCACCTGTGCGTAAGATCTCTGTGACAGGAGATCTTTGGATCTGGTAAGGGGCCCTTTCTATTTGAGGTGGAGGATCTCCCAGCAACATCACGCTCCTTAGGGAGACAGTCCCCTTTTTTTTGCATGTTTTTATCACTGGAAGAACGGGTGTTTTTCTCCTTCTCTTTGTTTAATTTTTTATATCTTCAAGGACTTTATTTTTTCTAATATATGGACTCACTATAATTGCATTTGATTGTTGAACTCTTGTATCCCAACTATTCCATCAGTGTGATCTCCACTTTGTTGATAATATTGAATGGACCCTGGGCAAACATTTTCTTGGGCAAGCAATTTTGCTCTCCACCTGAGACTTACAATAAATAGCAGCTAGACTTAAAATCAGTTTACTGAAATAGATCAGGCAGCGATTGGGATTGGTTGCCAGAGGTTACAGTGCATCATCACCGCTTACTGACTGGTTGCTAGAGGTTACAGCACACATTACGGCACACGGGTTAGTTGCTAGAGGTTACAGCACATGATTTCTGCTTGTTGATTGGTTGCTAGAGATTACTGTACATCGATACTGTTCACTGATTGGTTGCTAGAGATTACTGCTCATCATTACTGCTCACTGATCAGTTGCTAGAGGTTACAGCACATCATCTCCTCACTGCCTGCACACCATGGACTGGGTCAATGAAGTGACCCATCAATAGACAGAAAACGCCTAGGGATCCTAGAACTCCTGGGGTCAGTGGCAGTGCTGGGGGCAGGGGAGGGTGTGATTAATGGCAATGCTGTTTTTTTATTGACCACCAATATAAAGAGGAGTTTCAACACTGATCACCAATGTAATAGGGGTTTACACTGACCACTAATGTAATAGAAGCATTCACAGTAACCACCAATGTAAGGAGGGATTTACACTGACCACCAATGTAAGGGGGGACTTCACACTGGCCACTAGCGTGAATGAAAGGATTGTACACCAAGCCCCAATGTAATGAGAAGATTTACACTGACCACCAGTGTGACTGAGACATTTAGCCTGCATTCACATTTGTGTGTGTCGGGAACACAAGCAAAATCGCTTTCCTGACACCACAGAAACGTGCTGCCCTTTAGCAGATACACAGCAGTGCCATTAATTGTTAATGACACCCTCACGCATCTGCTGACATGTGCTGTAGAACTGTGTGATTTTGAAAAAGCGTTAGGGACTTTCTTCTGCATTTCTAGCACATAGAGCAACCCATTGAAATTATAGGGCTGCCCTACATGTGACCTACAGCTTTATCCAACCTGTCAGTACACCTTTGCATCCTAAAACCCCTGCCAATCTCTGCACCCCAAACCTCCTCCATCTTCTCCACTCCAACCCTCCGACCCTTTAACTCTACCTGCCTCTTCTGCTCATCTTTGCACCCACCTTCCTTACCACTACACATTCCCTCCTTGCTCACCTGTGCACCCAAAAACTGAAATTCCTTCTCTGACTACCCCTGCACACCCCACACTACCCCCCCACCATTTTGTTTACCTTTGCAGAACAGGCTGATGTTAGGCTTAATGATCACAGTTGCAGGCAGGACTCTTAAGCAGGCCCCTTTATCTCCCAGTGGGCAGCATTCAGTATAGGTGATGGTGAATATGACCTCAGGGGGGCATGATATACATACGAATGCCACCTTTATTTACATATCAATGCCGCAGATCAGTGGCTATTTACATATGAATGCCACTGATATTTACATATCAATGTTTGTTATTTACATGTAAACACAGGCTCTGCAGGTGAGTCATTTGTACACAACACTTAGCAGCAGCACTTCACACTGAGATATCAGGTGAAGATTTCAGCACTTCACACTGAGATATCAGGACACAGCACAGGACTAAAACTTCAAGGGAATTTAAACTGGAATAGTTGGCAAGTATGAGGCAGCTGCTTTGGGCCTCACAACACTGATGGGGCTCAGGGCAGGTGCCCCTTTTTCCCTGCCTTAAAGAGGGCCCTCCTCAGTTGTCAGTAGTGCCAAGGCTGAGAATTTCCATGGGAGCTTTATTTTCCTTTAACATTTTCCAGGAGTCTGTGGGCAGTACTGGGATCAAAAATCATGTTATTTCCCGACAGGAAATGACGCGATTTAAGGCAGTTGCAATAACAACGGGGCGGGACCTTCCTCCATCGCCGCCCGTTGTTATGGCAACTTTCTAAACAATCGGCACTATGGCCGCCGGAGAATCGTGCATGCGCGATATCAAGAGGTGCATGCTGGTTACCCAGCATGCACCTCACCATCGCTAATTCCGGAAGAGGTATTGATTGGGCTTCACATGCCCACAATCATCATGGCAACGGGCAGAAGAGGATTTAATGAGTTGTGAATATTAGCAGCATCCACTAGCAAACATATAAAATCGTTATTTATGATAATAATGCATTATGCTCGGATAGAAAAAAAAAATGTGTCCGGAACTCCGCTTTAAGAATATTTTGGAATACACTTATACAATCACCCAGCGGCAGACGCCAGTCTGGTCTCTGGAGTTCAGATGGGCGCGCGGAGCCCGGGAAACATATGTAAACGTGCGTGTAAGCGGGGGGGGGGGGTGGCGGCCATTACTAGGGTGATATTTATATACAATATATTAGGGTGATGTTCCAACCACTTGCCTACTGTGCACTTTTACCCTCTTCCTGAGGGCCAATTTACAGCTATCAGCGCTGTCGCACTTTCAATGACAATTGCGCGTTTTTGGTTTTTTTTTATGTTTTTCTTAGTTTCTGTTATATAATTTAGCAAATAAGTACTTTTTCTTCTTTACTGATGTGCACTGATGAGGCTGCACTGATGGGCACTGATGAGGTGGCACTGATAGGAACTGATGAGGGGTCAAGGATAGGCAAACGTTTTTCTTATTTTTTGAATTTTAGAACAGAAAATAAAGCGGTTCGATTGTTGGCAGGAGATTGGCTGTTCACAGACTGTTGTCCTAAAATCTTACTGTTAGTATGCTCCTTTTTACAATTGTAGTCCAATTTTCCACCAACAAATGTTGGATGACAGGTTAGTAAATTTTTTCGGCGGACAACAGTTTGACGTCAGATTTTCGTATAGTACACAAATCCGTCACACAAAAGTCGAAAGTACAAACACGCATGCTCGGAATCAATGCTCATCAAACACGAAATTTGCAGAAGGGGCCCAAAGGGAGGCGCTCAAGAGCTGAAATTCCTCGTAGTACGTCACTACACTACATTTGTGTTTGTGGTACAACAATTGTGTACCGTTGGTATGCAAGACAAGATCCTGGCACACCTCCTTTTGACAAAAAGGACAACATTTTTTGGGTTTGTATGTATTAAGCAGCTCTAATGAATCATTTATGCCTCCCTGCTAAGTAATATTGTTAGTCTATGACAGTGATGGTGAACCTTGGCACTCCAGATGTTTTGGAACTACATTTCCCATGATGCTCAACTACACTGCAGAGTGCATGAGTATCATGGGAAATGTAGTTCCAAAACATCTGGGGTGCCAACGTTCGCCATTACTGGTCTATGACATTTTTGCTGTTTTAATAGTTAAGCACAATGTGTCACTTTTTGATCTGCTTGTGCTGTACTAACAGGCCATGGTTGATTAAATTTTTTTATTAATATATGATGCCTTTATTTTATTTATATTTTGGAATTCAGGTGTTAGCTAGCAGCTGTGAAGGATGGTGGCGATGCTCTGGGCAGGTGTGCAGCTTTAAGATGTTGCGGGGCACTTTCTTTGGTGGGTGGAGAGATGCAGGGGGATTGCCACCTCATGCCTCTCCTTTATTCCATCCTGGTTGACCCTTGTTGCTTCTTTATGGACCTAACGCATGGCCGTAATATGGCCGCTTCTGGGTCTTTCCACTGCAAGTACTCCGGCCAGCGCATGCACGCTAGGTGCTGATCCTATTCGGCTGTTGCCGGGATGAGGCTGAAGGATTGCACGTGCGGTGCCTGGAGCATGTGCGGGGCTTTGACTGGGCGACGTCAGGTGCTGGAGTCATGGTGGCGGATGCGTGTCCTGTTGGATTGCACTGCACTTAAGGGCGGGGGGTTCACTCATTTATACCCGCTCAGGGAACTCCTTTTGCTGCTTTTGCCTGTACATGCCTCTGTGTGGTTGTATTATTAGATTGCAATGTAAGTACATGATGATAAGGTTATACGTATATATTATAGATTGTTTTATTATCTCTGTTAATTTGGTATGTTTTGCTGTCTATGTGTAGTTTAACAATTCACCGTGCACCCAAGAGCTCCTGAAGAAGTAGTTCCCTGCAGAACACGTTGAGCCAATATTCAATTTATAGTGGAATCCCCATTTATACTCAATGCATAAAATAAGTGCAGTGCAATTAAAACCTCAAAACTTAAATAAATACACTCTTCAAGTGCTAATAACTCTCCATAAATGATAACAAAAATAAATAAATACATGCGTGGAATTAAATATCCATCACATATCTCAGAACAACAGTCCCATCAAGTGATCCACACCGCTGTGTAATATATGAGTGACAGTTCATATATCTTCTCAATGTGTCCTGTGAACCTTGACCTATAGGTGAAAGACCTATTGATAAAGACGGATTCACGAAACGCGTCTCGGTGTACCACACAGCTTGCTATACAGGTCATTGGCTCTGGTTTCTCCCCGGGAGATAGGTGGTGAGATTAACAGAACCTAATGCACCGTGCTACCATTTATTGGATGCCTTTTTTTATCATTTGTTTGTAAGTTTAATGTATTAATGGAAGGGGGTCTTTTGGATAATAAAAAGCCTTATAGTTTTACACTATGAGGCTTCCTGTCTCCTTCTTTGCCCGAGTATTATGGAAAGCTCTCAGCTGATCCCAGTGAATCAGAAGACGTGAGTGTCTGTTTCCATATCGGCTGATCGTTTACTGAGGATCAGACGGATGTTCATTTGGCAGCAATCGTAGCCACCCCACATATACTATGAGGCTTTGATTGAGCTTTTTTTCTGGTTAGTGCAATTCCTGGAGGAAGCATAAGCACTAGATGTAGATTTTTTTTTTTTCAAAAATGATTTTTTTTCAAAAAAAATTTTTTTTTTTTTTATTGGGTGGTCATAAATTTTTTGGTTGATCATGGGGTGGTCATAATGTTTTGGCTGCTCATGGGGGGGTCATAATGTTTTGGCTGATCATGGGGTGGTCATAATGTTCTGGCTGATCATGTTGTGTTCATAATATTTTGGCTGATCATGGGATGGTCATAATGTTTTGGCTGATCATGGGGTGGTCATAATGTTTTGGCTGATCATGGGGTGGTCATAATGTTTTGGCTGATCATGTTGTGGTCATAATGTTTTGGCTGATCATGTTGTGGTCATAATATTTTGGCTGATCATGGGGCGGTCATAATGTTTTGGCTGATTATGGCGTGGTCATAATGTTTTGGCTGATCATGGGGTGGTCATAATGTTTTGGCTGATCATGGGGTGGTCATAATGTTTTGGCTGATCATGTTGTGGTCATAATGTTTTGGCTGATCATGTTGTGGTCATAATGTTTTGACTGATCATGGGGCAGTCATAATGTTTTGGCTGATCGTGTTGTGGTCATAATGTTTTGGCTGATCATGTTGTAGTCATAATGTTTTGGCTGATCATGGGGGGTCATAATGTTTTGGCTGATCATGGGGTGGACATAATGTTTTGGCTGATTATGGCGTGGTCATAATGTTTTGGCTGATAATGGGGGGTCATAATGCTTTAGCTGATCATGGGGTGGTCATAATGTTTTGGCTGATTATGGCGTGGTCATAATGTTTTGGCTGATCATGGGGGGTCATAATGCTTTAGCTGATCATGGTGTGGTCATAATGTTTTGGCTGATCATGGGGGGTCATAATGTTTTGGCTGATTATGGCGTGGTCATAATGTTTTGGCTGATCATGGGGGGTCATAATGTTTTGGCTGATCATAGGGGGTCATAATGCTTTAGCTGATCATGGTGTGGTCATAATGTTTTGGCTGATTATGGCGTGGTCATAATGTTTTGGCTGATCATGGGGGGTCATAATGCTTTAGCTGATCATGGTGTGGTCATAATGTTTTGGCTGATTATGGCGTGGTCATAATGTTTTGGCTGATCATGGGGGGTCATAATGTTTTGGCTGATCATGGGGGGTCATAATGCTTTAGCTGATCATGGTGTGGTCATAATGTTTTGGCTGATCATGGGGGGTCATAATGTTTTGGCTGATTATGGCGTGGTCATAATGTTTTGGCTGATCATGGGGGGTCATAATGTTTTGGCTGATCATGGGGTGGACATAATGCTTTGGCTGATTATGGCGTGGTCATAATGTTTTGGCTGACCATGGGGGGTCATAATGCTTTAGCTGATCATGGTGTGGTCATAATGTTTTGGCTGATTATGGCGTGGTCATAATGTTTTGGCTGATCATGGGGTGGACATAATGCTTTGGCTGATTATGGCGTGGCCGTTCTGGGAAGCCGTCATATGACGGCTTCCCAGAACGAGAGCCGCACGGCTCCACCATCATTTGACGGTGGGCAGGCGGCAAGCAGTTAATGGGATAACAATGAAGCTGCTTTGCTGGTGATACTGATGGAGTTATTGCAAACAAATTTTCAAAGGTTTTTTTTTTCTAGTGATATCAAGAATAATGTTAATATGCTTTTTTTTTTTTTTTTACCACAACACCATTATCCCATAGTTTTAAGATCAAAGATACAACTATGTTGGTGTCCCTTGTCAATTTTACTTTGTATTTTTTTAAATGTAACTGCCTACTCCCAAACTGTCATTTGAAGTAAAACACAGCTAAGTATTATTCTCCATAATTTTTTTATTGTGCATTAAAAAAAACAAAAAACAAATAAAATTAGACATGCTATCTGCCAATAGAACTTAACCAAAAGGGTGCATTCTATGCATACAAAAATCTAGAAAATATACCAAATCAAATCATTATTATTCAACCAAAAAATAAAATAAAGCCTCATGCATGTGTCCTGCTTCTTAATATAGGGGGTCAACAATGCCAAAAGTTGGTGAAAGCAGGGCTCCGTCATCCGGAGATAGTTTCGAAAATCATCTGGATTATTTTGCTGGAGCTCCCTCAGCAAAGGCATATGACGTAATTGGTCACGATTAATAAAGCAACCAATTTTTGGTCCAAGAACTCCTCCTCGTCCTGTTACTGGACTGGACTTGGGTCAAAGCAATAACTCCAAAGCCAATAATAAATAACACGTTATCTTCTCCGCTTCCGCAACATGTCTGGTTGACGAACGGAAAAGCACAAAATGAAAAGCGCAAAATGAAAAGCGTGAAATGTAAAGGTGGAATCAGCACTCACCAAACTTCTACTAACACGAAATTAGCAGAAGGAGCCAAAGGGTGGCGCTAAAGAGCTGAAAAACCACGTAGTACGTCAGAACGTTCGTGTTTGTTGGCCGACAATTCCTTGCCGTTTATATGCAAGACAAAATCCAGGCACACGCCTTCGGACAAAAGTCTGAGGTTTTGTCTGCGGACGAGGCTTTACTGCGACATTATTCAAAAATCCTTGAAGTCAGCCATGAGGCCTTCTCCTGAGAAACATCTAAAATAAATATTTAAAAAACATTTTTTTGGGTATGCTATGTGAATGAGAACAAATGATAAAAATATAGTGAGATATTTTGTCCAATTTGACTGCAAAAGTGAGAAAACAATTAACTAGACAAAACTTTTTTTTTTAAATTTTGGATAGAGTACGGGAGGGTTATAACCCGTCAGGTTTTTTTTTTCTTTTTGCCATCTGTGTCCCATTGAGGAGATTTCCCTTCACTTCCTGTCCTATAGTCAAAGCAGGAATTGCAAGGAAATCCTCCATAGTGAGGGAACCCCAGTGTGCCCCCAGGGTCCCATTGGAAGATTTCCCCTCTATTTGTGTTCTGATGTCAACCCAAAATTTGGAGTTTAATTTTATTTTCACTTTTTGATGCTAACAGTAAACAGGACAAATAGTGAAGCTCTCTAATGGGGGCACAGACTGCAATAAAAACTAACTAACTGGTGTTCTAATCTCTCTCTTACATCATTTACTTAGATGTATGCAGGTCTATTGAGTCTCCGCAATATATCTAATTTGCAAATCAGTGTACCCAACTTGCAAAATATGCATACTAGGGAACCCTTTAGGCCTCATGTACACTGGTGCTGGTAAATGGATGTTTAGGAGCAGATGGGAGTTGTTTCCAACTGCCCCTGAACTCTCATCTATGTTATCTTATCTGTCCATGTACACAGGGTTGTTTACAGTCGTTTCTAGGCAGTTAAGTTTAGAGGCATTTTTTGGAACTCAGAAGCTGAGTTTACAGGGATTTCAAGCGTCAAACGCTTCTATACGTGTTTAGCCGTGTTTCATTTATAGGCGTTTTTTAATTTTTGGCTATTTTGAAAGAAAATGATTTTTTTTTAAACACAAATGCGGCTAAACGCTAGCATGGAAAAACCCTGCTAAACACAGCATGTAAGCGTAGTAAAATGGATGTTTTAAACATGGGTTACTATCTGTCAAGTTCATTTGTTCAGGAGAGGTTGTAAAATGTCCCGTGTACATGAAGCTTACAACTCATGTTGATATATAGGATTTGGGGATTTACACAAACATTACTGAAAAGTTATACAAGCTTGATACATGTAATACCTAATGTTGTATACTTCCTATTGTATCAGTTAGGGATGAGATTTATGTTCGGGTCGAACATGAGTTCGACTTGAACATTGGCTGTTCGAGCGTTTGTCGAAATACGAACATAATGGGGCATTCGTGACAAATTCGAGCAGCCTCTCAGTGCATTGCTGTCTGATGATTGGCCAAGCATGCACTATGACCTGCATGCTTTGGCCAATCACAGCGCCGTCAACAAAGAGACCCATAAATGGCCAAATGCAGGGTGCCTTTGACCAATTATGGCTCAGAGGGTTAAGTTCACGCCCCACACACTATATGCATGTCAGCCCTGTGTAGTGTGTTGCTGGCGTTGACCGAGAGAGGTGTCATTTCATTTAGATTGAGCAGGCAGGCGATTCAGTTAGCTGCAGTGTATTTAATATATATATATATATATATATATATATATATATATATATATATACAATCAGTCTCATATATATATATATATATATATATATATATATATATATCCACTGTAACCAGTTTAGCTAGATCTGACTGCAGTCTGTTCCTGGTGTACTGTTTCTAATATACTACAGGCAGGCAGGTGATTCAGCTAGCTGCAGTGCATTTAATATATATATATATATATATATATATATATATATATATATATATATACAGTTAGTCTCATATATATATATATATATATCCACTGTATCCAGTTTAGCTAGATATGACTGCAGTCTGTTCCTGGTGTACTGTTTCTAATATACTACAGGCAGGCAGGTGATTCAGCTAGCTGCAGTGCATTTAATATATATATATATATATATATATATATATATATATATATATATATATATATATATATATATATATATATATATATATATATATATGTATATATATATACAGTTAGTCTCATATATATCCACTGTACCCAGTTTAGCTAGAACTGACTGCAGTCCGTTCCTGGTGTACTGTTTCTAATATACTTCAGGCAGGTGGGTGATTCAGCAGTGTATTTAAAATACAGTTGTGCTCAAAAGTTTACATACCCTGGCAAAATTTATGATTTCTTGGCCATTTTTTAGAGAATATGAATGATAAACACACAAACTTTTCTTTCACTCATGGTTACTGTTTGGCTGACACCATTTATTATCAATCAACTGTGTGTACTCTTTTAAATCATAATGGCAACAGAAACTACCCAAATGACCCTGATCAAAAGTTTACATACCCTGGTGATTTTGGCCTGATAACATGCACACAAGTTGACACAAAGGGGTTTGAATGGCCATTAAAAGTAACCATCCTTACCTGTGATCTGTTTGCTTGTAATTAGTGTGACTGTATAAAAGGTCAATACGTTTCTGGACTCCTGACAGACCCTTGCATCTTTTATCCAGTGCTGTACTGACGTTTCTGAATTCTGAGTCATGGGGAAAGCAAAAGAATTGGCAAAGGATCTGTAGGAAAAGGTAGTTGAACTGTATAAAACAGGAAAGGGATATAAAAAGATATCCAAGGAATTGAGAATGCCAATCAGCAGTGTTCAAACTCTAATCAAGAAGTGGAAAATGAGGGGTTCTGTTGAAACCAAACCACGGTCAGGTAGACCAACTAAAATTTCAGCCACAGCTGCCATTAAAATTGTTTAGCATGCAAAAAAACCACAAACAACTTCAGGTGAAATACAGGACTCTCTGAAAACATGTGGTGTGGCTGTTTCAAGATGCACAATAAGGAGGCACTTAAAGAAAGAAGGGCTGCATGGTCGAGTCGCCAAAAGAAAGCCATTACTACGCGAATGCCACAAAGTATCCCACTTACAATGTGCCAAACAGCACAGAGACAAGCCTTAAACCTTCTGGCACAAAGTCATTTGGAATGATGAGACCAAATTTAAGGCCTATGTCAACAAGGCCTATGATGAAAGGTACAGAGATGGATTGCTGATGTTTTGTGGATGTATGAGCTACAAAGGCACAGGAAATTTGGTCAAAATTGATGGCAAGATGAATGCAGTATGTTATCAAAAAATACTGGCAGAACAATTGCATTCATCAGCCAGGAAGCTGCGTATGGGACGTACTTGGACATTACAACATGACAATGATCCAAAACACAAGGCCAAGTCGACCTGTCATTGGCTACAGCAGAATAAAGTGAAGGTTCTGGAGTGGCCATCTCAGTCTCTTGACATCAATATCATTGAGCCACTCTGGGGAGATCTCAAACGTGCAGTTCATGCAAGACAGCCCAAGAATTTACAGGAACTGGAGACTTTTGCCAAGAGGAATGAGCAGCTTTACCATCTGAGAAGATGAAGAGCCTCATCCACAAATACCACAAAAGACTTCAAGCTGTCATTGATGTTAAAGGGGGTAATATACGGTATTAAGAACTGGGCTATGTAAACATTTGATCAGGGTCATTTGGGTAGTTTCTGTTGCCACTATGATTTAAAGAGTAAACACAGTTGATTGATAATAAATGGCTTCAGCCAAACACTAACCACGAGTGAAAGAAAAGTTTTTGTGTTATCATTCATATTTTCTGAAATCATAAATTCTGCCAGGGTATGTAAACTTATGAGCACAACTGTATATATACAGTCAGACTCGTGTCTATATATATATATATATCCACTGTATCCTGTTTCGTTAGATCTGACTGCAGGCTGTTCCTGGTGTACTTTTTCTAATGTACTGTTAGGCAGGCAGGTGATTCAGTGATCTGCAGTGCATTAAATATATATACAGTCTCCTACAAATATATCCACTGCATTCCAGTCTAGCCAAGCCTATATCTGACTGCAGGCCATTCCTGGTGTATGTTTTCAAATACACTTTCAGGCAAGCGGGCAGGTGATTTAGTGATCTGCAGTGCATAAAATATATATACAGTCTCCTACATATATATCCACTGCATTCCAGTCTAGCCAAGCCTATATCTGACTGCAGGGCATTCCTGGTGTACGTTTTCAAATACACTTTCAGGCAGGCAGGCAGGTGATTCAGTGATCTGCAGTGCATAAAATATATATACAGTCTCCTACATATATATCCACTGCATTCCATTCTAGCCAAGCCTATATCTGACCGCAGGCCATTCCTGGTATACATTTTCAAATACACTTTCAGGCAGGCAGGCAGGCAGGCAGGTGATTCAGTGATCTGCAGTGCATAAAATATATATACAGTCTCCTACATATATATCCACTGCATTCCAGTCTAGCCAAGCCTATATCTGACTGCAGGCTATTCCTGGTGTAAGTTTTCAAATACACTTTCAGGCAGGCAGGCAGGCAGGCAGGTGATTTAGTGATCTGCAGTGCATAAGATATATATATACAGTCTCCTACATATATATATCCACTGCATTCTAATCTAGCCAAGCCTATATCTGACTGCAGGCCATTCCTGGTGTACTTTTTCTAGTAAACTTCAGGCGGTGTTTTGCTAATAAAATTTTACAGCATGTCTGGAAGGCCACCAAGGAGAGACAGATGCTCACAGGCCACTAAAAGAGAGCAAGCAGGCTCTGTGTCTACAGCCAACAGTGCTGGTCATGGACACGGTGGTGCATCCTCAGCACGTGGCCGCGGGGCACACTTGACTTTTTTTTCGCCAGCTGGCCGTGTTGATCCACAACATGCAGAAGAGTTGGTAGAGTGGATAACTAAGCCGTCCTCATGCTCCTCATCCTCTGTCGCCCAGGCTCAGAGTAGTTTGTCTGCCAATGCAGCTGCCAAAGTGGCCTATTCCATTGGCTCAATGTCATCAGTCACTCCTTCCCTAGCCCCACCATCATGCACGGAGGAGTCCCCCGAACTGTTTGACCACAGTTTCGGGTACATGCTGCAGGAGGATGCGTAGCGTTTTGAAGGCTCCGATGATGGTACCCAGGTTGAGGAAGGCAGTAACGTGAGCCCAGAGATAGGGGGTGCCCAAGAAGGACAAGAAACTGGAAGTCATGTTGGAGCATACTGCCAGGTTTGCTCAACCTATCAGGGTGCCTGATAGAAGAGAGGAAGAGGAGGCACATCTCCAACTAGGCAGGATGCCCTCCAGGGGCCAGCTTAAGGGCAGCCACCCGACTGCATCACACCGCAGAGATCCGCATGTGCAGGGCGCTACTGACTCCCTGCGTATTTTGAAAAGTTCTTTGGTGTGGGCCTTTTTTGGTACGTGTGCAGCAGATCGCACCGTTGCTGTTTGCAACATAAATTTGAAGCGTATCAAGCGTGGCCTAAACAGCAGCCGCTTGGGCACCACATACTTGACCAGACATATGTTGACCTCCCATGCAGTATGTTGGCAACAGTACTTAAAAGACCCACATCAAAGAACAAGGCGGACCTCTTCTTGCTCCTCATCAGCTGGGATCTCCAACCCCACAGATCTTCAGTCCTCTCAGAAACCTGCACTGAGAGGAATGAAGGTGTAGAATTAGGTGTGCCAAGTACTTGTGGGCTATCGCTACACCAACATCCAATTGTAGCAGGCAAATTTCCCTACCCCAGTTTCTAAACCGTCAAAAGAAACTCAGTCCCAGCCATCCACATGCTCAGCGGCTGAATGCTAGCTTGGCTAAATTGCTAGCACTCCAACTGCTGCCTTTTCAGCTGGTAGACTCTGCCCCCTTTCGTGAATTTGTGGAATGTGCGGTACCTCAGTGGCAGGTTCCCAAACGCCATTTCTTTTCACAGAAGGCCATTCCAGCTCTCTACCGGCATGTGGAAGGTAATGTCTTGGCCTCGTTGGACAGGGCGGTCAGCGGTAAGGTTCATATTACCGCTGACTCATGGTCCAGCAGGCATGGACAGGGATGTTACCTTTCTTTCACGGCACACTGGGTAACTCTGCTGGCAGCTGGGAAGGATGCAGGACAGGGTACAGTAATGTTGGAGCTTGTTCTGCCACCATGCCTCCAAAATGCTGGTAGTGGTGATTCTGCCACACCTCTCTCCTCCACCCCCTCCTCTTCTTCTTCGTCTATGGCCTCTTCCTCTGCAGATTTCTCCTCGAAAACAGCGCTGCTCCATAGGCGTTCAAGGGGCTACGCAAGCACTCAGGCAAAGAGATGCCATGCAGTGCTTGAGTTGGTCTGCTTATGTGACAGGAGCCACACTGGGGCAGAGATTCTGCCAGCTCTGCAGGGGCAGACTCAGAGGTGGTTGACGCCACGCCAGCTTCAGCCAGGAATGGTGGTTTGCGACAATGGCACCCACCTCCTCTCCACCCTCCGACAGGGACACTTGGCCCATGTTCCCTGTTTGGCTCACATCCTTAATTCGGGTGTGCAGAGGTTCTTGTGCAGGTACCCGGGCTTACAGGATCTCCTGAGGGAGGCCAAGAAAAGTCTGTGGGCATTTCTCCCGGTCATATAATGCCAGTGCTCAGCTGGCTGACCTTCAAAAGGAATACAACCTGCCCAAGAACCACCTCATTTGTGACATGCCCACCAGGTGGAACTCAACGTTGGCAATGCTGCAGTGGCTGCACACGCAGCAGAGGGCCATCAATGAGTACCTATGTGAGTATGGCACCAGGACAGGGTCAGAGGAGCTTGGCTTTTTTTCACACGCCAGTGGCTACTGATCAAGGATGCATGCACTGTCCTGTCACCATTTGAGGAGGCCACGATGATGGTGAGCAGTGACAGTGGCATCAGTGATACTGTCCCTCTTGTCTTCCTATTGGAGCACACGCTTTGTGTAATAATGGACAGGGCACTTGAGGCAGAACAGAGGGAGGAAGAGGAGGACTTCCTTACCTCTCAAGGCCCCCTTTATCCAGACAGTATTCCTGCGGGCCCGCCGATTACACAGGAAGAGGAGGAGGAGGAGGAGGAGGATTGTGTCAGCATGGAGGTGGAGCCTGGCACTCAGCTCAACGTGTTGCTGAGGCTTCGATCAGTCACAGAAGGAGCAGTGGAGAAGGTGGCCGTCTGACCGATGCGTTCAGACAATTCTTTAGTTCGCAGCCCCAAGGTCTGATCGGTTCCAGCAACCATCGCCAGCGTCTGATTTACATGGTGCAGGAATACCTAGGGGCAAGATCAGACTTGGAGACCTTTCCAACCGAAAATCCACTGGGTTACTGCGTCTTGAGGATGGATCACTGGCCAGAGCTTTCACAATATGCAATTGAGCTACTGGCCTGTCCTGCATTCAACGTTCTTTCTGAATGCACATTCAGTGCTGCTGGAGGCTTTGTAACCGATCACAGAGTGCGCCTGTGCACAGACTCAGTTGATCGGCTCACCTTCATAAAAATGAATCAGTCTTGGATCACCAGCTACCAAGCACCTGATGCTGATGTAACCAATAAATTTTTCTATGAATGTGAGATCCCTTGAAGACTGCTTATGCTGAGTGACTATCCTGTTATGCTGACTGACTATTCTATTCCTCCTCAATGTTCATGTTGATAGCTTCTAAGAACATTTTTGTTTCAGGGCACCACCACCAGTGCCTAAGGCCCAATTTTTTGCTGTAATATTTCGCAGCAGGGCTCATTCTTGCACTCAACTAGAGTATCTGTGAGGGGTTGCATTGTTGTGGCACCACCACCAGTGCCTAAGGCCCAATTTTTCTGCCCCTGTTTAACAGGGGTATGTAATTACAATATTTGCTCTGTTATTTCACAGCAGGGCCCGTTCCTGCGCTCAACAAGAGTATCTGTGAGGCTTTACAGTGTTGTGCCATCACCACCACCTAAGGCCCAATTTTTCTGCCCCTGTTTAACAGGGGTATGTAATTACAATATTTGCTCTGTTATTTCACAGCAGGGCCCGTTCCTGCGCTCAACAAGAGTATCTGTGAGGCTTTACAGTGTTGTGCCATCACCACCACCTAAGGCCCAATTTTTCTGCCCCTGTTTAACAGGGGCATGTAATTACAATATTTGCTCTAATATTTCACAGCAGGGCTCATTCCTGCACCCACCAAGAGTAACTTTGAGGGGTTACAGTATTGTGGCACCACCACCACACAACCACCAAAGGCCCAATTTTTCTGCCCCTGTTCAACAGGGGCATGTAATTACAATTCTTGATATAATATTTCACAGCAGGGCCTGTTCCAGCACCCATCAAGAGTAACTGTGAGGGCTTACAGTGTTCTGGTACCACCAACACCTAATGCCCAATTTTCTGCAGAGTATATAGGGCAGGCCGTATAGTATATACAGGCGGTCCCCTACTTTCAAACATCCGACTTACAAATGACTCCTACTTACAAAAGGAGGAAGATAACAGGAAGTGAGAGGAAATCTACCCCTAGGAAGGGAAATTCCCTCCTGTAAGAGTTAATATGGAAAAAAGGAATCTCCACTGATGCTTTATCTCCAATCCTTGTTTCCCTAATACCCCAAATTTTCTAAATCCAGTCATTGGGACAGAAAGTGAGGTGAAAGCTTCTGAACAGGGGCACAGACAGCAAAACAACCGGGGTGATGATAACCCTTCCCCATGTAATCCGAAAAGCTTAAAAATAGATTTTTTAGCTGGAGCTACACTTACAAAATGTACCTGTTCCAAATTACAAACAGATTCAACTTAAGAACAAACCTACAGTCCCTGTCTTGTTTGGACCGCCTGTATACTGCTGTTCAGAGTATATAGGGCCTGGGGGCCCCATGCCTTTTCTTTTTTTAATTTGGGTGCGGGGTTCCCCTTAATATCCATACAAGACCCAAAGGGCCTGGTAATGGGCTGGGAGGGAGGGGTACCCATGCTGTTTTTCTCAATAATTTTCATCCATATTACCGGGACCAGACATTACATTACAGCCGCAAGCAGTTTTGAATGACTTTTATTCCTTTAGAAATGTCATCTTGTGCAGGGACTGTTCTAAACACGGGAAACATGCGCCACTTTAGAGGCATACTATAGTCACCCCCCAGGTATGATATTTAAAGAATATTTCACTTTTATTTTATCACTTTAAGCATTATTAAAATCACTGCTTCTGAAAAAATGGACTTTTCTGAAACTTTTTTTTGCATTGATACATGTTCCCTGGGGCAGGACCCGGGTCCCCAAACACTTTTTAGGACATATTAGCCTTTAAAATTCGCACTTTTGATTTTTCACGTTCGGGTCCCATAGGCTTTAACGGTGTTTGAATGTTCGCGCAAACTTTCGGTTCGTTCACATGTTCTGCCACAAACCGAACCGGGGGGGTGTGTTCGGCTCATCCCTAGTATCAGTATTATTTCCTTGCTTACATGTGTAACAGAACAAGAGAATCACACACAAGCCTTGCTCTTTAATAGGAATGAGCTTTGGGGAGGACCATGACCATGATCACAGGAGCAGGGAAAATCAGGCAGGAAACGCAAGAGGCAGTTCCATTACAGTGGATGTCTTCAGGGGATTTTGGTTACATTATTTTCTAAGGGCTCCTTGGTATCCCAGAGGAACAATTTCACACACAAGTGCTAATGACTTCACTCTTAGGAGTTTGTATCCATTCGTTAAGGAGGACATGTGTATTGTGGTAACTATAGACAACCGAACTGAACACAGATTCCTGAGTTAAGTGTCAACATGTGTTTTTCACATGACGTGGACTTTTTGATGTTTATTATTTTAATGTGGTTTGAGAATGAGAATATGTGTGATTATGGTATGAAGACAGGCTCTTGGGAGCTGCGGTTCTTTCCACCATGTATGTCAATGGCTCATCATTCAGGACACCTCTAGCATTTAGGCGCCATTTAAAGCAGCGACCAAAAAATGGTGAGCTGAAACTAAGCAGGGATTCATTATACTATCCCTCCCCTGGAGCACAAAATCCAGAACCTGATAGACTGGGAGGAGGAGGACAGGCTTCAAGGGGGATATTTCATCACTCCCAAACCTTGGGAGTTGTGCATGGGAGGGGTGAGATTGTTGAGGATAGTGTTGTCCTCAGTGATACCAAGTACTTAGAGTCCTCCACTGCAAGCAGTTTGTGGCAAATGGAGTCTATTATGCTCAAATATCTTTGCAAGGGCAAGGGATTCAAGTCATCAGATAGAGGGACTACTATTGGGTGGTCACCCTGTTAGATCCCCGTTACAAGGGTTAGATGGCTGATCTACTTCCACCATCCTAGAACAATCCCAAACCAAATGATTGCAGAGCGTGCACAGTATGCATTTGAACTTCTGGCTTGCCCTGCAGCCAGTATGCTGTCTGAAAGGGCCTTCAGTGCAACAAAATATTTTCTTATGAAGAGATGAATTAGCCTGTCCCCTAATAGTGTAGACTGGCTCACTTTTATTAACCTCTTCATGATCATGTTATAGTCGAATGACGGCTACAGTGCAGTCGCACATTGCTGGGAGGGAGTCATATGATGTCCTCCCATGATCGCGCTTCCGGCGTGCCCCCTATGGCACGCATCGGCAGTGATCTGTGATCACTGTGTCATTTGGACTCAGCTAATCACAGATCGGGGCTATCACAGCAGCTCTTTACCATGTGACCAGCTGTGTCAGCTGTGTCCAATCCCAGCTGATCACAGTGTAAACTGGATTTGCCAGTTATCAGCATCCCTCTCCTCACGCTGACAGCGCGTGAGGAGAGGAGAGTCGATAACCATCAAATCCACACAGAGGACACTGATAAGGCACTGACCATCAGTGTCCTGATTATCAGTGCAGCCTCAACATTGCCCACCCATGCTTCCAATCAGAGCCCACCAGTGCTGCCAATTAGTGTCCACCAGTGCTGCCAATCAGTGACCATCAGTGCTGCCAATCAGTGACCATCAGTGCTGCCTGTCAGTGCCTATCAGGGATGCCATCAGTGCTGTCTATCATTGCCGTCTATCAATGCCCATCAGCACTGCCTATCAGTGCCCATCATTACTGCCCATCAGCACCGCCTATTAGTGCCCATCAGTGCCGCATATCAATACAGCCTCATCAGTGCTGCCTCATCATTGCCATCAGTGTCGCCTCATCAGTGCCCTTCAATGCAGATTATCAGTGCTCATCAGTGCAGCATATTAGTGCCCATCAATACAGCCTCATCAGTGCACATCAGTGAAGGTGAAAAATTACTTATTTGCAAAATTTTATAACAGAAACTAAGAACCCTTTTTTTTTACATTTTTGGTCTTTTTTCATTTGTTTAGCAAAAAAAAAAAAAAAACAGCGGCAATTAATTACCACCAAAAGAAAGCTCTATCTCTCTCAAAAAATGATACAAATTTAGCTTGGGTGCAGTCTTGCATGACTGTGGTATTGTCATTCAAAGTGCAACAGCACTGAAGGTAAAGGGCTGGGCAGGAAAGGGGTGAAAGTGGCCAGTAGGTAAGTGGTTAAAAGAACCAGGATTACCTATGACTACAAAACCCTTGCTGCTGTTTAAACTTTTAATTCTTCCAGGCCTCCAAAAAAAGATACCTACCACCATTACCAGCTTCTGCCACGTGTCCTGGCCTATTCTGGTGCTCCGGCAAAGCAAAGGTGCCACACAATGTTTCCACAGTTGATCCTCAGTTAACAAATTTTGAATGTTTGCTACAGGTTAAATCCTGTATTGCACATTGAAGTTTTCAGGCTATTCTGGTGCTGTGGCACTGTAAGCGTGCCAAACAATGATCAACTTCAGCTTGCCGCATGGACTATTTTTTGTTGCACCTAGAAGTTTGCAGCCTATTTCCATGCTGTTGCACTGAGAATTATTGTCTCTCAGATAATGCACTCTATTGCTTATTTCAAAATAAAACCTTCCTTGTCTCTCCCTCTTATACTGCAGCCTAGCCATCTGTTTATAAACTGTCCAGCTACTGATCAATATTTGTGAATATTGTCTCTCAAATAATATACTCTGTTTATTTCAAGATAAAAACCTACCTTGTCTCTACTTTTCATATTGCTGGCTAACCAAGCAGATTCCTACATACTGTCCTGGTACTGAACAATATTTTTGGCTATTTTCTCTCAGTGAATATGCTTAAAGTGTAGCTAAACCCACATCATAAAAAAACTATCAATAAGTGCTGTATTGCATGCTGTTCATATTCACTCAGTCACTATGAGATTCGTTTTCTGTATTCCGCAAAAAAACTGGTAGATCCTGCTGCTCTCTATCTCCACCTTCTGTTCATGTGCCCAATTCAGCTATGGATTTTACTTATGTTAAGGCAGCTCTGCTCATGCTCAGTTTTCAGTGAGTTTTTATGCTGAGCATTTCCTCCCTATCACATCTGAGCAGCCTGTGTGAATATAGAGTCACACATGTGGGTGTATACACAGTGGTAAATAACAGCCCAGTCCCTCTCTCCTCCTCCATGCCCACTCACCAGCTAAACACAATGGTGTGGGACATTACATGTAGATTAATGGTGGCTTCATCTCCACTTTCTAAGACACAGGCTGGATGGGGAGTGACACATCCTGTGACTTGCAGAAATCTGCCCACACCATGATATTTCCACAAAATAATAAAGATTTGATTTAAAATATATATTTGTATGTACCTTTTTTCCTTATTAAAATAAGTACAGTGCCATCATCCACATACAGAAATAGAAGGGACAATATAAAATAAATATTGTGTGTTTAGTATCATTTTAATACAATGTTTATTTCAAGATAAAACCTGCTTTGTCTCTTATATTGCTTCTTAACCAATGTGACCACATACTGTTCAGCCACTGTACAATATTTGTTGCTATTGGCTCTCAAAAAATACACTCTAAGGTTTAGTTCAAGTCTAAATCCGCCGAGTCTCTGTCTCTCTTACATTATGGATACACAAAGCTGCTTACATACTGTCCCAGTGCGGAAGGGGGAAGAGGTCAAGAGTACACATTTCACAGTAAAGGGGTCATAATTGCATAACACACAAATAGCAAGGGTCAGAAGTGCATAACATACAGTGTACAGGGGTCAGCAGCGTGTAATGAACAGATTGCAGGGTTCAGCTCCTGCCCCTCCAGCACAGCTCTCCCCAGTAAAACTATTTCCCCGCCAGTACAGCTCTACCCCCTCCAGTATAGCTCTCCTTCCCCCAGTACAACTCTTCCCCAGTTCAGCCCCTGAATACAGCCCCCCCCCCCCCCAGTACAGCTCCTCCACAGTACAGTCTTTCCCCACCAGTACAGCTCTTTCCCCTTCCAGTACAGTTCTGCCCTCTTAATACAGCTTTCCCCCATCAGTACAGATTTCTCCCCTCAGTGCAGCTTTGCCCCTCAGTTATGCTCTCCCCTCCAGTACAACTCCCCCCCCCCCCCTCAGTACAGCCTTCCACCCCCAGTACAACTCTCTTCCCCTTCCAGCACAGTTATGCCTCCTTAGTACAGGTTTATGCCTCAATACAGCTTTCCTCCCTTCAATACAGCTTTACCTGCTCAGTTAAGCTTTACCCTCTCAGTGCAGCTCTTCCCCTCCAAAAAAACACACTTACCAGACCAGTGCAGTTCAGAGTAGGGGAAGTCCTCCATTGGCTGGGTCAAGTAACTGAAGTCAGGGAGGAGCAGCCTCCAGCACTAGCTGCTATCCTATGCCATTGCTGCTCTCTTGTCTTGTCCCCAGTACAGCTTTCCTTCTCAGGACAGTTCTCTCCTCTAGTAGAGTGCTCCCCCACCCCCCAGTACAGTTTGCCACCCTCAGTACAGCTCTATCCCCCTTTCAGTACAGTTTTGCCACCTTTGTACAACTTTCCCACTCTGCACAGTTCCCCATCAGTACAGCTTTGCCCCCTCAGTACAGTTGTCCCATGTCAGTACAGTTCTCTCCCAGCATAAAGCACACTAATCAGACCAGGGAAGAGTATGGAAAGTCCTCCATCGGCTGGGTTGCCTGACTGGAGCCGGGGAGGTGTGGCTTCCCTCACACTGAACTGACAGGCTTCAGAAGCAGCTCCAGCACTAGCTGTTGTGCTGGGCCACAGATGCTCGGGGCGGGGGTTGTGCCGTCTATTTCTTCTTATCTACTCCTCTGTACTGTCCAGGCGCTGAACTAAATATGTGGCTATTGTCTCTCAGATAATATGTTTTCATTTTTATTGCAAGATAAAACTTGCCTGTCTCTTTCTATTTGCTGTCTGTTCAAGTGTTTGTGTACTGTCCAGCGAATATGGTTGTGGGTTGTGGTTTTGAATAGTCAAAAAGTAGCTGCCAAATTATTGTAATAAACAGTTTTGCACTAAAATGTTTACCAAAAAGTGTTTAGTGTATAGTGTATGCATAGTGTGTGTATACTGTATACTGCAGTGATGGGAATAAGTCACACATGTGCAAGTCACAAGCAAGTCTCAAGTCTTAACCTTCAAGTCACAAGCAAGTCCCAAGTTACTGTGGCGAAAAGCAAGCAAGTCAAGTCGAGTCCCTGCTAGAAGTCAAGCAAGTCAAGTCAAGTCATTTATTTTGGTCAAGTCACAAATTAAGTCAAAATACTGATCTACCCCAAAGCCGGGACTCGGGGGAGCTTTCTTTTGGGGGGGGGGGCGGCTTTTGCCTAGGCCAAGACACAGAACTGGTGGTGCCAAGTCATTGCAAGTCATTGCAAGTCAAATAGCCCAAGTCAAAGTCAAGTCGCAAGTCATTAGTGACAAGTCAAAGTCAAGTCGAGTCATTTATTTAATTTTGTCAAGCAAGTCGCAAGTCCTCAAACAGGTGACTCGAGTCTGACTCGAGTCAAGTCATGTGACTCGAGTCCCCCACCTCTGGTATACTGTACATGCCATCAATAGCTGCAGCTACCTGTTCACTGTCACCTTTGCGCAAGTAGTTTGATTAATACAAATAACCTATTTTGCCACTGGTCAATTTGTAATCATTTGAGGGCTTTAGCTTTATTTCACCACTTGGTAAAATAGCAGGTATCACAGTCAAAACTATCTGAAAGTTGGAGTTAAATGTATTTACATAACCAAAATATGTAATGCCAGTATCTGAAAAAATCGGTCTGAGCCACAACATCATATACAGCTTAAAGGCATCTAATAAACATGTAATTTAAAGAGTAACTCCACTTTTTTGAGAAAGAAATAAATCCCTCAGTGATGAATGTACATTTCTGGGATTTTAACAAATCTTGTAGCAGATTCTTGTAAGGGAGTGACCCCACTGCTTCCCCCTGCACAGCACATTGCACAAAAAGGTTCCAGTACTGTAAACTTTTATAGGGCCGGGTTGTACTAAGCTCCGGTCCCCATCCGTTTAAAGACACAACGATTAGGCAGTATCAAAAACCAAAAGGAGAAAGAATAAAAACAGAGGTCACAGGTGTGTTATAACTTGCATGAGCATAAGGCAGGTGTTCTTGAACATTACGCTTAGCGGTGTGGAGGCAAATGATTCCAGCCATGCGGCAGCATCACGAGGCGAGGTAAAGAATTTAACTGTTTCACCATCCTGTACCCTCAGTTTGGCAGGGAACAGGATACTATATTTGATATTTCGCGCCCGTAGCCCCACTTTGATCTGGTCGAAGGACCTACGCAATTTTTGTGTTTCAAGTGAGAAATTGGGGAAGAACATCAGGTTGGCATTCTGATATTTTAACTCACCCGCTCTGCGAGCTGGGCGGAGTATCTTGTCCCGATCCCGAAAATTAAGTAGCCGAAAGATTAAAGTGCGGGGGTTAGATCCTGGTGGTCCCGGGACTGGAGGGAACCTGTGAGCACGTTCTACCATGAAGTATGGCGAAAGCTGCGCCGCCGGCAGAAGTTCTCTTAGTACTTCTTCCACAAAGATCGTGGGATTTTTCCCCTCCGCACCCTCCGGCATGCCTACGAGGCGGAGGTTATTCCTCCTGTTCCTATTCTCTGCGTCGTCGACCTTATATTCCAGCGCTCTGACCTTCGTTTGTAGGGTGTGGATCGACGCTGTGTGCTCTGTGACTGTGTCTTCCGTTAGCCCCACACGCTGCTCCGTTTCCGACACCCGAGCACGGAGTTTGTCGAAGTCTTGTCGGATGAGGCTAACATAAAGTTGTACAGCCTCAATTTTGTTAGTCAGGGCAGTTTGGCATGAGGCTATCGCAGCCATTACCTCCTGAAAGCCAAGTCGCTGCACATCCGACTGCTCCTCCATGTCCGTCTGGGACGCCATGTTCCTTGCACGTCCAGGTGAGGCTTGCACATGGAGAATCACTTGCGGGGCTGTTACCTCCTCACCCGATGGAAAACGAAGCTTCTTCCCCCTGTGCCTTGTTTTGTATGGCATCTGGAGCTGTTCTATCTAATTTGTGGTGAGAAAAACTGCCAGGAGATAGGATAGAAAGACAGATCTCCAGCAGAGCTCTAAAACCTGCTTCCTCTCAGATCGCCATCTTGGCCTTGCTCTGAAGAAATAGTTGTTTGTTTCACCATGTTCTTTGCAGACTGATTCTAAATGGGAGAGACTGGTTCATTATATTCAGTTGGTGCACTCTCAGTATTCTAATGAAAAAAGCTGTACGGTCTGTATCCCTTTAGAGTTTTTTCAACCCTTGTAGAGTATTTCATCAAAAATAAAATTACAAGGGGTGCCTAAATTTGATTTGTACCTTAGTGAGCCAATCACACATGCAGGAAATTACATTTATGAAGGTGTAATGAATGCCAGCAGTGTATAGAATGCCTTCTGGTCATCATATTGAATTTAATTTTACAGAAAAATACTTTTAAATACTGTGATTATAACATTGTTACAACTGTGTTGGACATCCATCCACCAGTATGTCAGATAGATTTGTGAGATTCTGACAAATCTCACAAATCTATCTGACATACTGATGGGTGGATGTCCAACACAGATGGAACCATGCTCTAATCACAGTATTCCATGTTTTTATCCTGCAATACGAGTGGTGGTCTTTGCATGTACTTATGGGGGTCCAGATGACTTAGGAGTCTACTTACATGGATCCAGACTTTCCTTTTTCCATATAGGACTGGTGCGACAATTTATAGTGGTATCTTATCCCTGAAGAAGATAATTGCTATAAATGGTAAAGAAGGGATAAATGAGGTTAGCCTTACCTGCGCAGGTGGCTAGTCTATTATATTTAGTCTGAGAGCTGCTCGTTATAGGCAAAGTGGCCCGTAAATGTGCAAAAAGAAATTAATAAAATGTATTTATTGAACCGTGCTCTCTGTTAAATGTGTGCTATGCACTAAACATACCAACGGTGTATGCAGTAACAAACAAAATCACTTGGTGTCACTAGTGAGTGACAATCGCCAAAAAACATCCAATGACAAATAATGAAATCATACAATAAAGTGCAAGTGCATACATATAAATTGCCAATAATATTAAAGTGTCCAATATAAATCATTAAAGTGCAATATCCAAAACGTGCAATGTCAAAAGAAATAAATCTTTGCAGTGCTGGTATAACCAATTAGGGGTGACTGTGAATCTTCCTCCACCAACACGTGTCACACATCAAATGATTTTTGATATTTGTTTATATACAGTATCATGATTCAGCGCTGCACTGTTATATATTGATTTTTGTGCACATGCATATGGGGATGTGATCAGTGCTAGCAGCTGGTCTTTGAATACCTTTCACACACACACACACACACACACACACACTATGTTTCTAGTACATATATAATTAGTTTTGTTTTTTGGGTAGCTCGCAAGACTCTATCACATATATAAGATGCAAATATAAATTTTGAGTTATCTTTCAACAAATAAATAAACCCTACTGATATCTTTGCTAACATTATTAAAGTAGGCAAATTTCTACATAAAGCTGACAGTATACATCAGCCGTCATCAAATGGCGCCCGCGGTCCGAACACGGACCGAGCGATGCTTCTGTTCGGACTGTCAGGCCGCCAGTGTAAAGTGCCTCCACTCCACTGTCATTGGTTGCAGGGACCATGGGCATCCCTGCAGCCAATGACATTGCATGTGTGCTAACCCCTGCTGCTACCTATCTCACGGCTCCCAGCCAGGCTGTGAGGTAAGGTATGACAACACGTACGTGCCCGCCCCCTGCTGTTCATTATCTCACGGCTCCCAACTCTCGTTCCTTGCCAACCACGGTGTATGATGCGCACCTCACCCCCTTCAGCAAGACCCCCGGCGCAGCTCTCTCCCTCTGCAACTTGCTGCCTCTGCTGGCTTCCGCTCCCTGCCTGCCATTAAGGTATGTGGGGTGTAATATTTACAGGGGTACATTTTCTCTTAAGGGGTACACTGATGGGTATGTTTTATGTAAAGGGGCACTCTGATGGGCACAACAAAATGTGCCATCAGAGTGCCTCTTTACATAAAATATGCCCATCAGTGTAACCCCTAAAATAAAATAAGGGCCATTCTGATGGTCAGATTTTAAGTTAAGGTTCACACTGATGGGCACATTTTGTTGTACCCATCAGAGCGCCCCTTAACATAAAATGTACCCATCAGAGTGAACCTCAACGTAAAATAAGGGGCATGCTGATGGGCACATTTTATATTAAGGGGGCACTCTGGGACAACTGATGTAAAGGGGCACTATGATGGGAATACTTGTTGTATGGTGGCAATGTGATGGGGACACTTGATGTAAGGGGTCACTGTGTTGGGGACACCTGATGTAATGGGGACACCTGATGTTAGGGGCACCCTGACATAAATACCTGATGTAAGGTGGCACTGTAATGGGGACACCTGATGTAAAAGGGCACTCTGATGGGGACACCTGATGTGATGGGGGCACTGTGACGGGAATACCTGATGTATGGTGGCACTGTGATGGGGGCACCTGATGTAAAGGGGCACTGTGATGGGGACACCTGATGTAAAGGGGCACTCTGATGGGGAAACCTGATGTGATGGGGACACCTGATGTAAGGGGCACCCTGACATAAATACCTGATGTAAGGGGGCACTGTGACGGGAATACCTGATGTATGGTGGAACTGTGATGGGAGCACCTGATGTAAAGGGGCACTGTGATGGGGACACCTGATGTAAAGGGGCACTCTGATGGGGACACCTGATGTAAAGGGGCACTCTGATGGGGACACCTGATGTAAGGGGGCACTGTGATGGGAATACCTGATGTATGGTGGCACTGTGATGGGAATACCTGATGTATGGTGGCACTGTGATGAGGACAAATGATGTAAAGGGACACCTGATGTAAAGAGGCACTCTGATGGGGACACCTGATGTAAAGGGGCACTCTGATGGGGACACCTGATGTGATGGGGACACCTGATGTAAGGGGGCATTTTAACGGGAATACCCCTGGTATACATAATACTTTACAATAAGATAGGGACATGACAAAATAATAGACACAAAAACTACAAGTGTGCATAAGGACCCTACCTACAAGAGTGTTACACTGAATATAAAATGCCAAACTTTTTTGCTGTAGCGGGTAAAGCTTCGTTTAACACATATCTAAGAATAACAAACCATTCTGAGATTTTCTGCTCACTCATCAACCGTTGAAGGCAGAAAATGAATATAAAGAGAGAAAATACATCTCCTAAAACTCAGAAATATTAACAGTTTAGTCAAGTTTCTGTCCAAGGACTTTCGACACCCCCCACCCCCAACTGTACCCATTAGAGAAATACAGAGTACTGAGATGAACTGTCACTAAAGTGATGTAATGCTGTTTTGCAGTCGGTGTACGTGCAAAGCATGATGTCAAATAATGGGGACTATATCTGCCACAAAATGGCAGAAATAATTTCATCTCTCAATAATATGAAAGCAAAATCCTTAAAAAAAAAATAAGATTTTCACAATTTCATATCACCAGTCACTTAGAATTTTTATCATCTTATATTGTATATAAAAGTGGTGACAGTATGTAACAATTATGACACAAAATATATCCTGCAAGAAAACTCAATTCAACTCACACAATTCCCACTATATAACATAACCTAGGATCATAACAACACCACACAATGCCTACATTTTTGAGTAGCTGAGTTTAGACTGATATCTGATCTCAAATAATAAATACAGGTGGCAGTATTATGCCATGCATAGGGCAAACAATAACTGTCTTAAATTCAAATCATGGTATTTACAGTGGTACAAATCCTTGCTGAGACATGTAGTACCACAAAAGAGCTGTTTATTTCTTTCCTCCAGGGATGCGTATATCTTATCTGTGCTGTGAGTCTTATCTGGCACTATTCCAGACAACTTTCTGTGTCTCTCTCTCTCATTCTCCTACACAAAAAACGTACAAATATAAAAACCTTTTTCTCACGATTAGGGGTCAGGCTCGAAGACCAGTTGTTATAGCAGTAGTGGAACCACCACCGACCAGCAAGATAGGTACACAGGCAGTCACCCTGGCGGATGACGCGGGCTCACCTGAGGTGCGGAATCTAAGCACTAACCGGTGTTCATCAGAGCTCCTGATGGTGGAGAGGGATTTTGCTGTGTGTTAGTACCAAGTCATGGTCCTCAGGACCTTGCTCCACCAGGAAGTGAGCAAGCCGGGGTCCAGTAGCAGATACTGGCTGAAAAGAGCACAACATTCTGGCAATCAGGAAGCTCATGGGAGGAGCAAAGAGTTTAAGGCTTAGCAGAAGTCAAGGCACAAGGTAGGGTTGACCAATGCATCAGAAAGAGTGCTGTCCAGCATTTCAGGTAGCTGTAGCATTTCAGGAAGAGTCATTACCAGACACAGCAGAGGTCCCAGGTTCAAGTTCAGGCCTACAAATACAACAACAGATAGCAGCGCAGGTTTCAGTGTAAATAATAGACCACAATGCACATCATCAAAAATAGTCCTTTGAGCAATTTATAGCTCTTTGTGAAAGATATACAGTCTGTTAGCAGGGCAGCCTTGTAAGGGGAGGTGAAGCCATTCCAATATGTAAAAAAAGAAGAAAAACAGCAAAAGGCGCCTCTTAGTAAGATTGTATTATTTAATGACAGAATTCCATTAACCACATGCCGACCGGGCCATAGCCGAAAGACGGCTACAGCGCGGTCGGCTTATCCTGGGTGGGCGTCCATGGACGTCCTCCCTGAATCCTGCTCTCACGCGCCCCCTGGGGCACGCACCCGAGAACATCCGCATCATGGATCACGGTAAACGACCGCTGATCGCGGCCGTTTACCATGTGATCGCTCCGTCAAATGACGGAGCGATCACATGTAAAGAAACCGGCATCATGTCATGACGCCGGTTCCTCCCTCCCCTCTGTGTACCGATCGGTACAGAGGGGGAGGAGAGGGGGAGGGATCGGATAGTAGCAGCGCTGTGGGCTGCATGTGTAGTGCCCACAGCGCTGCTCAGTGACAAATACAGTCACATCCATGGATACATCCATCCATGCTCAGCCATTCCTCCATACTCTAATACCCTGCAATACCCAGCACTACCCTGCAATACGCTGCACTACTCTGCAATACCCCACAATACTCTGCAATACCTCGCAATACCAGTTTCCACTGTTTGGTTACAAGTGGGCACTGGGATGATTTGGCTGTGCACCCAGGTCTTCCCCTCCCTATTTAACTGCACATGTATTTTCTACTCGTAGCTCTCCCCAGTATGCCGCTGCCTCTGATATCCATCAGACGCCGACTATAGCTTTACTGACGTCAGCGCCAGCCTTTTGATAACCATTAAAATGGCCGCCTCCATGCAACTCTGGGAAAATGGCCACTATGGCATTTTCCCATTGAACTTCTAGAAAATGGCCGCCGTATATTCACTTAACCTTATCTATTTAAAGACAACCCTGTGTGCATCCTAGCATCCCCTGATGAAGTCACGTGACCCATGACGCCACGCGTAGGGATGGGACAGGCACCTTCCACTGTCAGAAGTGTACAAGCTCGCTGCTCGTTGATTATATGCGCTCTCTGCTATATGCTGTGTGAGTACTATTTTTATTGTGAATAAAGCGTACTTTGTTTTAAAAATACTACACTATATGGCATCCCCTTCCTTTCTTTGCCGCCCTGCCCCTTGAGGATCTAAGGCAGACAGAGATCTAGTCCAGGATCCAGGACCAACCCCCATAGGAGCTGATATGAGCGGTGTTTGAGTTATGCTGTAACCTCAGTATAATGAGGTAAGGGGCCACTACCTATAAGTGTAGGATTGCTGCATGAAGAGGACTGAGTATCCCTTTCTGGTCTCTGCACTTCACATTTCCCACCCATTCAAGCGATTGGTCTATGAAGAAAGCTTTCTGTTTGCACTATTTCACTGTTTGGCATTCTGAGGACTGATGAGTCATTGATGATTTTTTGTTGCACAAGCCACTTTCTCTGGACTGTATATATGTTTGGATGTCCTTTTCCGTTTGAGCACTGATTTGCTGGCACTAGACATTTTAGACTATTTAGTACACCTAGAGATCTCTCCAGATGTACAGTGTAACATTGTAAAAAATTTTTTTTTCTTCTCAACTTTACTTGCTACAAATTGTGTGTATGTATTTGTCTCAACCCACACACATATCTTTGCACTATTTGATGTGTATGACACTGCATGCTTTACATTTTTTATGTTGATGTTATTGCAATTTATCTATATGGAAAAGTCCGTATATATTGATTTACTATTTTTTTGAGTATAATTTGGACCTCACATTACTTTATACTATTGCACTCACTGTGATTACACCCTATGCCCACGTTTTTTGGGCTAGCCCTATACACTTTTAGACTTTGAGCACTGCAGTACCCTCTTTATTTATTTAACATTTTTCTGGATTAGCAGAGCACCATCCCCACTCACTAGTTCACAATTTTTTTAGTCCTCAGTCCTCGCCACCCAGGGCTGTCAGCTTCCACATCCTATCGGCAGCATCTGCATCACATGGTGGATGATTATCTAGGGGCGAAAACAGAGATGGAGAGCTTTCCAGTCAATGATCCACTGGCTTACTGGGTCATGAGAATAGACCAATGGCTAGAACATGCCCAGTATGCAATTGAGCTGCTGGGTTGCCCTGCATCCAGCGTGCTTTCTGAATGGGCATTCAGTGCTGCTGAAGGTTTTGTTACTGATGATTAGGGATGAGCTTTGAGTTTGAGTCGAATCCATGTTCGACTCGAACTTCGCCTGTGCGACCATTCGTCAAATTGCGAACGTTATGGGCCGTTAGCGCCAAATTCGAGTGGCGTGTCATGGCCCATAATTCACTGCGGCATTGCAGTGCATTGCTTTCTGATGATTGGCCAAGCATGCACTATGACCCGCATGCTTGGCCAATCACAGCGCCGTCTGTACAGAGAGCCGTAATTAGTCAAAGCCAGGGTATATATATATGCACTGTATTCAGTTTAGCTAGATCCGTTCCTGTTATTCTCTTCCTACTGACAGGCAGGCAGGTGTTTTTACAGTGTTTACAGCTACCTGAAGAAAATTGCTGGTGTTCTTCTGATCCTATTAGTACCACAGGCAGGCAGCTACAGTATTTACAGTTAGTGTACTGTGTCCTGCACCTAAAGCTACCTGAAGACAATTGCTGGTGTTCTCATACTAATAATACTACAGACAGGCAGTTGATTCTGCTAGCTGCAGTATCAGTATATATATACATCCCAGCTTTGTGCAGCTACATCTAACTGCAGGCCATTAGTATGCCTGGAAGGCCAACAAGGAGAGGCAGACAGTCACAAGCCAATAAAAGAGGGCAAGCAGGCTCTGTGTCTAGAGGCAACAGTGCTGGTTGTGGAGACGGTGCATCCTCATCAGCACGTGGCCGTGGGACACGCTTGTCCTTTTTTTCGGCAGCTGGCTGTGTTGAGCCGCAAAATGCGGAAGACTTGGTAGAGTCTCACCCAGGCTCAGGGTACTTTGTCTGGCAAAGCAGCTGCCAAAGCGGCCTCTTCCCTCGGCTCAATGGCATCAGTCACTCCTTCCCTAGCCCCACCATATCCTCCTGAGGAGTCACCCGAACTGTTTGACCACAGTGTTGGGCACATGCTGCAGGAGGACGCCCAGCGTTTTGATGGCTCTGATGATGGTACCCAGCTGGAGGAAGGCAGTAACGTGAGCCCAGAGAGAGGGGGTGCCCAAGAAGGACAGCAATCTGGCAGTCATGTTCCCCCAGCTGCAGCATACTGCCAGGTTTGCTCCAGTGATGAGGAGGGAGGGGACGATGAGGTCACTGACTCCATGTGGGTGCCTGATAGGAGAGAGGAGGAGGAGGCACATCTCCAACATGGCAGGATGCCCTCCAGGGGCCAGCTTAAAGGCAGCACACTGACTGTATCACACCGCAGAGCTCCGCATGTGCAGGGCGCTGCTGTCTCTGCGCATTATTCCAAAAGTTCTTTGGTGTGGGCCTTTTTTGAGACGAGTGCATCAGATTCCACCGCTGCTATTTGCAACATATGTCTCAAGCGTATCGTGCGTGGCCAAAACACATGGGCACCACATGCTTGACCAGACATATGTCGACCTGCCATGCAGTTCGTTGGTAAGCAGACCTAAAAGACCCACACCAAAGAACAAAGCAAACCTCTCCTTGCTCCTCATCAGTTGGGATCTCCAACCCCACTATACTTTCAGTCCTCTCTGAAACCTGCACGGAGAGGACTGAAGGTGTAGAATTAGGTGTGTCACAGGCAAGTACTTGCGGACAATCTGCTATCAGATTGTACCAGGCAAATTTCCCTGCCCCAGCTGCTGCACTGCCGAAAGAAGTTCGCTCCCAGCCATCCACATGCCCAGCGCTTGAATGCTAGCTTGGCTAAATTGCTAGCACTTCAACTGCTGCCTTTTCAGTTGGTAGACTCTGCCCCCTTCCGTGAGTTTGTGGAATGTGCGGTTCCTCATTGGCAGGTTTCCAAATGCCACTTTTTCTCACGGAAGGCGATTTTGGCTCTCTACCGGCATGTGGAAAGCAATGTCTTGGCCTCGCTGGACAGGGCGGTCAGCGGTAAGGTGCATATTACCACTGACTCATGGTCCAGCAGGCGTGTACAGGGACGTTACCTATCTTTGCTTGAGCTGGTGTGCTTGGAGGACAGGAGCCACACTGGGTCAGAGATTCTGTCAGCTCTGCAGGGGCAGGTTCAGAGGTGGTTAACACCACACCAGCTTAAGCCAGGTATGGTGGTTTGCGACAATGGCACCAACCTCCTCTCCGCCCTCCGACAGGGACAACTGACCCATGTGCCCTGTTTGGCTCATGTCCTTAACTTGGTGGTGCAGCAGTTCTTGGGCAGGTACCCAGGCTTACAGGATGTCCTGAGGCAGGCCAGGAAAGTCTGTGTGCATTTCCTCAGGTCATATAATGCCAGTGCTCGGCTGGCTGACCTCCAAAAGGAATTTAACCTGCCCAAGAACCGCCTAATCTGTGACATGCCCACCAGGTGGAACTCAACGTTGGCCATGCTGCAGTGGTTGCACACGCAGCAGAGGGCCATCAATGAGTACCTATGCAACTATAGCACCAGGACAGGGGACCTTGGTTTTTTTCCCCATGCCAGTGAGCTATGATCAGGGATGCATGCACTGTCCTGTCACCATTTGAAGAGGCCACGAGGATGGTGAGCAGTGACAGTGCATGCATCAGTGACACTGTGCCTCTTGTCCACTTGTTGGAGTACACGCTGCGTGGAATAATGGACAGGACACTTGAGGCAGAACAGAGGGAGGGAGAGGAGGACTTCCTTAGCTCTCAAGGCCCCCTTTATCCGGACAGTGTTCCTGCATGCCCGCTGATCACACAGGAAGAGGACGAGGAGGAGGAGGATTGTGTCAGCATGGAGGTGGAGCCCGGAACTCAGCATCAGCAGCAGTCTTTAAGGGATCATTTACAGTCCGAAGAAACCCATGGACTTGTACGTGGCTGGGAGGAGGTGGCTGCGGATCATGTTGTCCTTAGTGACCCTTAGTGACCCAGAGGACTCTGGACCGAATGCCTCAGCAAACCTATGCTGCATGGCCTCACTGATCCTGCAAAGCCTGCGGAAGGATCCTCATATTCGTGGTATCAAGGGGAGGCATGATTACTGGCTGGCAACCCTCCTTGATCCACGTTACAAGGGTAAGGTTGCGGACCTTATCTTGCCATCGCAGAGGGAGCAGAGGATGAAACATCTTCGGGAGGCCTTGCAGAAAGGTTATAATTTCCTGGTCCTCCTGGGCAACGTGTTGCTGAGGCTTCGGTCAGTCACAGAAGGAGCAGTGGAGAAGGTGGCCGTCTGACCGATGCGTTTAGACAATTTTTTAGTCCGCAGCCCCAAGGTCTGATCAGTTCCAGCAACCATCGCCAGCATCTGATTCACATGGTGCAGGATTACCTAGGGGCAAGGTCAGACTTGGACACCTTTCCCACCGAAAATCCCTTGGGTTACTGGGTCTTGAGGATGGATCACTGGCCAGAGCTTGCACAGTATGCAATTGAGCTACTGGCCTGTCCTGCATCCAGCTTTCTTTCGGAATGCACATTCAGTGCTGCTGGAGGCTTTGTAACCGAACACGGGGTGCGCCTGTCCACCAAATCGGTCGATCGGCTGACCTTCATAAAAATGAATCAGTCTTGAATCCCCAGCTACCAAGCACCTGATGCTGATGTAACCGATTGATTTTTTTTTAAATGTGAGATCCCTTCAAGACTGCCTATGCTGATGCTGAGTGACTATCCTGTTATGCTGCGTGACAATCCTCTTCCTCCTCAATTTTCATGCTGATAGCTTATAAGAACATTTTTGGTTCTGGGCACCGCCACCAGTGGCCAAGACCCAATTTTTCAGCCCCTGTTTAACAGGGGCGTGTAATTACAATATTGGATGCAATACTTTGCAGCAGGGCTCATTCCTGCACTCCAACTAGAGTATCTGTGATGGGTTGCAGTGTTGTGGCACCAGCACCAGTGCCCAAGGCCCAAATTTTCACACCCTGTTTAACAGGGGCGTATAATTGCAATTGCCCAATTTTTCTGCCCCTGTTCGACAGGGACATGTAATTACAATTCTTGATCTAATATTTCACAGCAGGGCCTATTCCTGCGCCCACCAAGATTAACTGTGAGGGCTTACAGTGTTGTGGCAACACCACCACCACCAAAGGCCCAATTTTTTTGCCCCTGTTCAACAGGTGCATGTAATTACAATTCTTGATATAATATTTCACAGCAGGGCCCGTTCCAGCGCCCACCAAGGGTAACTGTGAGGACTTACAGTGTTGTGGCACCAGCACAAGCACCACCACCAAAGACCCAATATTTCTACCACTGTTCAACAATGGCATGTAATTACAATTCTTGATCTAATATTTCACAGCACGGCCCGTTCCTGCGCCCACCGAGTAACTGTGAGGGCTTACAGTGTTGTGGCAACACCAACACCTAAGGCCCCAATTTCTGCAGGGTATATAGGGCAGGCCCCTACTTTCAAACATCCAACTTACAAACGACTCCTACTTGCAAACGGAAGGAGACAACAGGAAGTGAGATGAAATCTACCCCTAGGAAAGGAAATTCTCTCCTGTAAGAGTTAATATGGGAAAAATGTGTCTCCTCTTCACTGATGCTTTATCACCAATCCTTGTTTCACTAAAAAAACAACATTTTCAAAGAACATTTGTCATTGGGACAGAAAGTGAGGTGAAGTCTTCTGAAGAGGTGCATAGAGAGCAAAACAAATGTTACAGGGGTGATAACCCTTCCCTATGTTTTCCAAAAAGCTTAAAAATAGATTTTTTTGGCTGGAGCTACACTTTAAAAATGTACCAATTCAAAATTACAAACAGATTCTACTTAACAACAAACCTACAGTCCCTGTCTTGTTTGCACCGCCTGTATACTGCTGTACAGAGTATATAGGGCCTGGGGGCCCCACGTCTTTCCTTTTTTTAATTTGGGTGCGGGGTTCCCCTTAATATCCATACAAGACCCAAAGGGCCTGGTAATGGACTGGGGGGGTACCCATGCCCTTTGTCTCACTGATTTTCATCCATATTGCCGGGACCCGACATTACATTAAAGCCGCAAGCAGTTTTAAATGACTTTTATTCCTTTAAAAATGTCATTTTGTGCAGGGACTGTTCTAAACACGGGAAACATATGATAGATGATAGAATGCGTCTGTCCACAGACTCCGTGGTCCTTCTGACATTTATCAAAATGAATCAGTCATGGATTACCAGCAGCTATGAAGCCCCTGATGCCGATGTCACTGATTAAGTGTTTTTATGATGTGGAATCTCTGCAGGACTTCTAGGCTGCCTAGCGTTGTGGTTGTTGATTTCATCTGGAGGAATGTTTTTGGTGTAGGTTTCACTGGCACAATTAACGCCCAAAGACCAACTTTCATCAAGAGTACCTCTTATAAGGTTACAGTGTGAAGGCACCACCGACACCCAAAGACACATTTTTACGCACCTGTTTGACAGGTACATATCATTGCAATTTTTGACAGCAAGGCCAGTTCTTGCTTTCATCAAGAGTACCTCTTATAGGGTTACAGTGCAAAGGTACCACCGACACCCAAAGACAAATTTTTCCACACCTGTTATGTCTATCCAAAGTCTGTGGAAGAGACACCAGAATTTATCCAAAAAATCTCTAATCTTGTTCCCAGTGCACTACATTGTGGCCTCATGATACAGGCTGGCTCCCCAAGCCATTGCTTACAAAATAAAGAAAGCTTGCGAGGGAAAATGTAATTTTTTTTAGCTTTATAAATGTAATTATTGCTTAAAGGTAGACTAAGGGGACCCCCCAGCACTATAATGAAAGGAATTCTTCATTTTTATTCTTTCACTTTAAACATCAAGAAATCACTGCTCATTTAAAAATTATGTTTTTTTAGAAACTTTTTTTTCATTGATACATGTCCCCCCAGGGCAGTACACAGACCCCCATAACATTGTATGCCCAATTCATTGCATATAAGGCTTCAAAATGGGCACTTTTGATTTTTCTAGCTCATTATTCGGTTCTGAACTTTCGCGATGTTCGAAAGTTCTGGTGCAAACGGAACAGGGGTTCGTTTGGCCCAGCCCTAATACTGTATATTATCACTTATGGGGCATACCTTACTAAATTGAGGCAATCAAAGAGTATATGGAAAATATATGTCCTTCAGTACAATAATGCACTATGGTCAATTTTAGGTGAAGTAAACACATCAGTGAATTTGCCATGTTTATTCTTTATATGTATATGGGATTAGAACATCTCCCTTTATTATATATTCACTTGCTCTTCATTTTGTTCGTAAGGTGATTTAGATCTGTTATAGGAATTTACAATAAGACGTTGTGTATTTTTTGGATATCCCTTTTTCTATTTCTTTGATTATGTATATCAGACTTTGACTGGTGTTGGCATGTCATCTTGGTCTGTATAGTTTGCTAATGGACTAAATAAAAATCTTAAAATCTATAATAGAGTTCATGGAACAGAGTGAGGTTGTCAACCACAATGTTCTTTGTCTAGATGGGTTGCATAGGAAAAGTCAGTGGCTTGGTGCCAACTTTTGAATCTAAATATAGTCCAGATTACATAATCTTAAGCAAATTTTTGAATGTCTAAAGTATTGAGAGCCAAGGTAACTATGTAAGGCAAACCATGGAAAAAAGTGTAAAGGCTATTAAAAAGAAAATATAATTTCCTATCACTGTCATGTCATTATGTTAAAAAGATTGATAGGTCTTGTAAATTGTTCTCGGGAAATAATTGAGAATTTTGCTGAGAGAGCCACACCCTTTATGAATTGTTGAGACATACAGAGGAGCACATTAGACAATGATATACTTAAAACACAAAAGTAAAGGCGCAAAGACTTGGAATCAAAAATTGCCCAGTGACAACAAAAAATCTGTAATAAGGTGTACAGTCTATTTTAGTCCATGTGCAGAGTGATATGTAAGGGTTAAAAGACCAAAGCATTCAGGGCTGCCATCATATAGGAATGGAAACCAAGTTCTAAGGAACTGCAGAGAAACAAGGAGAGAGGCACCTTTGGGTGCAGACATTTTTTAAAACGCTTTAATTGACATACAATTGTCAACTCACATTTAAGCTGAACAATACAGGAATAGCAGATCCCAACAGGGATAGTCCTGGTGATGCTCCTGAGTCCTGCTTCTTAGATCTCACACAAGCTGATGTTGTCAGTGAGGTGTCCGCTGCTGGAGATGGAAAGCCGGCTTCTGAGGACGGACGCAAGATGAGGCGTGAGGCACAAAGACACAGGTGGCTGCAGGGGATGACGTCACTAGTAATGGACTTGTTTCGTGGGCATGCAGGCTGCGGTGTTCTGGCAAGCCGCTCTCCTTTCTCAACGCACATTAATGAAAGGATCATACAGCGCCATTATATGGGGGATGGACGGGAAAGGGTGGGAACAAGGACGTAGGAATGTGGGCAATGCTTATTGCTATGGAAGGAGATGCAGTTTTAAAACAATTATTGGCACACGTACTGATGTGAATCAGTCAGAGGATGGGCTATTGATCATAAAGGGCATAATTAAACATGATGGTGTAGTGGTGATGCATAAATGAAAAATATCTATAGAACCCAATATAAATAATGATGAATATTGTTAAAAACTAAGGGGAAATATTAATTTAAGATTGGACAGATGAGGAATATAAAAATAAAAGTAAAAATTAATAATAAATAATTCATGTAATGATATAGAATTAATAATAATGGATAACAGTTGATAATGGGATTACATTTTAAAGTGTTATTATATTATTTTTTAATTATTATTAAGATTAAATAACTAGGGGACTACATACAATCTAATAAAGGAAATCGTACTTGCACAGGACAGTTTACAGTTGCAGGATCCCCTTGTGCTGTTTTGCTATCTACATCAACATTACCTTTGCACTTACCTCAGAGCTTTCAGAGTCCCTCCTGGATAAGTGCAATCCAGCAGGAAGCCGCAGTCAGCTGACTCAGTTTAACTCTTCTTTGGGCGGAGTCTGGCCGTTATATCCTCCTGACGCCGCTGCGCAGAGGGAAGCCCATCTGTGCCCGTCCATGACAGGATGTGGAGGTGCAGGAGGGCACCTTAGTATTTTATTATAGGTAACCTATTCTGAGTGCAGTTTTTTAATCATTATTGTTTATTCATCTGATCAGCTAAAGACGTTGAATACAACTGGTCAGATCTCACAGACGGTAGCTGACAAACGACAGAAATTTGGTTTATCCATAGTATCTGAGCCTACATGTCTAAAATGTTTTAATAATGCTCTAGAAGCAGCTGAAAGCGGCACAGACAAGTTTGAAAAAAAAAAAAATACTTAGGTTAGTGGGAGGATTAATTAATGCTTGCTCAGCTATAAAGAATGCCACTGCTATTCATGATACCATCTGTCTACATAAACTGGATTATTTAGCAGTCACAGAAACATGGTTTTCCTCGGCCGCTCCCCCTAGAATGGATGAATTAGTCCCTAATGGTTATAGCATCATAAATCATGATAGATTAGCAGGGAGAGGAGGAGGAGTGGCTCTCATATTTCGCTCCCAGCTGATGGTTACTAAAATTGTTACAGAGGAAATGGTTTCTTCGTTTGAATTTGCCTCTTTTCAATGCAAACTAGGACCTGAAGAAACCATGGGGTTAATGATTATTTAGCATCAACCCTAATAAAACGCTGATTTCCTAGAGGAGATGTGCCAAGTGCTCCTTAACCAGTCCTTGCGCTATAATAAAAACATTGTGCTTGGAGATTTCAACTGTTGGGCAGATGATGTTGATCATCTAGTTGCCCAGCAGCTGATAAATTTTGTGGCGAGTGTGGGGTATACCCAGGGTGTTAGTGGTCCCACTCATACGGTGGGCCACACCCTAGATTGGGTTCTATATGGTGGGCTCCTACTTAACTTCTTCCCATCCTGTGAGATGATTTGGAGCGACCATCATTTAATTTACCCATGGTGTAAAAATGAATAAAAAGGAACCTCATATTCCTAATAGAAACATCCATGTAAAAGTGATATGGAATATATCCAAAGTGTCTGCTGATGATTTTGGCAGACACTTTGTGAAAAATATAGATAATCTAAGCTTTTTTAAATCTGAGTTGGTTGCTGAAAAAATGTATTTTTTCAATGCTGCTATTATAAAAAACCCTTGATTTCCTAGCTCCTTTAAAAAAAATCTCTATAATATGGGAACCTGAGAAAAACCAGCTCTGGTTCTCTCAGGAGACAAGGGAATTAAAATGGCAATGTAGAGCTTCTGAAAGAGCATGGAGAAAATCCCCAAATGAATCATCAAAATTAAATTATATGGTTAATTAAAGAAATTATAAGGAAGGCATCAGAAATGCCAAGAAAAATTTTTTTACAAGCAAAATAAAAAATGCGTCTAACTCATTGGCAGAGCTCTTCAGGGTGGCCAGGCGATTAGCTAATCCCACGTGTGGTCAACCTGAAGAGAAAAACTCTGCTGAATTGTGCAAAATTTTATCCTGTTATTTTATAAGAGAAAATAGAAATTATCAGAAAAAACATTTCATTTGTGGAGGTGGAAGAAACATGCCCATCGTATGTAGGGACCCGCTTCTCGGTATTTTATTTGATGACTCCAGAAGATATTAAAATCATCCTCAAATCTCTCAGAGCCTCATCCTCACTTGATCCCTGCATTGCGCAGTTGGTGAAGGACTCCTCAGATGCTCTGGCGCCTTTTATTGCAGACATTGTAAGCATGTCTTTTGCTACCTGTAACGTTCCATGTATTCTGAAGCAGGCGGTGGTTATACCCCTGCTAAAGAAAGCTAACGTGGAGCGCACCGTGTTGAGCAACAATTGCCCTATCTCCACCCTGCCATTTTTGGCAAAAATCATGGAGCGAGCTGCGGTATGGCAACTTCAACCTCACCTGGAGTCTAATAAAATTTTTGATGACTTCCAGTCAGGATTTCGTCCTGGGAGAGGTTTGGAAACAGCTCTGGTAAAAGTCCAGGATGACTTGCTCTGGGCCTTGGATGAGAATGAAGCTTCGGCCTTGGTACTTCTGGATCTGTCGGCAGCTTTTGATACCATCAACCACACTATACTTGTGGATAGGTTGAAGATGGTGGCGGAAATGGATGGTATAGCTCTGGCATGGGTAGCCTTGTTCCTGCGAGACAGGGTCTAGAGGGTAAAGCTGGGACCATTTTATTCCTCCGATAGTCACATGTCTTGCGGGGTCCAACAAGGATCGGCTTTATCTCTGATCCTTTTTAACATCTATATGAGGCCGCTGCTATACATCATTCGCCATCACAATCTTCCATGTCTATGCTGAGGACACCCAGATCGCCTTCAAATTATCCAAGAAAGGGTAGGATCAGGTCATGCTGGCCTCCTGTCTGAAGGAAATCCAATCATGGATGGGTGCCAATTATCTAAAGCTAAATGGCACCAAAACTGAATGTATCATCTTCGGTAACCAGGTGCATTCCAACTTGTTTCCATCATGGCCGGAATCTTTCAAACCTTTTCCGATTCCAGCCACTCAGGTCAGGGATCTGGGTGTCATCTTTGACTCTAGGTTGAACCTGTGCCCTCAGGTAAATCAGGTGGTGAATTCATGTCACTTCTACCTGAGACTCCTGAGGTCGACTTTTCGCTATATCGCAGACTCTGATAAGATCGCCATGGTCAATGCTATTATCAGCAGTCGATTGGACTACTGTAATTCCCTGTATTTGGGTTTGCCTGCTTGTACCAGCTACAAGCTCCAGTTGATTCAGAAGCAGCAAGGTTACTGACAGGTGTTGGTCGCCGTGATCACATCACTCCATCGACTTAGAGCGCTGCATTGGCTGCCCGTGAAAGAACAGGTTCTGTTTAAAACCGGATGTCTTGTCCATAAGGCACTGCATGGATGTGGCCCAGAGTATCTGAGGGAAAAACTCATCAAGTATGTGTCTACCCAATCCTTGAGATCGGCGAACTTGGCCATACTGAAGATTCCAAAATTTAAAAAGAAAACATGCGGAGGGAGAACGAGTGAAGTACAAGGAGCTGAATTTTGGAACTCTTTGCCTCTGAAACTGAGACTTGAGAATGATTTTTTTTAATTTCGAAAGAAATTGAAAGCCGTACTTTTTGTACAAGCTTTTGGAGTCACCTAATTTTTAATTGGAGTGTGATGAACAGACTCCCTGGCTTTATTTTGTATCTTGCTATGCTGGTTTGTTGTTTTTTTTAAGGTCTTTAGGTCTTTTAATGTCAATGTCCTTTTGTTTTGCACATCGAGGCCTTCGGATAAGACTGCGTAGGTTAAGCTTGCTATGCAAGAGTAATGGGAAGTATTAGACCATGGAATATAGTGTAGAGAATGGTGGGGAGGGGGGGGGGTAGGAGAAGAGTGGGAATGGATAATGGGGGGGGGTGAAAAAGAGGGGAGGGGAGGGTGTTGTATTTGAATAAAAGGAAAGGGGGGGTGTTGTTGGGTGGGAGTTGGGGGGTGGGGGGAGAGGTTATTTAGCCAGACGGGTGAAGAACACCATAAACAACCAAGATGTGCCCATGAAACTGACACTACAATTATATAAAATAATACCATATTCACATCTAAAATCTAAAAAAAGGTTCATATACATATACACGATATGTGGAACATAACAAAAAAACTATATAAAGATTATACAAATACCTCTAATACATATTGCTAGTGATACTTACAAAGTAAGATCCTGCCTTCCCCGTGAAATGAAAACCTGAGGTAAAATAGATAGATATTAGGAAATTGACTAATAACTTATATTGTAATGAGGGAGAATAAAAAGATATTATTATATATTATATTTATAGTATGTATATTGTTTATAAAATTTATATAAAATGTTTATAGGATGGTGGAGATTTCTATGCCTTTGTTGATACCACCAGGCGAAAAGGACGTCGAGATTATAAATCCAGAATGTTTCTCTGGCACAGAGTTTTTTAAAACGTTTGGCCGCAGGGAGAGAACTAGATATCTGTTCAATCACCCAAACGTGTAGGCCATTTGTAGAATGTTGATGAGCTTCGGCGAAATGTCTCGGGACAGTATTAGACCGTGGAATATGGTGTAGAGAACGGTGGGGGGGGGGGGGTAGGAGAAGAGGGGAGGGGAGGGTGTTGTATTTGAATAAAAGGAAAGGGGGGGTGTTGTTGGGTGGGAGTTGGGGGGGGGGGGGGAAGAGGTTATTTATCCAGACGGGTGAAGAACACCATAAATAACCAAGATGTGCCCATGAAACTGACACTACAATTATATAAAATAATACCATATTCACATCTAAAATCTAAAAAAAGGTTCATATACATATACATGATATGTGGAACATAACAAAAAAACTATATAAAGATTATACAAATACCTCTAATACATATTGCTAGTGATACTTACAAAGTAAGATCCTGCCTTCCCCATGAAATGAAAACCTGAGGTAAAATAGATAGATATTAGGAAATTGACTAATAACTTATATTGTAATGAGGGAGAATAAAAAGATATTATTATATATTATATTTATAGTATGTATATTGTTTATAAAATTTATATAAAATGTTTATAGGATGGTGGAGATTTCGATACCTTTGTTGATACCACCAGGCGAAAAGGACGTCGAGATTATAAATCCAGAATGTTTCTCTGACACAGAGTTTTTTAAAACGTTTGGCCGCAGGGAGAGAACTAGATATCTGTTCAATCACCCAAACGTGTAGGCCATTTGTAGAATGTTGATGAGCTTCAGCGAAATGTCTCGGGACACTATGTGGATCAGTCCCACCTTCGATCAGTCTCCTGTGTTCACCGAATCTCGTTCTCAGAGCTCGTATAGTGCGGCCCACATAGATTTGGCCGCACGGGCAACTGAGCCCATATTCCATGAAATCTGATGAACAATTGAAGAATTCTTTCAATTGGTAAGTTTTTCCTTTCGTGCTGAATGATTTCTGGCCATGCTTAACATATTTATAAGTCTTACAGAGGGCCTTACAACACTGGAACGTTCGTACAAGTGGTATGAGGACTGGCTTAACATGGGGGACTAGACTAGGTCTCACTTTACTAGGGGCAATTCTATTTTTCAAATTGGGCGTTCTACAGTAAGTGACCCTCGGATGTTCGGGAATGATGGACTTAATAAGTGGGTCCTGCTGTAGGATGTTCCAATGTTTAGCCAATATTTTCTCCATCTTTTTAAATTGGAAATGAAAAGTGGTTGTTAACCAAACTGAATGATCTTCTGGTTCACGAACCATTTTAGGGGGTTTCCCTTTGAGGTAGTATTGGAAAGCTTGGTCTATTAGGGTCTCAGGGAATTCTTTATCACTGAACTTCTTCTTCAGTAGAGTACTTTGGTTGATTTAATCACTGTCTCTAGTGCAATTATGTCGCAATCGACAGAATTGTCCTTTAGGGATGTTGTCAATCCATTTAGGGAGATGACAGCTTTTGTGATGTAAATAGGAATTACCAGTGGTTGGTTCAATATTATTTTTGGCAAAAATAGTAGTAGTACCTTCATCATGGCCTAGTTCCAGATCTAAAAAGGCCAGCGTATACTTGTATTTTTTGTCTGCACCAGCCTTTGTGCTGCATATTTGATTCATATCTCCCATCATATCTGTATGTTTCTCTTCCCCCTTGAGTACACGCTCTGATTGTTTTCTTATGTTCCCCCCTTTCCCCTTTAGTACACCCTCTGATCGCTTTTTTATCCTTATTATATTTTAGATTGTTTTTATAGTATTGGTAAATATTGATTAATTGTCCACATATTTATTATCCTCACTATGGTTCTTATTAATGATATAGAAACCCATAGACATGCAGTTTTAGATAATTTATACACAGTACTACCCTCATCTATTTTTCAACAAGATGTAGTTTTGATGGGTAAAAAATGCCACTCACTATGTGGTAAATTCAAACAACTGGAAAGAATTATCCAGACCACTAATTAGCAGTGGTGGGATAAATTCTTTCTAGAAAATTATATCAATACAAAAATTTCACCTAGGGGATTAAGAGTGATGAAGGAATGTCCCTTCCTTGAAGCTGACAATAAAAAAGAATGGGCAGATATTGCCAAGTTCTCTAAATGGATGACTATACTCATTTCCCACACAACATATAGGTTAGATAAATTAAAACAAGTTCAACAATTGGTACAGGATATTATTAGTCAAGACACACTCATTCCATCCTCGTGGTTAGATGTGTTAAAGAAGAATACAAAAATAGTTGAAGACGACCTTATACGAATGAAACTTGGGAAATTTAGATGTGATCTAGATGATTTTAATCATGACAACGTTTTTTCCTGGAACAAGAAAAGGAAAAACTATTCTAATAATAATTTTTCTGTTCCACAGAAATTTGTGGACTCACAAAATTATTTCCTACCCCCTCTCTCGCAACCTCAGCCATCTTACCAGCCATCTGGTTTCTGCTCTCCACTTCCTCTTATGAGCATACCACAACCTGGTCTAGCCACTTCTGACAAGCATCAGAGGTTGGAAAGATTACATTCAGGTTGTCGTAATAATAAGAACAGAAGCATTAATAAATATAGGAATCTTAGGACTAATACTAATAAATATAATAATACTAGTTATTAGTCCATTTTCTATTTTTTTTCTATTTTACTTCAGGTTTTCATCTCATGGGGGAGGCAGGATCTTACTTTGTAAGTATTGCTAGCAATATGTGTTAGAGGTATTTGTATAATCTTTATATAGTTTTTTTGTTATGTTCCACATATCGTGTATATGTACATGACCCTTTTTTAGATGTTATTATGGTATTATATTATATAATTGTAGTGTCAGTTTCATGGGCACATCTTGGTTGTTTATGGTGTTCTTCACCCGTCTGGCTGAATAACCTCTTTCTCCCCCAACCTCCACCCAACAACACCCCCCCTTTCCTTTTATTTAAATACAACACCCTCCCCTCTTTTTTACCCCCCCCCTTTCTCCCCCTTTCCCTACACCGTATTCCATGGTCTAATACTCCCCATTACTCTTGCATAGTGTCTGATTAAATCTTCATTGTGATCATATTATTAGGTTGTATGTCACAGTCCCCTAGTTATTTAATCTTAATAATATATTTTTTTTAAATATTAAAAAAAAATAATAACACTTTTAAATGTAATCCCATTATCAACTATTATCTATTATTATTACTTCTATATCATCACATTAATTATTAATTATTAATGTTTACTTTTATTTTTATATTCCTTATATCCCTTGTCCAATCTTAAATTAATAATTCCCCTTAGTTTTTAACAATAATGCATCATTCATATTGGGTTCTATAGATATTTTTCATTTATGCCATCACCGCTACACCATCATGTTAAATTATGCCCTTTATGATCAATAGCCTATCCTCTGACTGATTGACATCAGTACGTGTGCCAATAATTATTTTAAAACTGCATTTCCGTCCATAGTAATAAGCACTGCCCACATTCCTACATCCTTGTTCCCTCCCCTTCCCTGTCCATCCTCTTATAATGGCACTGTATGATCCTTTCATTAATGTCTGTTGAGAAAGGAGAGCGGCTTGCCAGAACACCGCAGCGCGCATGCTCACGAAACGCGTCCTTTACTAGTGACATCATCCCCTGCAGCCACCTGTGTCTTTGCGCCTCACGCCTCATCTTGGGTCCGTCCTCATAAGCCGGCTTTCTATCTCCAGCAGCGGACCCCTCACTGACAACATTAGCTCGTGTGAGATCTAAGAAGCAGGACTCAGGAGCGTCACCAGGACTATCCCTGTTGGGATCTGCTATGCCTGTATTATTCAGCTTAAATGTGAGTTGACAAATTGTATGTCTATTAAAGCTTTTTAAAAAACGTCTGCACCCAGAGGCGCCTCTCTCCTTGTTTCTATACTTAAAACACATTGTGGGATTTGCACTACTTATTTAACAGATACCTCATGCTAATTTTAAAGACTTATATGCAAGTTAATGCCATAAAAATTTTTGCGGACCCGAGTCCTGCCCCAGGGAACATGTATCAATGCAAAAAAAACAACATTTTTCGGGAGCAGTGATTTTAATAATGCTTAAAGTGAAACAATAAAATTGAAATAGAGGCAAAATACTCCCAGAGGCCTATATGCAGCCTGCAAGTAAATAAATACTTGTGTTTATAAAAATATATTGTTTACTTAAATTAATAAAAAAAAGTTTTTCGTATCACATTGAATCAAGAACAATATCAAAAAAGTGGAGAAGGGGAAATACATAAACAAAAAAGGACAACAACAAGAGCTCTGGTGTACAAATTTTTTTTCATAATGGATGTCCAATATAACAATAACAGTATGCAATGCACAACAGTGAATTGCCGTTAGAGATAACCCCAACGCGTTTCAATCTTAATGTTGTATTCGATCTTCTTCAGGGGAGGATTTGAACATCTATAATGTATCAATACACAATATTAGTGTTCATTATAATACTCATTTAAAGACAACCTGTGTATACAGGGATCCAGGATATTGAAGTAGGTCCTACTTTTGTTAAAAACTGAGTATTTATCACCAGAGCGAAAATACAAAAAAAATCACACCAGGATATTCTCACAGGGGTCAGTCATCCAAAGGACAGGCAGGGAATTCAGTTCTATCTGCAAGAGGTCACACGTAATTTTAGGCGTGCAGGGGTATCGGAGGGAGGCAGTGGCACGCACACAATGCACACAATATACAAAAAAATAATATATATGTTTACCTGCAATCAATTGACTAGTTGCTATTTATCAATTAGATTCAAAGCAAGGGTTACACTGGCAAAATAGCGTCTGTTATCCAATACATTGTCTGAAGGGTATAAAATCCCAACAGATATGAATCTATGTCTGTATTCTTAATGACTTATGTCAATAAAGAAAAGATTATATGTCACAAGTGTAATTACCTTGTTTAACCATATATAGGTCTCAGGTATAGTATATCAGTCTAGCCAACGGATTAAGGCGGTGGTCAAACAAACAGCAGTGTTGAAAAAAACATAAAGCCACACAAAAGGACCAGAGATGTCCAGGTGATCCGCGTGCATAGATCTGGTTCAGTAAGAAAAAAAAAAAGAATCAGAGCTGGTGCCTATTTAGGCATCTCAAAGAAAAAGTTAAACCAGAATTCATAGAGAAAAGATTACCTTACGTAGAGATATCAAGCACATCAATGCCCCAAAAATTCAGCAAATGAGGAATCACAGCGACCAACTTTTAAACCCCCCACCCGTTTAGCATAAGCAATTAGCCAATCGGAAGCGGACAAAAAAACCGCCAGAGCGCCAGTGCAGTGTCAATGAACAAGCGCCTACAATGCCCAGAGTGTCGAGCACGACATGCATCATGTGGTGTGGAGCCAACCACACGATGGAAACAAGCATGGGCGTAACCAATGCACGGGCCTGCCAATGGGGGTGAAGAGATGAAATTCACAACCCCACTAAGGGAGGAAATTAAAAGAGGTTGATGTTGAGCTTGACAGACAGAGGGGCGTAGGAGGCCGAAGGGGTGGGCCAGCTGTCAATAGACAGTCGGCCCTAGGGTGTCCATACAGCCAAAGGCTATAAGGGGATGTAGCTCCCAGGAATCTGGACAACCTCTGATCAAGCGCTGGGGGGCTGGCAGGTCAAATGGAGAATGGTAACAAAGGGAAGGAAAGGGAAGGAAGCAGGGGGAGAAGGATCGGGGGACAGGACGGACACGGTATAATCATGTAGTGCTCCATATACATGACAATATATCCAAGCGATCAATCATCCAGAAACTTGACATATCAGGATGTTATACAGATTTAAATATCCTAATATAATGTGAGAGAAGTGTTCTATACAACTGCATCAGCTGTATCCCTGTGCGCATGCCCAACGTGACGCTCTGGTGGGTCTATTTAAAGTTGCTCAGGTGCCCAGACTGGTTGCTGGTTTGTCTTCAGCTTCCGTTTGAATCTGCTTCCTGTTTCCTGCATTTGATCACTTGTTGTGACCCGGACCGTTCCTGACTACTCTGCTCTTCTCCTGGATTTGACCCTCGGCCTGCTTTACAGACTCTGCCTTGTCTCCAGTGTTTGACTCTCTGCCTGTGACCCGGATTTACCTGCCTTCCCCAGTGTTGACTCTCTGCCTGTGACCTGGACTTTGCCTTGTATCTCCAGTATTTGACCCTCAGCCAGTTCTAGACTTTCTGTTTAATCAGGCTCAGCTCAGCAGCCTTTTCTCAAGGAACTCTACACAAATCCTATCCTGCCTGCTGGTGGCCTGTGCCTCTTCATGCCACTCACTCCCTGTATCACCTCCAGGGGACGGGGTGCGCCTAGTCGCAAGGGTGAACCGCTCTCGGCATCTCGGCCTCGGTAAGTACTTACCTGACAGTACAAACCAGCCAGATGTCAGAGGCCGACAGAGCGCGTTCCCCTCTCAGGATCCTGTGCCAGCAGGTCTCAGCACTCACCGATGCAGTTCAGAAACTGCAAGAAGGCTATACCCAAATTGATGGCCACCTTCAGCAACTTTCTGGACCACCCATACCCACAGCCGCAGCTCCTGCACCTACCAGTGGGGGCTCCTCCTCTCAAGCTTCTTCATATCCAACTGTGGTAATAGCGCTCCCTGAGCCCAGGGTCCCCATGCGTGAGCGATTTGTAGGCGATCGCAAGAAATACAGGGCCTTCAAGAATGCCTGCTCCCTTTACCTAGCTCTTCAGCCCAGGACTTTTTCTTCCGAAGTGGTAAAGATGGGGTTCATTATGTCCCTTCTAGCTGAAGAACCACAAGCCTGGGCCCACAGTCTGATGGAACAAAGGAGCCCTGTGTTAAACTCAGTAGATTCCTTTTTTGAAAGCATGGCACAACTTTATGATGATCCACAGCGCACGGCCACGGCTGAAACAATTTTGCATAACCTGTCTCAAGGGCAAAGGCCAATAGAGGACTATACAGCGAAGTTACGAAAATGGGCGGCTGATACTGGCTGGAATGAGCCTGCCTTGAAATATCAATATAAAAAGAAAAAGAGGGCGCACCGACCTAGTGCATTACCACAAATAGCGTTTATTAAAAAGATAAAACAACAAATGGATACTCGCAAATGAGCGTATACGTTAAACATGAACAATAGCTGCAGGTGCGCAGTAGCGGACATCAAAAGGTAATCGGGACCGGACATCAGATTGATGAGGCGATGGCTGACGCGTTTCTGGGGAGAACCCCTTTCCTCAGAGCCTAAGCAGGTGGTAACCTTATGGTATGGTATTATCTATTGAAGAAAGACATTTGAGGCGAGAATCCCTAGCTAACGGATTTTTGACTAGTATTAATAACTATGAACTGCGACCAGAAGGACTTGACAGTATTGAGACTACTAAAACTACACCAAATAGAGAGGAGGCGATGATATCAGCTTTTTATAAGCTCAAACATTTGCTAGAGAGTGAAATGACCCAGTGGTGGGATATTATATTGTTGCAAAGGTTACCACCCGCTTAGGCTCTGAGGAAAGGGGTTCTCCCCAGAAACGCGTCAGCCATCGCCTCATCAATCTGATGTCCGGTCCCGATTACGTTTTGATGTCCGTTACTGCGCACCTGCAGCTATTGTTCATGTTTAACGTATACGCTCGTTTGTGAGTATCCATTTGTTGTTTTATCTTTTTAATAAACGCTATTTGTGGTAATGCACTAGGTCGGTGCGCCCTCTTTTTCTTTTTATTTTTTTGTAGCCCATGAATACCCAATGTTCTGAAGAGGGCTGCAAGACGGCAGACACCACTGAAGCATTTTGGCTTTATCATCATCATTGAGGTTTTAGTCACTCCAGCGCAGGAGAGAGATTTTTTGTTTGAAATATCAATATAGTCAGGGATTGTCTGAGGTCCTTAAGTACGAAGTAGCCAGGGTGGAAACCCCTGCCACTCTAGAGGAGCTGATCCAGTCAGCCACCAAATTAGACAGGCGCATGCGCGAGCGGCACTCAGAGTGCTTCCAGGTTCCTTGACCTAGCTGGATGCTTCCTAAGCCAACTCCCGTCCATCTGCCCTTTCTGGCTTCTTCTGCCACTTCAGCTCCTGAAGTCGAGCCTATGCAACTTGGACTGGTCCGTGCTCGTCTTACCCCCGAGGAGAGACAATGCAGGCATCAAGCTAATCTGTGCCAATGCTGTGGGGGTACCGGTCATTTTCTTCGTAACTGTCCGGTGAGACCTAGTAAGTCTTATCCACAATTTGTTATGAACTATCAAGTCACTGGCATTTCCAAGACTTATGTCACTCTCTTTATCTCCCTACAGCTAGTGGAAAAGGAAACCTGGCTGCCAGCTATGATTGATTCTGGAGCTTGTAGCTGTTTTTTGGATGTCTCCCTTGTGCAAAGACTGCATATCCCTCTTCAGACCAAAGCACAAAGTCCTCAGGTACATCTGGCTGATGGGTCTCTTCCTTGTTCAGGACTCATCACTCAGGAAATCAGACCCATTCGCACCACCATGGACTCAGGCCATCAAGAGGGCCTGCGCTTCGATCTCATTTCTTCTCCTATATTTCCTATTATCTTAGGGCTCCCCTGGCTGCAGGCACATGAACCCTAAATTAATTGGAACACTGAAGAAGACTCTTTTTCCTCCCGATACTGCTCCCAGCACTGCCTCATTCCGGCTCCAATTGCTTGTTTAGCTGTCACACCTGTACCTGACAACCTTCAACATGTTCCCTCAGTGTACCTCGAGTTCCGAGATGTGTTTGACAAACAAATGGCTGACCACTTACCACCTCACCGGTCTTACGACTGCCCTATTGACCTTCTGCCTGGCTATGAAGTCCCTTTTGGCCACATCTTCCCGCTATCAGAAACTGAGCTAAGAGCTCTCAAGAATTACATTGATGAAAATCTGGAGAAGGGTTTTATCCGTCCTTCCTCCTCACCAGCTGGAGCCGGTATCTTTTTTGTGGGTCTCTGAGGCCGTGCATTGATTACAGGGAGCTAAATAAAATAGCTATTAAAATCCGATATCCGTTACCACTTATCCCGAAACTATTTCAACGATTCCGATCCACCCAAATCTTCTCCAAACTGTATCTTTGAGTCGATAGATAAAAGGGGATATTGCGAACCACAATGGTATATTGCCTCAAATGTGGAAATCACCTAGCTGCCCACGCAGAACACGTTTCATATGCCGTGCAATACAATGTATACAAAAGATATGCTGCGCTAAGGTGAAAATGTCAATCTGGAGATCATTAATGCATATGAGGTATACTGAAAATACAGCATAAGCAGCCTATCCAGCCACAGCAAGGCACAAAGGATATATGTATAAAAAAAAAAAAAAAAAAACTTTAAAAGTGATTATAAGGTGCAATGTGTAAATAATATACTAGATGTATACCATTAGAATAAGAGTAGCGATGATTAAACTACTAACTGTATATATAATAAATGAAAAATTATTTATATAATCTGAAATTTACCATGTAAAGAATATATATATATAAATAATATCACAGTGATAAGTGCAAAAAATACAACAAAGTGCCAAGTGCCACACAATGAGTGTGAATATCAAATCCAAGATGTGATACGTGGTTATTAAAGTCCAATTTATGAAAGAAATGCACATAAAGTCCATAAAAACAGTTCATAAAAAATCCAACATGCGTGCATTAATCTTAGTGCTTAGTGTTCAGAATTCCATGCTCAAGTGCCATCCAGTGACCCCCCCGGGGACAGCCGCTCACCTCAGAGCGTGCGACTCAGCTGTGAGACTGAATCTAAACACGCTTATGAGCCATCCCACGGCTCAGTGATGGAATCCAGATACACAGTATTCAGCAGCAGCTCCACAGTTGGGGGATGTGATTAGATGGACGCTCTGCAGCCTAAATATAGTCATCATCGCGACCATTTTGCCGTGGATTTGCAGACACTCTAGTGCCAGGCTCCATGTGTTATTGCTCAGTGTATTGAACGACGCCGCAGAAAGCAACAAGCATCTGCAAAACTAGGATTTATAGCTGTGTATATGGGGAACGAGTTAATAGAGTCCAACTCAGAGCCCAAAGGAAATATCCACATATATAGAAATATATCAACAGCCAATGTGATGTTTGTGCAGGACGGAGACCGATGTTCAGCACATATTATCCCAATCATACAAAACATACCAGTGCTACTATATGACCTATGACAAGGCAATCAAACAGTAAATATCCACAATCAAATCTCATGTGTAATGATAACTTCTAAGAGTATCCCTAATACCATGTTGATTATATGTAGTGTCACTTAATAATAGTGTGTACTATGGATATATTTAAAATCAACATCCTAATGTGGTAGCAACAGTCTGTTACAAAATGGGAACATCCCCAAGTACAAAGACCTATATGCACCCCCAAAATACATTAGAGATGAATATGACATAAAATTGAAGATAACATTAGATCCAAAATAGAGATTAAAATACAAATAAAACACATGTATACATGCGTGTGTATGAGTACGCACACATATATATAAAATTCTATAGAGGCACTAAATTTCATAGAGATACCACTACAAGCTGTGTCCTACAAGCATTCGAATAAAATTTAAAATATATATAAAAAAAATATATAAAAGGCATGTATACCTGCGTGTATATAGGTACGCACACATATATATAACATTCTATAGAGGCACTACATTTCATAGAGATACCAATACAAGCTGTGTCCTACAAGCATTTGAATAAAATTTGAATAAAATTTAAAATATATATAAAACGCATGTGTACATGCGTGTATATAGGTACGCACACATATATATAAAATTCTATTGAGGCACTAAATTTCATAGAGATACCATTACAAGCTGTATCCTACAAGCATTTGAAATAAAATTTAAATATATATGTGTGAAATGCAATGTTATTTTATAATCAAAATATAATGTTAAATTTTTTTTTTATTTAATTAAAAAATATATATACAATATCAGAGCCGTAAAACTAGGATACAGTGATAGGAGCTTGTGTATATATGTGTACTCTTCGATCTGTTTGATCCCATTGCAGAGAGAAAGAGAACGGAATTTGTGTTTTTTTACAGTTAAATAAACGCAGGTTCAAACGTTGCTTAAAATATATTAGTAATTGCTTAAAAAACATTTTAAATTTAAATCTTTGTTCAATCCCCAAGGTGCTAGTGAACACAATTGGTGTATCCACCAAGATTCACGCTTGCTGATGTCCCTACCATAATTGGAGCCCCTCCAATGGTGTTTAGGTGCCTCAATGCCCCAAAAAGGCATACCAACTGTACTTTGGTTGTGCACATCCCTAAAGTGTACAGATAGGTGATGCCTATCAAAGCCTTTTTGGATGTTTCTAACGTGTTCCTCCATCCGATCTTTTAGGGCTTTGATGGTACGGCCAACATAGAGAAAATCGCACAGACATTTAATTACATAGACGACCCCTACAGTGTCGCACGAGATAAAATCCTTATAGTGTGGAGTTGATTGGTACAAGGATTACAAAATTCTCCCACTCTCCTGATATTGCCCCGAACTCTAATGCAGCTGTAGCACCTCCCACACCCATGAAATCCTTTCATATCCCAAAACATTTTGGGTTGGGGGGGGGGGGGGTTCACCACATTATGCACTAGTAGGTCCAGTATATTCGGCGCCCTCTTATATATAATCCTGGGCGTGTCTGACAGATGGTCTTTGAGATGAATGTCTTGTTTCAACACATTATTTCTTTATAATTTTTTCCACGTCGCAGTTCTGTAGATTGTAGTCGAGCACTATACTTGTGCCCATATCCTCATTACTTCTTTTATTGTTGGTACCCTCTGTTAGTAAACTATCCCTGTTCAAATCCCTCACTTTGATTCTTTCTTTCTCCAGAAAAGTGTCTCGATACCCCTTATCCTTGAACATCCCACTCAGCATTTTGGATTGGGCTTCAAAATCTCCATCCCTTGTGCAGTTTTTCCACATTCTCATGTATTGCCCACAGGGAATATTATTCAGCCATGGTTTAAAATGACTACTTGTGGTAGGGATATACGAGTTGTGATCAGTCGCCTTAAAGAATGATTTGTTTACAAAACCTCCTACAGTGTTGCTGATCTCCAAATCCAGAAAGTGCACGCTATCCCTACTGACATCACAGGTCAGGGAAATATTGTGATTATTATCATTCATAGATTGCAGCATTTCCACCAGAGATTCCATATCGCCCTTCCAGATGATCAAAACGTCATCTATGAACCTCTTGTATAACATGATGTTTTCATATCCCTCACCTAGGAGCCCTTCGGCCTCCCATTTGGCCATATACAAATTTGCCACGCTAGGGGCGAATTTAGCGCCCATAGCCACGCCTCTTGCTTGTAAATAGAACGTGTTATTGTACCAGAAAAAATTGTGTTGCAGGCAAAACTCCAAACATTTTAGGATAAAATTGCACATATTAATCTCCATAGTACCTTCACCATTTTCCAGTGCCCATCTTATGGCGTCCATGGCTCCCTCATGATCGATAATAGTGTAAAGGGAAGCCACATCACCTGTGGCCATAATCACATCCATACCCCCTACACATTATTTTAATAATTGTAAGGTGTGTTTGGTGTCTTTGAGGTAAGCCTGCGTATTCTTCACCAAAGGCTGCAGGTGGAGATCTATGTATTCGCCCAGTCTTGATGTTAGTGACTCAATCCCGCTTATGATGGGTCTTCCAGGGGGATTTTTACTGTCCTTGTGTATCTTCGGTAAATAATAAATTACCGGGATTCTACTGGCTGCAGGGATCAAATATTTGGCTTCCTGTTTGCTGAGAAGCTTATGATCAACTCCATATTGTATGATACTCTCCAATTTCTTCCTGAAACTCCTGGATGGATCAGAATTCAATAATTGATATGTATCCACATCACTGAGTATCCTATTCATTTCCTCTTTATATTGTTCCACTGACAGTATCACTATACCCCCCGTTATCCGCTGGGCGGATCACTATGTCAGTTCTTTTGTCCAATGATTCGATACCCCTCTTAAGGTCCCTATGTTCATATACCTTCTTGACAGGTAGTTGTTCTAATTCAGTGGTGACCAATCTTTTAAATAAGTCCACATATTTGTTGTTGGCTATATGGGGATTGAACACAGAATTGTTTTTTAGACCAGTGGTGTTGTTTTCCATGGCTAATCTTTCATTTATTATATATACAGTTAGTAGTTTAATCATCGCTACTCTTATTCTAATGGTATACATCTAGTATATTATTTACACATTGCACCTTATAATCACTTTTAAATTTTTTTTGCTGTGGCTGGATAAGCCACTCATGCGGTATTTTCAGTATACCTCATATGCATTAATGATCTCCAGATTGACATTTTCACCTTAGCGCAGCGTATCTTTTGTATACATTGGATCCTTGAGTCGCCTACAACCTCATCAGAATTCGGGCTGGGGACGAATGGAAGACCGCCTTCAGGTCCAGGTTTGGACATCACCAGGAGTACCTGGTGATGCCGTTTGGGCTCTGCAATACCCTGTCCACCTTCCAACATCTGGTAAATGACATTTTTCAAGAATATCTTGACGACTTCCCAGTCGTTTACCTAGACGACATCCTCATTTTCTCCGCCACCATTGAATTACACCAAGTTCATGTAAAAAAGGTTTTTGCAATACTCAGAAGCCATAAATTGTACCTCAAAGCAGAGAAGTGCGATTTTGAAAAGACCGTTGTGCAGTTTCTGGGATTCATTATCTCCACCAACGGGGTCGCAATGGACCCACAAAAGGTCAAGGCAATCCAAGAATGTCTGGCTCCGATAGACAAAAAAGGAGTACAATGATTTATAGGGTTTGCTAACTTCTATAGGAGATTTATTGTTGGCTTCTCATCTATTGTGGCACCCATCACTCAACTAACACGCCAACACAACCGTTTTCAATGGTCTCAGGAAGCCCAAGAAGCTTTCACCAAGTTAAAGGCCTTGTTTACCTCCACACCAATCTTACGGCATCCAGATCTGGCCCTACCATTTGTACTGGAAGTAGATGCTTCGGAAACCGCCACTGGGGCCATCCTCTTCCAAAGACAAGGCCCAAGGACCTCCTACATCCTTAGCCTTCACATCCCGGGAACTAAGTCCGCCAGAAAGAAACTACGATGTAGGTGACAGGGAGCTGTTGGCCATTAAGTTCGCCTTGGAGGAGTGGAGGTACCTACTGGTGGGTGCATCTCACCCTGTTATGATCTTCACGGATCATAAGAATCTAGAATACCTCAGGACGGCTAAACGGTTAAAACCCAGACAAGCCCGCTGGGCTCTCTTTTTCTCTAGATTCAACTTCCATATATCCTACAGACCTGGCTCTAAGAACAGAAAAACAGATGCACTGTCCTGGATGTTCCTTGAAACCCCTCAAACAGCTGAACCTAGTACTATCCTATCTCCGCAAAAAAATTTTCTGGTCACTCAATCTGATCTAATAACTTCCATTAAATCAACATCCAGTCACTGCACGATCCAGAAGCACATTCTTTGGAAAAACACGATGACCTGCTCTGGGCCCGGGGAAAAATCTTTGTCCCACTGGAAGTCTTGCTCTTAAAACTTTTCATGATCGCAAACTGGCAGGTCACTTTGGAACTCAAAAGACTGCTGAACTAATTTCTCATTCCTTCTGGTGGCCAGGTTGGAGACAGGATTGTAAGGACTATGTCTCTTCTTACTCCATTTGCCAGTGCAATAAGGGCCTAAACACCAAAACCTGGGGTCGACTCAAACCCTTATCCATTCCGGAACGGCCATGGGTAGAAGTCTCCATGGACTTCATTGTGGACCTATCTCCCTCGGGGGGGTTTACCACCATCTTATCTACCTCGGATACCGTATCTGCCTCGGATATGGCCAATATCTTCTTTAAAGAAATAATAAGACTTCATGGTGTACCTAAGAGCATCGTCTCGGATAGAGGTGTCCAATTTACCTCCAAGTTTTGGAGAGAACTCTGTAAAACCCTGGAAATAAAGATTTGTCTCTCCTCTTCGTACCACCCTCAGAGCAACGGCCAGATGGAGAGAACAAATAAAACCCTGGAGCAGTACCTTCGTTGTTTTTGTTCCGGTTCCCAAGATGATTGGTCCACTCTCCTGCTGTATGCTGAATTTGCGTACAATAACTCTGTCCACTCAGCCACTAATTAAACACCCTTCTGGTCAAACTTTTGTTTCCATCCTTCCTTTCTCCCTAACATCATCCCTGAGATGTCTGTCCCTGTTGTACAAGACCGGATAGCCTCTATTCAACTTAACTTTCAGAAAATTCAGGATACTATACAGAAAGCCCAGGGCAATTACAAAAAACATTATGACAAGGGGAGGAAGGAGAACACAGTCTTCAAAGTTGGCAAAGAGGTCTGGCTGTCAACTGTTAATCTTTGATTACCACTTCCCTCACGGAAACTTGGGCCAAGGTTCATTGGGCCCTTTAAAATTTAGAGGATGATCAACACTGTGGCATTTGAGTTAGCATTACCCGACTCTACACCCAGTATTTCATGCATCTTTACTAAAGCCTGTTGTGTCCGGCCCTTTCTCTGGAAGAGAAGAACTCCCCCCTCCACCAGTTAAGGTGGATGGGGAGAATGAATTAGAGGTGGGGTCTATTCAGAGTTGCAGGAAAAGGGGTAGACAACTCCAATATCTAATTCAATAGAAGGGATATCCTTCTGAGCATAACTTGTGGGAACCCTCTAGGAATTTGCATGCCCCATGCTTGATCCAAGCTTTTCATCGGGAACATCCAGAATTGATTTCCAGTTTGGGCGTCCGCAGTCCACTCCTCGGGGGGGGGCACTGTCAGAGAAGTGTTCTATCCAGCCGCATCAGCCGTATCCCTGCCCGCATGCACGGTGGAACGGCGCACGCGTGCTCGTGGCTCGATGGAACGGCGCGCACCAGCGCACACCCAACGTGATGCTCTGGCGGGTCTATTTAAAGTTGCTCAGGCGCTCAGACTGGTTGCTGGTTTGTCTTCAGCTTCCGTTTTGAATCTGCTTCCTGTTTCCTGCATTTAACTACTTGTTGTGACTCAGACCGTTCCTGACTACTCTGCTCTTCTCCTGGATTTGACCCCCGGCCTACTTTATGGACTCTGCCTTGTCTCCAATGCTTGACCCTCTGCCTGTGACCCGGATTTGCCTGCCTTCTCCAGTGTTTGACTCTCTGCCTGTGACCCGGATTTACCTGCCTTCTCCAGGCTTGACTCTCTGCCTGTTACCCGGACTTTGCCTTGCATCTCCAGTGTTTGACCCTCAGCCAGTTCTGGACTTTCTGTTTAATCAGGCTCAGCTCAGCAGCCATCTTCTCAAGGAACTCTATACAACTCCTATCCTGCCTGCTGGTGGCCTGTGCCTCTTTGTGCCACCCACTGTCAGGGCTGGCTCAGCCCTTCCTTCTCTGAGCTGGCCGCTCAGCTGTCGGCTAATTGCCAGCTCTCATCTCTCTCCACAGTTAACCAATTGTTGTGGATCTGCTCATCAGTCCTGCCTACTTAAAGATCTCCAGCTCACTTCATCTCTGCCTTCGCCTTGGTCACATCACAAGAAACCATCTCCTGCGTTACTGTTTAAAGACTGGCTTTGCTGAGATTCCTTCTGGCTCCTTATCCTGCTTGCTGTTCCTCTACTTGGATCCCTGACTTCTGGCCTGGCTGATTACCCGATCTGGTTACTGAACTCTGGCTTCGCTGATTACCCGATCTGGTTACTGAACTCTGGCTTGGCTGACTACCTGATCCGGTTACTGGTCTCTGGCTATGCTTTGACTACGCTTACCCTATTTACCTTTTTATTTTTTTTAATAAACAAGTGTGATTTTACTGTACTTCTGTCTAGGTCTTGTTCATGGTTTCTGACAGTAGGCAAAGGCCATGAATTCAGAAGATACAGTCAATCCACTTGTTGGTAATATTTTTTCCAGATTGGATGAGCAAGATCACTGCATGGATCAGTTTGCCATGGTGTTACAAACGCTCCTAAGTCGCATGGCTCACCTGGAATCCCCCACTGTGGCTGCTCCGGTACAACCTGAGTTGCAGGCCGCCCCTGCTGCTGCGCCAGTCTCTGTGCAGGCACCCGCCTTGACTATTACCTCTATAAGAGGTATGTCTGGTTCTGCCCCGCTTCCCCAACGATTTGGGGGCAATGCTTGGAACAAAGAGGCCCTCGTGGCTGCTTTTCCTCATGGTCTCTCGGATTCCATCAACGATGAGATAGCAGCCCAAGATATACCCACTGAGCTGGAGAGCTTGATCTCGTTTGCCATTCTTATTGACTCCAGACTCAGAGAAAGACTTTCTTTTAAGGAGCGCCTGCAGAAGCATCCTGTATGTTTGCCTCTGAGCTTTGCAGTCCCACCCGTACCTCCCTCACCTCCCATGCCTCCTGGTACCGAGTCGGTCAGTGAAGATGAACCCATGCGCTTGGACTTCACGTGTCTCTCTGCGGATGAGAGAGCCCTTAGGAGAAGGGAGAGATTGTGCCTTTATTGTGGCCAGGCAGGTCACTTTTTGAAGTCTTGTCCTACCCGTCCTGGGAACACCCAAACCTTGAGGTCCTATCATGAACAGACCTTAGGTGATGTTGTGTCGTCCCCAGTTATCCAGAAGGATAAGCCCCTGGTTTCGGTCACCCTTTCTTGGGCTAAGTCGTCTATCGGGATACAGGGTCTAATTGACTCTGGGGCTGCAGGCCTGTTCATTGATGTTGCCTTTGTATCAAAGCACTTGATTCCACTGCAGCTGCGTGACACTCCACTTGCCATCGAGGCTCTTGACGGGAGACCTCTACAGCCTGCCCATGTGACTCATGAGACGGTTCCATTGTCCATGGCTGTAGGGGCTCTTCACCATGAGATAATCCAATTCCAAGTGATTTCCTCTCCCAAGTTTCCGCTGGTTATTGGTTATCCTTGGTTACAGAGGCACAACCCCTCTTTTGATTGGCTTTGTGCTGAGGTTCTCACCACAATGCAGTGAAACATGCTTCCAGAAGGTAGCCAAGGTCCTGTGTACCTCTTCACTCTCCTCCCTGCCAGAGGAGTACCGTGATTTTAGTGATGTCTTTGACAAAGGTCAAGCCGGTAGTTTGCCTCCCCTCCGGCCATATGATTGCGCAATTGACATTCAACCTGGTGCTACTCCCCCTCATGGCCGGGTTTACCCTTTGTCGGTCTTGGAGCATAAAGCCATGGAGGAGTATGTTGCAGACGCACTTTCTCTGGGTTTTATCTGCAAATCCTCGTCTCCTGCTGGTGCTGGTTTCTTCTTTGTGAAGAAGAAGAGCCGTGAACTGAGACCTTGTATTGATTATAGGGGTCTCAAATGTTTCGCGATTATGAATGTCTACCCGATCCCATTGACTACAGAGTTATTTGACCGCCTCAAGGGAGCAATTTCACTAAACTATATCTGAGAGGGGCTTACAATCTCGTGAGGATTAAGGAGGACAACAAGTGGAAAACTGCGTTTAATACCAGAACAGGCCATTATGAGTATCTCGTAATGCCTTTTGGCCTTTGTAACGCCCTGGCAGTTTTCCAGGAATTTATTAACGATGTCCTCCGAGATTTGTTGCAGTTATGTGTGGTGGTTCATCTCGATGATAACCTCATATTTTCCAAGTCCCTGGAGAGCCACCACACAGATGTCTGTCGTGTGCTTCAGAAATTAAGAGAGAACAATCTCTATTGTAAACTGGAGAAGTGTGAGTTCCATCGGGAACAGGTTCAATTCCCTGGCTATGTCATTTCCACTGCTGGTTTTTCGATGGACCCAGTGAAACTGTCAGCAGTCCTACAGTGGCCTCGACCCGTGGGGTTACGTCCTCTGCAGCGTTTCCTGGGTTTTGCCAACTATTATCAGAAGTTTATTCGTAACTTCTCGCCTCTGGTCAAGCCCCTGACCGATATGACCAGAAAGAACGGTAACCCACAGAGTTGGTCTCCAGAGTCCATTAAGGCCTTTGAAAGTCTCAAGGCTGCCTTTGTTTCTGCTCCTGTGTTGGCACATTCTGATCCCACATTACCTTTTATCCTTGAGGTTGATGCTTCTGGGACTGGTGCTGGCGCCCTTCTGTCTCAACGTCCTACCTCTGAGAGTGCTACCTCCAAGAAATTGTCACCTGCTGAGTGCAATTACGAGATTGGTGACAGAGAGCTGTTGGCAATCATTTTAGCCCTGAAAGAATGGAGACATCTCCTCGAAGGTACCACTGTGCCAGTTCTCATTCTCACTGACCATAAGAATCTCACATTCTTGTCTGAGGCTAAACGCCTCTCTCCCAGAAAGGCGCGTAGGGCTCTTTTCTTGTCAAGTTTCAATGACATTGTCTCATTCTTACTAAGAATGTAAGGGCTGACACCTTGTCACAACAATTTTCCTCCACTTCCAAGTTGGAGTCAGTTCCGGTTCCTATGATTCCTCCTGATCGTATTCTGGCTACGGCTTGCACCAGTCTTACTTTTCCTTTGGGTGACAAAATTCTTGCTCAGGTTGATGCTACTCCTGAGAAACCTTGTGACCTCTGCTTTGTCCCAGAGTGTCTCCGTACTGCTGTGCTCCAGACTTAACATTCTCCCAAGGCAGCTGGCCACCCTGGTAAGAATCAACTTGTTTGGGCCATTTCCGAACAATTCTGGTGGCCTAGTCTACGTGCTGATGTAACTGCCTTCATAGCTGCCTGTTCCGTGTGTGCTCAGAGTAAGACTCCACAACACCTTCCAGTGGGCCTCCTACAACCCATACCCAATGAAGAGAGGCCCTGGACCTACCTGTCTATGGATTTCATTGTGGAGTTGCCCAACTCCCAAGACAACATAGTTATCCTTATGGTGGTTGACCGGTTCTCAAAGATGTGTCATTGTATTCCACTTAAGAAGTTGCCCACTTCTAAGGAACTGGCTTCCATTTTTGCTCGGGAGATCTTTTGCTTACATGGGCTACCCAAGGTGATTATCTCGGACAGGGGTAGTCAGTTTGTGTCCCAGTTCTGGTGAGCCTTTTGTGCACAGCTGGGAATTCAGCTTGCCTTCTCCTCTGCATATCACCCGCAGTCTAATGGGGCCGCAGAACAAGCCAATCAGTCCTTGGAGCAATTCCTATGTTGCTATATCAGTTGACCATCACAACAACTGGTCAGACCTATTACCATGGGCAGAGTTTGCTCACAACAGTGCCTTGAGTTTTGCTTCCTGATTGTCTCCGTTTATGGCGAATTATGGTTTCCAACCTTCCATGTTGCCTGACTCATTTGTTCCACAGAGTATTCCTGCACTAGAGGAGCATCTCCGTGGTCTTCATTCCACTTGGGCACAAGTCCAGGAGGCTTTGCGTCATGCTAATGATAGGTACAGACTCCATGCTGACCGCAGATTCCTGCCTGCGCCTTCCTACCAGGTTGGGGACAGGGTCTGGCTGTCATCTCGCAACCTCCGACTTTGTGTTCCCTCACTGAAGTTCACACCTCGGTTTATTGGGCCTTTCCGTATCCTTCGCAGGATTAACCCAGTGCCTTACGCGTTGGACCTTCCTCCTAGTATGCGCATCTGAAATGTGTTTCATGTCTCCTTATTGAAACCGTTGGTCTGCAACCGCTTTACCACCTCGATGCCAGGTCCTCACTCTATACAGGTTGAGAACCATGAGAAGTATGAGGTACAATCCATTGTTGACTCCCGTAGGTTCCGTGAGCACATACAGTACCTGGTGCATTGGAAGGGGTACGGTCCGGAGGAACGCTCCTGGGTCTCATCCTCGGACGTACATGCTCCTGCCCTCCTCCGCGATTTCCATAGATGTTTTCCCCTCAAGCCTGATGGTCCTCCGAGGGGGAGGGGGAGGGGTCGTTGAGGAGGGGGTTACTGTCAGAGCTGGCTCAGCCCTTCCTTCTCTAAACTGGCCGCTCAGCTGTCGGCTAATTGCCAGCTCTCATGTCCTCCACAGTTAACCAGCTGTTGTGGATCTGCTCGTCAGTCCCGCCTACTTAAAGATCTCCAGCTCACTTCATCTCTGCCTTCGCCTTGGTCACATAACAAGAAACCATCTCCTGCGTTCCTGTTTAACCAGTTGACATCCACGCTATAGCCGAATGACGGCTACAGCGCGGACCTGAACTCCCGGGAGGCCATCATATGACTGCCTCCCCTGTGCACTTGCCCTACAGGGTGCACGTAGAGCGCGCTGTGATCACTGAGTCACTGAGACTCGGGTGATCACCGATCCGAGTAAGGGCCGGTCCCGGCCCCTTACCATGTGATCAGCTGTCAGCCAATGACAGCTGATCACATGATCAAAACAAAAGCTCTGTGATTGTTTTTTTTTTTTCTCCTCACACTGATAGCGCGAGGAGAAAAAAAAACTGATCACCGGCTCATCAGCAAGGGACATCGGTCCCGAAGAGGAAGAGGTAATAATGCCTCATATGTGCCACCAGTACCCCCTGCCAGTGCCACCTGCCATTGCCACCTGGCAGTGCCCACAGTGCCCACCAGTGCCACCTATCAATGCCCATGAGTGCCACCTATCAATGCCTACAAGTACCACCTATCAATGCCCACAAGTGCCACCTATCAGTGCCACCTAGCAGTGCTGCTTATCAGTGTAACAGATCAGTGCCCATTATTGCCACCCATCAGTGCCCATCACTGCCACCCATCAGTGCCCAATGCTGCCACCTATCAGTGCCCATCAGTGCTGCCTCATCAGCATACATCAATGAAGGAGAAAAATTACCTTTTTTAAAATTTTATAACAAAATATTTTTAAAAAATGTTTTTTTTTTAATTCGGTCTTTTTATATTTTTTTAACAAAAAAAACTGCAAAGGTGATCAAATACCACCAGAAGAAAGCTCTATTTGTGGGAAAAAAATTATAAAAATTTCATTTGGGTACAGTGTTGTATGACTGTGCAATTGTCATTCAAAGTGCATCAGCACTGAAAGCTGAAAATTGGTCTGGATAGGAGGGGGGTTTAAGTGCCCAGTAAGCAAGTGGTTAAAGGCTGGCTTTGCTAACATCCCTTCTGGCTCCTTATCCTGCTTGCTACTTGGATCCCTGACTTCTGGCCTGGCTGATTACCTGATCTGGTTACTGAACTCTGGCTTGGCTGATTACCCAATCTGGTTGCTGAACTCTGGCTTGGCTGACTACCTGATCCGGTTACTGGACTCTGGTTATGCTTTGACTACGCTTACTTTATTTACCTTTTTATTCTTATTAATAAACAAGTGTGATTTTACTTTACTTCTGTTTCGATCTGGTTCATGGTTTCTAACACCCACTCCCCGTATCACCTCCAGGGGGCGGGGTGCGCCTAGTCGCAAGGGTGAACCGCTCTCGGCATCTCGGCCTCGGTAAGTACTTACCTGACATATAATAATATACAATTATACACTTAATACATAAAACCTTTTGATCACAAATTTCTAATTTCAAATCTGCCCATGAGAATGGCTATGCCTACAAGTGGAATCAAACTGTTTTTAATAAACCCTCTTCCAAACCCTACTTTACTGATGTACCCAAATCTGATAATGTAGCACCCAATGCTAATTCTGTGTCTTTTTCCCCTAGCTCTTCCACCACTTATCGTGATCTCTCTCAGGACAGGATACCCAAAAAAAGAAAAGGGGACTGTACCACAAGTTCCACGGACTCACTACACCGCACTTTTGGACCCACTTCCACTCATCGACCCTCGGTGGTTCGTACTCACCTCACTAATGCACACTCGTCTACCCCTTTCACTTCCTCTGGTAGACCTTCTTCTACACCTTTTGTTATCTAATTCACTATCACATCCCATACTTGGTGTCACCACCCTTGCTCCTTCTTCTTTATCTTCTTCTATGACCCGTCGGGTCAGTGAACCCACTCTATCCTTGCTATTTCCCACAAGCACTCAATCTATTGACCCGAAATTGGCACCTATTTTTTTTAGGGAAAACACCAGACTCAGCACTCAACCCAATACAGCTCCTGTCAATCAGAGCTCCCAAGGATTAGAAGTTATCAACCTGTCATCGGTAACTTTAAACGATGAGCAGGTTTATGTGCTAAAACTCGGTCTTACGTTCTGCCCTTCCACGGACCTTGATAGATTTCAATTGATTAAGGATATATACTTGTTCGCTAGACGTTTATTGTTTAAAGTCATTTATGATAAACCCTGTTCAAAAGAATCTTCTGATTTTCCCCCTTGAGAATTCTCTGACACTGAACTCCAGGCTATGGATGACCTTATGCAGCTCTGGGAGGAGGGACACACTAGTGACGAGGAACCATCCAATTTTGTATCGCATGTTGTCGTCATCCCTGGTGTATCCTTCCCTCCCCCTTTACCATTTAAGCTGAAATCTCGGGCCTTTCCCCTACTTCAGACAAACCCCAATATTTGTGCTTTTGTTCAACAAACTACCTCTGAGATTGATAATATTTAATTGGATAAACTCCATACTCACAATCTTTCTTTTAAACATCGGGAGGCCCTTAGGGATCTCCAACGCCATCCAGAGCTGGTTATTAAGTCAGCTGATAAATGCGGCAATGTCGTCGTCATGGATGTCCTGGCATATGAACGTATGTTCCTGGACATCCTTGACAACAGACACTGGTACCGGCTCATTTCGAAAACCTTAATAGAAAACTTTACCAGTGAATATTATAATTTAATTTTTAAGGCTTACCAATCAGGTATAATTGACTTGAGCACCTGGAACTATTTAAATGTGATAAACTCTAAAATTACTACATTTTATTCCTTGCCAAAGGTGCCCAAGTCACTGCAACAGCCACCGGGACGACCCATCGTCTCAGGTTGTCAGAGCCTGACCGAGAATGCTAGTGCTTTGGTAGACAAATATTTAACCCCGCACGTGACTTCCCTTTTTTCTTACGTTCAGGATGCAATTGACCTGCTTCATAATATAGATGGGAAATCGGTTCCTCCTAATACATGGTTGGTAACTTTAGATGTGGAAAGTCTATACAATTCCATCCCACGTGCCAAGGGGATAGAGATTTTTCTTACCCATTTAAATGAACGTGGATCAAAGTCCAGTGAATAAGAATATTCTTATTCACTGGACTTATTCAAAGTCCAGTGAATAAGAATATTCTTATTCACTGCACTGCTCATATTCCAACAGCCAGTTTGTCCTTTGGCTGTTGGAATTCATTCTGACCAGAAATAAATTTATGTTTGGTTCCTCCCACTTCCTCCAGGTACAGGGGGTGGCTATGGGGACCAAGTGTGCCCCCTCTTATGCCAACCTGTACCTGGGGGGGGTGGGAGAGGGACCTTTTTTCCAACCATTCTTTATCAGAATTACTTCAGCATGTCATCGCCTAGTACATGTATATTGATGATGTTCTTATTTTATAGTCAGGTGGTCGGGATGAGCTCTCACAGCTGACGGACTTATTGGCTGTCAATGCCTATAACCTCAGTTTTACGATGGAATGTAGTCAGTCTAAGATTAACTTTCTAGATTTACAAATCAATGTTGGTAATGATGGGATTTTACATTCATCTTTATACCGCAAGCCCTCTGCTGGCAATACCATTCTTCATGCCACCAGCACACACCCTCAGTCATTATTGGATAGCATTCTTTATAGTCAGTTTTTACGACTCAGGGGGAATTGTACTCTAGATGCAGATTTTCATCTTGCAGCTAAAGACCTATATGACAGACTTCATCAACGAGGTTACAGTCGATCTCTACTTAAAAGGGCATTCAACAGAGTAACCAAACTCAATAGTCATGACCTCATTCATTCTACAAAACCTTCAAAATCCAACCAACCGGTTCAGATTATTACCCAATTTTCAAAACAACATACTCAGATAAGAGGTATTTTCAATAAATATTGGCCATTATTGACTGCTGATAATACTATCAAAAAATACATAAAATCCTATCCCGAGATCACGTATAGATGTGCCCCCTCAATGAGGGATCGTCTAGTTAATAGCCACTACATGCGTAGAAATCCTTTCTATCACTGGTACCTACCCATGTGGAAGCTGCAACATTTGTCCCTTCATTATCAACTCTAGAGACATTATTCTCCCTAATGGTCAGGCTCATATTGTCAAACACAGAGTCACTTGCAAAACAGTTGGAGTGGTTTATTTAGCCATTTGCGTATGTAGATGCTTTTATGTCGGAAAGATGAAACGCCCTTTCCTTAAGCGTAAAAAGGACCACACTATGCCTTTATACAAACGACTAACTACCACTGCTCTCAATAGACATGTTGCAAGTCAACATGACTATGATTCCAGTGTTGTTCGTTTTGCAGCACTCAAGCATGTACCTCTACATGCTCGAGGCGGTGATATTGATATTGCCCTATTACAGCTGGAGACAAGACGGATACATAGTTTGGATGACATTAAATATCCAGGGTTAAACGAATATATTAGTTTTAAATCATTCCTCTAAATAGATAATTAAAAATAAACATTTTTGTTTTGAACTATATGTTCGATCCTATGCAATGAATTTTTTAATTTCTTATGTACATCAATCTTTTGTCTCTAATGACTTTGATCGACTGGCTGCATTTGGCTCTCCCCTTTTTCTATCCTGTTCCCTCCCCATTTCAATCTTTACCTGTTCACTGCTCTCTTGATCCCTCGAACATCTTTGGAATCAATAAAGAAATTACTCTGCTCATACATTGCTTAAATAGTATTACTATTGATCATTATAATTATGTCTACTTTATTGTTTTGTCAATTATTAGATGCACATTGTTCTAAGTGTTGTGATCAAAAGGTTTTATGTATTAAGTGTATAATTGTATATTATTATATTAGGATGTTTAAATCTGTATCACACCCTGATAAGTCAAGTTTCTGGATGATTGATCGCTTGGATATATTGTCATGTATATGGAGCACTACATGACTATACCATGTCCATCCTGTCCCCCTATCCTTCTCCCTCTGCTTCCTTCCCTTTACTACCATTCTCCATTTGCCCTGCCAGCCCCCCGGCACTTTATCGAAGGTTGTCCAGATTCCTGAGAGCTACATCCCCTTATAGCCTTTGGCTGTATGGACACCCTAGGGCCGACTGTCTATTGACCCTTCGGCCTCCTACGCCCCTCTGTCTGTCAAGCTCAACATCAACCTCTTTTAATTTCCTCCCTTAGTGGGGTTGTGAATTTCATCTCTCCACCCCCATTGGCAGGCCCGTGCATTGGTTACGCCCATGCTTGTTTCCGTCGTGTGGTTGGCTCCACACCACGTGATGCATGTCACGCTCAGCACTCTGGGCATTGTAGGCGCTTGTTCATTGACACTGCGCAGGCGCGCTGGCCATTTTTTGTCCGCTCCCAATTAGCTAATTGCTTATGCCGAACAGGTGGGGGGTTTAAAAGGTGGCTGCTGTGATTCCTTATTTGCTGACTTATTGGGGCTTTGATGTGCTTGATATCTCTACGTAAGGTAATCTACTCTCTATGAATTCTGGTTTAACTTTTTCTTTGAGATGCCTAAATAGGCACCAGCTCTGATTCTTGATTTTTTCTTACTGAACCAGATGTATGCACACGGATAACCTGGACATCTCTGGTCCTTTTGTGTGGCTTTGTGTTTTTTTCAACACTGCTGTTTTCTGACACATACCATCTTTTTGGCCCATTGATGCCCTTGAATGTACTCATTCATTCTTGGGTGAGCATTTCATTTTCAATATATTGAAGCCCTTTAAATAGTTCTTTTATACTCTTCAAATGTATGATCTATATTCCTAATTACAAATTTTACTGCCCATTTTAGCTAATCATTTGCCTATCATTCAGTATACCTGCTCCAGACAATTCAAGTGCATGAAATTGATATTACCAATGCCCCTTTCTATCTTATTATTCAACATTTATGGTTTTGGTATGTATTGAGGCCTTTTAGCCCTTTTCCAATATAATTAAGTACAATATTTCTTAGTTTAGAAACATTTTTTATTTATTTTACTTTTTCTTTTTAGTTTTTAATAGGCTTTCCTTAAAAGCCCTCTGCATTCAATTACGTGGCTGTTTGCGGCTGTCGCCCACAGATGATGGACTAAGTTGATCCTGGCCTGATAGGGTATGTTTGGGGCTATGGGAACCTTGGGGTTTCATTTCCATCATATGGTAGCTCCTTTTTTGGTGGGGGTTGGGTCATTGGGGAACATGGATTGGACATTGGGTACCATGCAGCTCAATCATTCAGTGAAGTGTATTATATTACATTATTGTTTATTTTTGACTTTTTGTGATTGTTTCTTTTTCTTTCTTTAGAGCCACATTTTTCTGGTATATTATATTCCCCTGATGAAGCCAATGTTTTGCAAAACTAGTAGGGAACAATTGACCTGCTACTACCACTTACCATCAGCGTTTTTGGTCAACAGAATAACCATATAGTGCTTCATTTCCTTATTGTGGTTTAACAATTTGTAGTGTTTGGTTTTTAAACTTTTTGTAATAAAATGTAATATATTTCTACTATATCTAATGTGTTTAGTTTTCGTTGGCACTGCTATAATCCCCTCCCTTTTCCGTTCTTTATTATACTCTATTTTTTGGATGAGGTGCCTTATTTACTAGGACATACTAGCCACTAGCTCTCTTTTTCCACAAAATGTTTTTAATTTGAGTATGTTGGTTAGAATATCTCAAGAAGATCTTAGAAGGTTTATGGTTTTCTTTCTGTGTTATAGCACCTGATTTGTTTTTAAATAGAAGATCAGAATGTGACTTCTGTTGTGCCTTATTGAATGCTTTACGTAGGCACGTTCTACTATATCGTCTATTTAAAAGTCGAAACTGCAATTTGTTTACCTCTTCTTGGAAGAGGGTGTCATTGGAGCAATTGCGTCTCGGTCTGAGATACTGACTGTAAGGTATCGAGTTTTTCAAAGATGTGGGATGGAAGCTGGAGGCATGCAGTACTGTATTGCCAGCTGTCTCCTTGCGATAAATGATGCTTTCCAGTTTGCCCTGTGAATTCTTTTCAATCATCACATCCAAAAATGTGATCCATTTGGCATTGCACATCATTGTGAATTTCAGGTTAAAATTGTTGTCATTAATCATGTCCATGAAACCCAGAAGGCTGTCCTTGGACCCCTCCCAAACCAGGATCACGTCATCAATATATCTATGCCATGTAAGAACATGACCGGAACACAGTGCGTGCCCCTCGTCTGAGAGGAGAGACTGCTCCCACTCCCCCAGGTACAGATTGGTGCAGGATGGGGCACAACAAGTCCCCATCGCTACGCCCTGCACCTGGAGGTAGTGGGATCAGCTGAATTTAAAAAAATTGTGTTGGCGGATAAACTCCAGTCCATGTAATATGAACTCATTAAGGGGTCTATCATCTTAATATCTTTGAGAGAGTACTCGCCGTATAGCCGCCAATCCTTGTGGGTGAGGGATGGAGCTGTATAGAGCTTCAACATCCACTGTGACCAGGAGACAATCATCAGAGATTGTGAGTTTGTTGATTATCTGTAAAAAATGAATTGTGTCTTTTACGTACGAAGAAAGAGATTTAACATGTGGTTGTAAATAAGTGTCAATGACCCTCTTGAGGTTTTCCATTAGTCCTCCCCTTCCTGAAACTGTGGGTTGACCCGTAGGGCAGGTGGGGATTTTATGTCGTAAATTCTGATCGTGTGTACACAATTCCGACGCACAAAGTTCCACGCATGCTCGGAATCAAGCAGAACTTCATTTTTCTCAGCTCGTCGTATGTGTTGTACGTCACCATGTTCTTGACGTTCGCAATTTCCGACCAACTTTGTGTGACCGTGTGTATGCAAGACAAGTTTGAGCCAACATCCGTCATAAAAAAACATGGATTTTGTTGTCGGAATGTCTGATCAATGTCCGATCGTTTGTACGTGGCATTAGTGTCATGTGTCAGGTGTGACCAGAACTGCGTGGACAGCAACAGAGGAAACCAAACGTATATTAAGTGAAAATATTGTGATTTATTTAAGATAAGTGAAAATATGAACACAACCACCTCCAAATATAACACAGTGCACGACAAACCAATTCACAGACAGAGACCCACAAATAACAATAATCAGACAGGTACAGTATATATATAATAATGGGGAATATCGGAATCACAAACGTAGCCAGGCCAGGGTCATCAAAGAGAGATCAGCAGATGGGGATAGGGAACAAACAGGACAGGGAGAGGATGGATGAATCTAATGGTGTTCATTTGGATGAATGATATATACTCACATGCCATCACAGCTAATCATATTTATTAATGAATTTTGGTTGATCCAGGCAAACCCTTGTTATATTTTTTGTATGCTTTGGGACAATTTGTCCTTTCTTTGCCTTCAGTGATTCCGCCACAATATTCATACTCAATACTCTATATGGCCACTGATAGACGCTTGTTTCATAGACCACACTTTTTAAGTGCACACATGGCATATATGATTGATCATGATCTCGACAATGAGATTGACACGGCATTCTCTATAGGTGGAGAGAGTCGTGATACAGAGGGGGAATCAATTCGCAAACTATTTAAAAACCATAAAAAGCTTATGATTAAATTTCTGAATCGGAAATGGGATATTTCCTCACTGAAATCCCATATTTCCAATAAAATCATCCCTAGAGGACTTAGAGAAAGAATTATCCCTACTGAGCACCTACACACTCCTAGATTTTTAGAAGTGTGGAAGGAAGAATGTTTGAACAGAGGTTTGGCACTGATGAAAATTATTGTTGCTGAAGAAGAAGCACAACTTCAGGAGATCCATGAGGAATTAGAAATCAGTGCCAGATCTCTGGAACCCCATAAAGATGAACCTGATTTTGAAAAAAATAATGAGTTTATTAAAAAAAAAATAGAGAGAATACAAAAAATCTAAATATACAAAACAAGAAAAGTTTAAACAGAACGTTGCTGATTGGGAAAGTGGTGATATATTTAATCCCACCATACCAGACAGAAGTAGGTCTTTATCTAGGAACTCTAGACATTCACGAAAACGAATAGTGGACAAGATTTCCACAAGGGAAGGAGGCAAGGGAAACACAGAATGAAGAGGAAGAGACAGGGATACGACTCGGAGTCGACGGAGTGGGAGACTGAGGAGTCAGAGGAGGCACTGAATTAATTGTCCGGCGCCTCTTCTTCGGATTTGAGCATTGTTAATTTGTCCGGCTTTCAGCTGAACGACAATCATATTAAACTTTTAAAGAAGGGACTCTCTTTCTCCCCCACTTCTCCTATGAATGAGTTTGAGGTTTTCAAAGACATCAGTCTCTTCCTTAGGAAAGTCCTCTTTAAACTATGGCATTCTAGAGGCCCTGATAATACACTAACTCTGGAAACTAACTCAGACAAGGATGAGAGGGAGGCTATTGATAATCTTATGTCTCTGCTGGATGAAAACGAGGGCAGTGATTCTGAAGTTGAAACCAATCATCCACTCAGTAGGAAATCCAACCTTAAAATCAGATCCACGAAAATGCCAACTATATCTAAACATAAGTGGCTCCAAGTATTCTTGGATCAGGTTAAACAGGACCTGGGGAGGGTGAATTGGGATTGGATTGGTCCAAATAATCTATCCAGCTCTGAGAGAAAGGCCCTACGTGAACTAGAAGAAGCACCTAATCTGGTGATTAAAAAGAGTGATAAAGGTGGTAATGTGGTTTTATTGAGTGAAAAAACTTTATGAGGATGAAACACTGAGGCTACTTGGTGATTGTTCCACCTATAAAAAACTTACTCAGACCCCATTTTCCACCTTGGTTAATTCCTTAAACACCAAACTTAAACTTGGTATGGAGGCAGGTCTTCTTACCAAAAAAGAGTACCTTTTTCTTAGAGCTGAAGACATCACAATCCCTACTTTTTATATAATACCCAAATTACATAAATCTCTAACACGCCCTCCCGGCAAGCCCATTGTTTCCGCTATTAAAGGCCCTTTGGAGAAAGTTGGCAAATATGTGGACTCTATGATTAAGGACTTGGTGAGTACCCTACCATCATTTGCCCGTGACAGCAGAGATGTACTCTCCAAACTGTTATCATTCTTTCTTCCTTCTGATTCCCTACTTGTGGGGATTGATGTGGAAAGCTTATATACATCGATTCCCCACCACTGGGGTATCACAGCCACTAAATCCTTTTTGGACAATCATTACCCCAGGCTTGGGGCCCATAATGAGTACATTGTTCAATTGCTTGAATTCATGTTGGATAAAAATTATTTTCAATTTTTGGGAAAATATTACCAACAGGTGAGAGGCACCAGCATGGGTGCACCCTGGGCCCCTTCCTATGCATGTCTCCACCTCGGTCTCTGGGAGGAGGAGGTTGTCTACAAGTCCTTGATGTACCTCAGCCACTGCCGCCTGTGGCTGAGGTACATCAATGACGTTCTCATGGTGTGGGTGGGTTCAGTAGAACAGCTGGTGGACTTTATGTCTCAACTCAATACTAATGACAGAAATATACATCTGACCTACTCTTACCATGCTGATACACTTTCATTCCTTGATTTGCAGATCACTAGATCAGCAAACAGGATTACTACAAGTACCTTCCGTAAAGAGACAGCAGCCAATACCCTCCTCCTAGCACAAAGTCACCATCCCAAGTTACTAATCAACGGGATACCCACAGGACAGTTTCTTAGGATAAGGCGAAATTTTTATGAGGGTGATCAATTTCTAAATGAAGCACGTAAGATGTACCAGCGATTTAGACAGAGAGGATATTCACATTATTCTCTTACAAGGGCTAGAAATAACGCACCTAAAAAGAAACGTGAAGATCTCCTTACCACACAGAAAAAGCCCCTGCAGTCCATTAATCCTGAGCAGGATTTTCCTCGGATCATCACTAGATTCAGTTCTCAATGGACTAAGGTCTATGAGATTCTTAATAGACATTGGCATATTTTGAGATCTGCCCCTTTGATTGCCAGCATAGCCAGTCCAAGACCCCTGTTGACTGCTAAAAGGGAATCTGGGTGATGTCTTGGTCCATTCTGAGTATATGTGAATTAGAAGTGAGAATTGGCTCACCAGGTCTAAACTGCCCCCAGGCATGCATGCCTGTGGACATTGCACCATTTGTAAATATGTACATCAAACCGATGTGTTCGCCAATCCATGCAGAGGTAAAAACTATAAGATCAAACAGTTTATTAATTGTTCAACTACCCAGGTCATTTATATGCTTACCTGTCCTTGCAATAAAATATACATAGCCAAGACTAATCGCCAACTCTGCATTAGGATTGGCGATCACATTGGCAAAAAAAGAAGGATGACGACCATCCGATTCCTTTACATTTTGCTAAATTTCATAATGGTGACCCAAAAGGCCTGACAATTAAGGGGATCTATGTGTTGAATCTGCCCCCTAGGAGGGGAGATTTTGATACCATTCTTCTCCAAAAAGAGAAGATGTGGACGTACTATTTGAATTCTATGATCCCCAAAGGGTTAAACACTGAATGCAGTCTACAGCTGTTTTTAGAAAAGTGATGACCGGGATAACCTGTTTCCTTTGTTCTCATACAACTTTTCTCTGTTTATATGAAACTTTCTTATGTTCCAATGTATCTCGGTAGTTCAATCTCCTATGTGGTTAATTAACCACTCTCTCCACCTTAGTTGTTACATTTAATTAATGCTTTTTGCTATCATTATGCCAGTGCACTTTTCAAGTACTTTTTTGCTGAATGTTCTGCTTGAGAGTTGTTTCGGATTACATCTAGTGGTTACTGATAAGAATTGCACTTTCTGTTGTCTACTTAAACCTATTTCCCCAACTCCTCCCTGCTCTGAAGAAACCAGCGTCCATTGGCTGGTGAAACGCGTCAGCAGCGTGACGTCAGCACATCACAGGGAACCGCGCGCTCGCTGATCTGATTTGGCTGTCAGCACGGGACAAACAGCTGATGGCTTTTTTTCTTCCTGGACACACGTGGAACCATATGGAGGCAGCAACTACACAGTGAAAGATCTCCTTCTCCGGCTGAACACATCTGCTGGCCAATGCGGAACGGCATCCACGGCCACAGCATCTGAGGGGTAATGTAATGCTATCAGTGGACGACGGACTTTGTACCTTGGTGAGAGTACCGATACCCCACCTAGTACCTGAATTGATATGTCCCAATTCAACATAGCAATCCCCCTGTTGATATCCGCTTGAGTATATATCTGCTGCCTCTGCATCTGTTATACATATTGGCTGATTATGAACTTTCTAGCCATGCTGCTTGGTTCATGTGCTGCTCTATCTGATCACTAACCTACGATTAGCGTCTGTGCCTTTACCATGGTATGACCCCGCCATACTGCCATTTTGTCATACAGGATCAGCACACCCAGATCCTCCACCCGCATATCCAGTATACCACACATTTGGTCTGTGTTTGCTGAACTTTTCTTTTGGAACCCTCTCTACAGAAACACTCTGTCCACCAAGTACGGATTCCCATCTGCCATCCACAAGCAACCAATCAGTTCACTTACAGTTTATAGTGTATGGAAGTGGTGAATATCTGGTGTATATGTGTTAGTTGTGTAGCCACGGCTCCCTATGCTTTTAACCCTTTGACAACGTTGTCTTAGTTTTAATTGGTCTGTGTCAATCATCTATCTCTGCTCTCCTTTTTTGATTTAATTTGTTGTGTTTTTTTGTACTAATAAAGCCTGTTTGTATTTATCCAAGTGTTCTGTTTTGACCCTCTTAAGAGAACTCTATTCTCTTGGTTTTTCTGTATGCTCTTAGGGCCATCAGAACTGCATCCAATGGTGTTCATTTGGATAAATGATATATACTCACATGCCATCACAGCTGATCATATTTATTAATGAATTTTGGTTGATCCAGGCAAACCCTTGTTATATTTTTAGGATGGATGGATAGGCCTGCAGGGCAAGGGTAAAGGTAACAGGGTCACAGGAGGGACAGGTTCAAGTACAGGGCACAGGGTTCAGGTACAGAAACAGGATCAGGATCAAGTACAGGTACAGAGCTCTCAGGTTCAGGTCAGGGCGCAAGGAAGATACCAAGGCAACTATGTGGGTGTCGGGTATTTATACACATCTCCTGCAATCAGGCTCAGGTGACGCCTGATGGCAGGAGATGATGTCGGCTCCACACTGCCAGGAACCACCCGCTGGTGGACGTCAGTACTGCGGCCCAAGGATCTGACAAGAGACACCCGCTCGTGGACATCAGTACTGCACACCAAATGTCTGACAGCGCCACCAGCAGGACGGAACCTTTCCTGACACTAAGTGTCTGTTGAAGAAAAATAGCAACATTTTGATTGGTATTCAAGGGGGGAAATCTGGTAGATGGAGGTTTGAAGGAAGACAGCGGATTTTTAGGGAGAGTCTCTATAGATGAAAGAATCCCCTCTAGATCGATTTGATCTATCAGGTCAATTGTATTATTTTCTTTCCAGGGAGCAGTCAAGTCCCTAAGGGCTTTAAATTCTCTCATGGAATCTTGTGGCCATTCATTTGTGTCCTGATCCTTATTAGGTTTTGCATATGAGCATTTCAGCAACAAATTGCGTGCAAATAATTGCAAATCTTTAGTGACTTCAAAAACATCTGTATCTTGTTGTGGGCAAAGACCTCTAGCGAGGACATGTTTCTCAGTGTTAGTTAAATTATATGACGAAAGGTTGATGACATTTAAGTGCTCGGTGACTGCAGCATTGTGTTATTCTGTGCCTAATTGCGATATAGGTAAGGCCTTATTCCCCTGCCTCCCCGCCCTCGCATAGGGGGAGGGTAACTTCCTCCAATTGGGGTTAACCAGTTCTTGTGTATGTTCTACTTCTGTGTCTACAGTGCATTTTTTGTTGTCCTGTTCTAAGGAGCTTCTGTGTTTTCCACTTCTTTTGGATCTACCGCAGCCTCGGTGGGTGCGTGTATTGTCCCATACCGAAGATGCGGAGGAATCAGAAGGATAATAAGGGCCTTGCGGTTCAGTTTGAAATCGATAGTTCTTTTGGGGATATGGTTTTCTTTTTATTCCAATATTGTTCCGTTTATAACCCTTGCCTTCATGAAATGCGTTTTTGTCTCGCCAGTATTTTTCTCCTTTTATGAGGAGAGTGCTCTTGTTGAAATTTGCTAAATCTTCCTTTAATTTCTTCTCAAGGTCTTGATATAGAGCATGCTCCTTGAGAGGAACTATGGCTTGTTCTATTTTATCTATTTTGTTATCCAACTGAGAAATCTGTTTGTCGTATTCTTTAATTAACCATAGTTTGTGAACAAAGCTGCAGGTTATCCTCCCACTCTTTTTTTTTTTAAGTCTGCAGTAATATTTTCCAAATTTAGAAAAATTTGGATTCTCAATCCATACGGATTGATTTTCTCTTTGATGTATCTATCAAACGTTTTGTTACATCAATACAAAGCAGATTTTTTCTCAAGAGTTTTGTATAGTTTATAGAAGAGGGAGGAGATCATTATTTCAGTTTGTTCATTTTGTTCAAAATCTGTCTCATATGTTGACATGAGATCAGTCCACTGTTGGCCTTGAAAATTACTCATGGTATCTACACAGCCTTCAATATAGGCAGAAAACACTGAATTCCCTGCCCGTCCCTTGGATGACTGACCCCTGTGAGAATATGCTGGTGTGATGTTTTTTTTGTATTTTCACTCTGGTCATAAATACTCAGTTTTTACCAAAGGTAGGACCTACTTCAATATCCTTGATCCCTGTATACACAGGTTGTCTTTAAATGAGTATTATAATAAACACTAATATTGTGTATTGATACAGTATAGATGTTCACCTTCCCCCCTGAAGTAGATTGAATACAACATTAAGATTGAAACGCGTTGGGGTTATCTCTAACGGCAATTTACTGTTGTGCATTGCATACTGTTATTGTCATATTGGACATTCATTATGAAAAAATTGTTGTACACCAGAGCTCTTGTTGTTGTTCTTATTTGTTTATGTATTTCCCCTTCTCCAGTTTTTTTATATTGTTCTTGATGTAATGTGATACAAAAAACCTTTTTATCAATTTAAATAAACAATATTCATTTTATAAACACAAGTATTGATTTACTCTCCCTCCTAGATTATAAGCTCTCCCTCCTAGATTGTAAGCTCTAACGAGCAGAGCCCTCTGATTCCTCCTGTATTGAATTGTATTGTACTTGTACTGTCTGCCCTAATGTTGTAAAGCGCTGCGTAAACTGTCGGCGCTATATAAATTCTGTATAATAATAATAATAATTTACTTGCAAGCTGCGTATAGGCCCCTGGGAGTATTTTGCCTTTTTTCTGTAAAGATTAAATATTCCTTTAAATATCGTGCCGGGGGGGGGGGGGGGTGTCCTTAGTATGCCTGTAAGGTAGCGCATTTTTCCAGTGTTTAGAACAATACCACAGAAAAATGACATTTCTAAAGGAAAAAATGTCATTTAAAACTACTCGCGGCTGTAATGTATTGTCGAGTTCTGGCAATATAGATGAAAATCATTGAAAAAAACAGCATGGGTTCCCCAGTCCCCAGTGTACAGGGCATAAGTGGAACCCTGCACCCAAATTTTAAAAAAATGGCGTGGGGGTATACTATACGGCCTGCCCTATATACTCTGCAGAAAATTGGGCCTTAGGTGTTGGTGGTACCAGAACACTGTAAGCCCTCACAATTACTCTTGGTGGGTGCAGAAACAGGCCCTGCTGTGAAATACTATATAAAAAATTGTAATGACATGCCCCTGTTAAACGGGGGCAGAAAAATTGGGCCTTTGGTGGTGGAGGTGGTACCAGAACACTGTAAGCCCTCACAAGTTCTCTTGTTGGATGCAGGAACGGGCCCTGCTGTGAAATATTATATAAAGAATTGTAATTACATGCCCCTGTTAAACAGGGGCAGGCAAATTGGGCCTTGGGTGGTGGTGGTGCCACAACACTGTAACCCCTCATAGATACTCTTGTTGGGCACAGGAATGGGCCCTGCATTGAAATATTGTATCAAAAAATGTAATTACATGCCCTTGTTAAACAGGGGCTGAAAAATTGGGCCTTTGGTGGTGGTGGTGCCACAACACTCTAACCGCTCACAGATACTCTTGTTGGGTGCAGGAACGGGCCCTGTTGTGAAATATTATATCAAAAATTGTAATTACATGCCGCTTTTAAACATGGGCAGAAAAATTGGGCCTTAGGTTATGGTGGTGCCCTAAACCAAAAATATTGTTGGAAGCTAGCATCAACAAGATTGAGGAGGAATAGGATAGTCAGCATAGGCAGTCTTTAAGGGATCCCACATCCATAGACAATTCAATCAGTTACATCAGCATCAGATGCTTGATAGCTGCTGATCCAAGACTGATTAATTTTTATGAATGTGAGCCTATCAACGGAGTCTGTAGACATGCACACTCTTTGATCCGTTACAAACCCTCCAGCAGTACTGAATGTGTGTTCAGAAAGCAGGCTGGATGCAGGACAGGCCAGTAGCTCAATTGAATATTGAGCAAGTTCTGGCCAGTGGTCCATCCTCAAGACCCAGTAACCCAGTGGATGCTTTGTTGGAAAGGTCTCCAAGTCTGCTCTTGCCCCTAGATATTCCTGCACCATGTAATGCAGATGCTGGGGATGGTTGCTTGAACCGATCGGACCTTGGCGCTGAGGACTGAGAAATTGTTTAAAGGCATCAGTCAGCTGGCCACCTTCTCCACCGCTCTTCCTCTGACTGAATGAAGCCTCAGCAACACGTTGTCCAGCACCAGGAAATTGTAACCTCCCAGGGTTTGCAAATGCGTTGCACAAACCTTTCTTCAAGGCCTCCTGAAGATGTTTCAGCCTCTGCTCCCTCTGCGAAGGCAGGATGAGTTCTGCAACCTTACCCATGTAACATGGATCAAGAAGGGTTGCCAGCCAGTAATGATCCCTCTCCTTGATACCACAAATCCTACGGTCTTTGTGCAGGCTTTGCAGAATCAGGGAGGCCATGCAGCGTAAGTTTGCAGAGGCATTCGATTCTGAGTCCTCTGGGTCACTAAGGATCACATGATCCGTAACTACCTCCTCCCAGCCACGTACAACTCCTTGGGTTTCTGGGGACTGAAAAACATTCCTTGAAGACTGCTGCTGTGTGCTATTCTCTACATCCATGCTGACACAATCATCCTCCTCTTCTTCCTGTGTGTTTGGCAGGCCCACAGGAATGCTATCTGGATAAAGGGGGCCTTGAGAGGTAAGGAAGTCCTCCTCTTCCTCCCGCTGTTCTGCCTCAAGTGCCCTGTCCATGATTCTATGTAGGGTGTGCTCCAACAGGAAGACTAGAGGGATGGTGTCATTGATGCATGCATTGTCACTGCTCACCATCCTTGTGGACTCCTCAAATGGTGACAGGACAGTGCATGCATCCTTGATCAGTAGCCACTGGCATGGCAAAAAGAAGCCAAGCTCCCCTGACCCTGTCCTGGTGCCATACTCGCACAGGTACTTATTGATGGCTCTCTGCTGCGTGTGCAGCCGCTGCAGCATTGCCAACATTGAGTTCCACCTGGTGGGCATGTCACAAATGAGGCGGTAGGTGGGCAGGTTGCATTCCCTTGTGAGCCAGCCAAGCACTGGCATTGTATGACCGACGGAAATGACCACAGACTTTTCTGGCCTGCCTCAGGAGATCCTGTAAGCCTGGATACCTGCAGCACCACCAAATTCCAGATATGTGCCAAGCATGGAACATGGGTCAAGTGACCCTGTTGGAAGGTGGAGAGAAGGTTAGTGCCAATGTCGCATACAATCATTCCTGGCTGAAGCTGGCATGGCATCAACCACCTCTGAGCCTGCCCCTGCAGAGCTGACAGAATCTCTGCCCCAGTGTGGCTCCTGTCCCCTAAACAGGCCAACTCAAGGACCGCATGGCATCTTTTAGCCTGACTGCTTGCGCAGCCCCTTGAACGCTTACAGAGCACCGCTGGTTCAGAGGACAAATCTGCAGAAGAGGCCATAGAGGAAGAAGAAGAGGAGGGGATGGAGAAGAGAGCTGTGGCAGAATCACCACTAGCATTTTGGAGGTGTGGTGGTGGAACAAGCTCCAACAACACTGAACCCTGTCCTGCATCCTTCCCAGCTGCCAGCAGAGTTACCCAGTGCACCGTGAAGGGAAAGTGACGTCCCTGCCCATGCCTGTTGGACCATGAGTCAGCAGTAGTATACATCTTACTGCTGACCGCCCTGTCCAATGAAGCCAAAACATTGCCTTCCACATGCCTGTGGAGAGCTGGAATGGCCTTCCGTGAAAAGAAATGGCATTTTGGAATCTGCCACTGAGGTACAGCACATTCCACAAATTCATGAAAGGGGGCAGAGTCTACCAGCTGAAAAGGCAGCAGTTGCAGTACTAGCAATTTGGCCAAGCTAGCATTTAGATGCTGAGCATGTGGATGGCTGGGACCGAATTTCTTTTTACGGTTCAGCAACTGGGGTAGGGAAATTTGCCTGCTAAAATCAGGTGGTGGTGTACCGCTAGTAGATTGGCTGCAAGTACTTGGATCACCTATTGTTAAACCTTCATTACTCTCAGTGCAGGTTTTTGAGAGGATTGGAGGTATAGTAGGGTTGGAGATCCCAGATGAGGGGCAAGGAGAAGTCCACCTTTTTCTTTAAAAGGGGTCTTTCAAGTGCTGTTGCCAACAGACTGCATGGGAGGTCGTCATATGTCTGGTCAAATATGTGGTGCCCAAGTGGCTGCTGTTCTGGCCACATTTGATCTGCTTCAGACATAGGTTGCAAACACCAACGGTACAATTTGCTGCACACGTGTTAAAAAAGTCCCACACCAAGGAACTTTTAAAAGTCAGCGGGGAGTCGGCAGCACCCTGCACCTGCGGAGCTCTGCGGTGTAATACAATAGGGTGGCTGCCCTTAAGCAGCCCCCTAGAGAACATCCTGCCTCGTTGGAGTAGTGCCTCCTCCTCCTCCTCTCTTCTCTCAGGCACCCACATACAGTCAGTGACCTCATCATCCCCTCCCTCCGTCACTGGATCAAACTTGGCAGCATGCTGCAGCTGGGGTAACATGACTGCCAGTATCTTGTCCTTCTCACATTACTCCCTTCCTCAACCTGGGAACCAACATCGGAGCCTTCAAATCGCTGCACATCCTCCAGCAGCATGTACCCGACACTGTGGTCGAATAATTCTGGGGACTACTCTGTGCATGATGGTGGGGCTACAAAAGGAGTGGACAAGGAGCCAGTGGAATAAGCCGCTTTGGCAGCCGTGTTGGAAGGCAAACTTCTCTGAGCCTGGGTGACAGAGAATGAGGACGGCTTTGTTATCAACTCTTCTGCATGTTCTGGCTCAATAACACGGCCAACGGCAGAAAAAAAGGACAAGCGTGCCCCCACGGCCACCTGCAGAGGATGCACCATGTCCATGACCAGCACTGTTGACTGTAGACACAGAGGCTGCTTGCACTCTTTTAGTGGCCTGTGAACGTCTGCCTCTCCTTGGTGGCCTTCTGGACATGATGTATATTTTGTTTTGCAACACCACGCTACACTGTATTAGATACTGTGTACACCACCAGAAGTGTAGTAGAAACTGTACACACTGTATTAGATACTGTGTACACCGCCTGCACTGTATTAAAAACTGTACAACGGCTGCATTGTTATTTATACTGTGTACACCACCAGAAGTGTAGTAGACACTGTACACACCGTATTTGATACTGTGTACACTGCCTGAAGTGTATTAGAAACAGTACACCACAGAATGCACTGTAGATATAGGCTACACTAAATGCAAAGTATACATATATTTATATATGTATATATATAAATATAAATATATGTATACTTTGCATACTTTGCAATTTTGTATCTCAGAAAATTAAGTACACCCCTCACATTTTTGTAAAAATTGTATTATACAGTATCTTTTCATGTGACAACACTGAAGAAATTACGCTTTGCTACAATGTAAAGTATTGATTGTCCAGCTTGTATAACAGTCTAAATTTGCTGTCCCTCCAAAAAACTCAACACACAGCCATTAATGTCTAAACCGCTGGCAACAAAAGTGAGTACACTCCTAAGTGAACATGTCCAATAGGGCCCAAAGTGTCACTATTTTGTGTGGCCACCATTATTTTCCAGCACTGCTTTAACCCTCTTGGGCATGGAGTTCACCAGAGCTTCACAGGTTGCCACTGGGGGCCTCTTCCATTTCTCCATGACGGCATCACGGAGCCGGTGGATGTTACAGACATTGCGCTCCTCCACCTTCCGTTTGAAGATGCCCCACAGATGCTCAATAGGGTTTAGGTCTGGAGACATGCTTGGTTAGTCCACCACTTTTACCCTCAGCTTCTTTAGCAAGGCAGTGGTCGTCTTGGAGATTTGTTTGGGGTCATTATCATGTTGGAATACTGCCCTGCGGCCCAGTCTCCAAAGGAAGGGGCTCATGCTCTGTTTCAGTATGTCACAGTACATGTTGGCATTCATGGTTCCTTCAAAATACTGTAGCTCTCCACTGCCGGCAGCACTTATGCAGCCCCAGACCATGACACTCCCACCACCATGCTTGACTGTAGGCAAGACACACTTGTCTTTGTACTCCTCACCTGGTTGCCGCCACAGACGCTTGACACCATCTGAACCAAATAAGTTTATCTTGGTCTCATCAGACCACAGGACATGGTTCCAGTAATCCTTGTCCTTAGTCTGCTTGTCTTCAGCAAACTACGGTCTTTAGTGTGCATCATCTTTAGAAGAGGCTTCCTTCTGGGCGACAGACATGCAGACCAATTTGATGCAGTGTGCGGCTTATGGTCTGAGCAATGACAGGCTGACCCTCCACCCCTTCAACCTCTGCAGCAATGCTGGCAGCACTCATACTTCTATTTCCCAAAGACAACCTCTGGGTATGATGCTGAGCACGTGCACTCAACTTCTTTGGTCGACCATGGCGAGGCCTGTTCTGAGTGGAACCTGTCCTGTTAAACCGCCGTATGGTCTTGGCCACTATGCTGCAGCTCAGTTTCAGGGTCTTGGCAATCTTATAGTCTAGGACATCTTTATGTAGAGCAACAATTCTTTTTTTCAGATCCTCAGAGAGTTCTTTGCTATAAGGTGCCATGTTGAACTTCCGGTGACCAGTATGAGAGAGTGAGAGCGATAACACCAAATTTAACACACCTACTCCCGATTCACACCTGAGACCTTGTAACACTAACAAGTCACATGACACCAGGGAGGGAAAATAGCTAATTGGTCCCAATTTGGACATTTTCACTTAGGGCTGTACTCACTTTTGTTGCCAACAGTTTAGACATTAATGGCTATGTGTTGAGTTATTTTGAGGGGACAGCAAATTTACAAATTTACACTGTTATACAAACTGTACACTCACTACTTTACATTGTAGCAAAGTGTAATTTCTTCAGTGTTGTCACATGAAAATATATAATAAAATATCTACAAAAATCTGAGGGGTGCACTCACTTACGAGATACAAGACTGTATTTATATATATATATATATATATATATATATATATATATATATATATATATATATATATTAATACACCGCCTGAAGTGTATTAAAAACAGTGCACCGCAGAATGCACTGTAGTTATAGGCTACACTGGATGCAGAATATATATATATATATATATATATATATATACGAGACTGTATATACAGTATATATTCAATAAATAAAGGAATAAGAAATTGTTAAGCAGTTAAGTGCAGCGCAAAAAGAACTGATACAAAATAACTTTTTAGAAAAAATGTTTCAAACTAATTAAGTAAACAAATACACCATTTAAAGTCCATAGAAAATAAAGCAAAAGAAATATCTTCTGGTAATACCAAAAATCTAGATGAGCCTTGCGAGCCACATACGGGTTAATGCCTTATCAAATAACGAAATAAAATCCAAGTGAAAAGAATCCAAGTGAAAAGACAGCTGCAAACACTAATCACGTTCCATAATCGTGCAATAAATATTAAAGAAATACAAACGTGTCTGCGCTAGAATTCAAATATCTAATAAGTGATTACAGTGAGTGTTAAATAGGTAAAGTAATACAAAAAATAAAAAATTAAAAAATATTTTTAAATTAAAAATTAAAAATTGCACTTAAGCTGATCAATACAAATCAGAAATATCTCTTGGTAATTCAACCTTATAATACTAAAAGTGCGAAGTGCAATCTAAAATCCACAATATAAGTGCCAAATCAGAAGTGAAATATTCATAAAAGTCCTTATAATACAAAGGTGTACATCCAAAGAAATATAAATATAAGGTGCTCAAAATTAGTGTCCATAATAGTGAAGCTCATCCATCTTGTTCCTCCAAAAGTGTACCATAAAGCATGCCTTAGTGTCTTTCCGTGATCCCCCAAAAGCATATGCGCTCACCTTACAGTGTGTGACACAGTAATTAAACTCTGTCAAACACGCTTTGGAGCAACTCCTGTGCTCAAAGGAATCAACTTTGTAGACCTCCAATGCTCCCAGTCATGATATTATATGCAAGAAAAAAGGAAACACCATAGCGCAATATTGTAGGATAATGAAGGATCTTTTATTGTGAACAGAAACTCTCCCCTCATAGGGGTACTCACATGCAGTGGGTGCGTAGGTGCACCATCCCATACAAGCATTAACAGAAACAGGCCGTCCGTAAGGTATAGCGTGCGGTGCGGTGTATGCTACAATCACTCTCTCTCTCTCTCTGCTGACAGCTCCGTCCAGGCCCCTCCCCTACGCGTGTTCGGCACCGGGATCACGTGCCTTCATCAGGGGGATTTGATTGGACGGACGCTCTATGATGCATTTATAGTCACGGTGGCCATTTTGCCTTAGACCGCGGACACAACTAGCAACAGGCTACAGTCATGTACATCCCTGGCGGCCATTTTCCCTTAGATTGCAGACAGAAACTATAACAGGCTACAGCAATAATCATCCCCTGTTACCTATCGATCCCTATGATTATATATGAGCTATTCGTTATCTAAAGAGCGAAAAACTATGAATATAAACCCAGAGAGCACGTAAATAAGATCAAATAAATATATCTAACCATAATTAAGATGTAATATGCGAAACCCCGGACCGGAGCCGTCATACATAGAGAACACCGCCGCACACCTTATACACATAGATAGGCACAATTATTACATCAAAGATAAAGTTAATAAAACAAATATTGTCCTGAATAATAGAATTTTAATGAATATACAAGTAATAAAATAAAATAAAAAATATATATAAAACTAAAAAAGATAAAAGCCTCTATAAAAGGTAATACTAAAAATATATATATTTGATATATAAAATTGTAATGGTTAAAATTGCTGTGGGGGAGTATCAACAGCAAAATATAAATAAACCAGAAAAATCAGGGTGAATTACTGTGTACACAGAATTCATATTAAAATAGGAGATATAGAACAAGCGGGAGTATGGGACAGTATACTGACGGTATGGTGACACAGGCAGGAGTATGGGACAGTATACTGACAAAGCGACAAGGGTCAAAATACAGTGCATGCCCACCTATGTCTAATCCACAACGCATGTCCACATAAACTGCAATATTTAGACTAAAACCGTAAGAAGAAAAAACATAAAGGAAAACGCTATATAGGAGCTCACTGGCGGACCAGATATAGTTAATAATTACTGAGAAAGCATCTTAAATCAAAATCTCTATTTAGTCCACCAGGCACCAGAGAGCCAAGCTGGTGTATCCACCAGGATTCCCGTTTACTTATCTCTCTAATAAAGTTCGAGCCTCTCCAGTGGCGTTTAGGTGCTTCAATACCCCAAAATTGCATACCAGTGGTGCTCTGATTATGCGCTCTTTTAAAGTGCACATATAGACTATGTTTATCTGACCCCTTACGAATACATCTCACGTGTTCCTCTATACGGTCTTTCAGAGCCCTAGTGGTGCGCCCTACGTAAATCAAATTGCATGGGCACTTTAAAGCATAAACGACCCCAATCGTATAGCAGGATATAAAGTCCCTAATAGTGTAAGATAAACCATTCCTGGGATTTAAAAATTCTTTTACTCTTCTATTATTACCCGGAATCCTAACGCAGCTGTAGCACCTGCCACAGCCATAGAAACCTTTAACATCCCAAAACATTTTTGGTTTTAAGGGTGGTGGTTCCACTACGTTATGTACCAGTTTATCACGTAAATTGGGAGCTCTTTTGAAAACAATTTTAGGTTTATCTGGAAGCACATCCCTAAGGCGAATATCTTGCTTCAACACGCTCCAATATTTACATATAATCCTCCTTACTTCATTACTCTGCACAGAATAATCCAGAACGACACTGATGCCATCATTATTATCCCTATCAGTTAATCTAGTGTTATCCCTTAATAAGTCCTCCCTGTTAATGCGTCCAACTTCAAACAATTCTTTCTCCAAAAATTCCTTTCGATACCCCTTCTCCAAAAACATGTTGCTTAGCCTAACCGATTGGACCTCATAATCCTCAACCCTCGTGCAATTCCTTCGCATCCTAGTGAATTGACCTCTAGGAATGTTACTCAACCAGGGTTTGTGATGACAACTAGTAATCGGAATATAGGAATTACGGTCCGTGGTCTTAAAAAAGGATTTAGTGGTGATACCATCATTGGAATTGGAAATTTCTAAGTCTAAAAAGTGTATGCATTCTCTGCTAACATTCCAAGTAAGAGAAATATTACGATCATTACCATTCATGGAGTTTAATACCTCCATCAATGCCTCCATATCGCCTTTCCAAATAATTAAAAGATCATCAATAAACCTCTTGTACAATAAAATACCTCCACAGTTATTACTTAAAATCCCCTCCTCTTCCCATTTGGCCATGTACAAATTTGCCACACTCGGGGCGAACTTAGCGCCCATAGCAACACCTTTCCTCTGTAGGCATATCTTACTGTCATACCAAAAAAAGTTGTGCCGCAAGCAAAAGTCCAAACATCTCAAAAGGAATATCGTAAAGCCCTCATCCACTGAGTCTTCTCTCTCCAAGGCCCATTTTACAGCATTTAAAGCGCCCTCATGGTTAATATTAGTGTACAATGAGGCTACATCACCTGTTGCCATAATCATGTTCTCATGTGCGGTACACTCATCAAGAAGTTGCAAGGTGTGTTTGGTGTCCTTGAGATAGGCTTTGGTCTTCTTCACTAAGGGTTGTAAGTGGATATCAATATATTCTCCCAATCTAGAAGTCAGAGAATCAATACCACTCACGATCGGTCTACCTGGAGGGTTAATACTATCTTTGTGGATCTTGGGTAAGTAGTATATCACAGGTATCCTGCTGACCATTGGGACTAGATATTTAGCTTCCTGCTTGTTCAGATAACCATCATCAATTCCATCTTTAATAATACTTTCCAATGTCTTCTTAAAGGGTTTGGAGGGATTACTATTGAGTAAATGATATGTATCCGTGTCGCCCAATAATCTTCCCATTTCGTCTTTATACTGTTGTAATGAAAGAATGACAACCCCCCCCCCTTTGTCCGCTGGTCTAACCACTATGTCCGTTCTTTTTCCCAATAAGTCCAGTCCTCTCTTCAGGTCCTTGTGTTCATATACCTTCTTAACCGGTAATTGCTCCAATTCCGTAGTGACCAATTTTTTGAATAGATCAACATATTTGTTGTTAGAAATATGGGGGTTGAATACAGAATTGTTTCTTAGGCTGGTAAATCTATGGTTGGTACTGGTCCTTTCAACAGGGTTAAGGGCATAGTACTTCTTAATGTTAAGTTTTCTAATCAGCTTTTGTACATCAACATAAGTTTCAAATTTATTGAGGCCTTTTTTCGGGGCATACTTAATCCCCTTATCCAACACCAATAATTCCTCTCTAGATAGTTCTACTCCACTCAAGTTATATATTCCCTGCCCTAATCTTCCCGCCTTCTTTTTCTGTTGTACTCTTCGTCCAGCTCTCCCTCCTCTCTTCCTGGGTTTCGTGTTTCTCGGGTGGACCCTCCCCTGGTCCCCCCTAAAAAAGAATCATCCAGAAAGTGCTCATTATCCTCCAGAGGTTGAAAGCTGTTGTACACAGGTACCCTATATTGATCTTGTGGGGGTCTTTCATATCTGACTCTTTGTGGTTTAGGTGAATAATAGGTGAATAATAGGTGATGATGATATAGAAGAGTGGTATTCATTTTTTGCATGTAAAGGGAGAGAGATTATGGAATTTCTTATTAAAAGAAAACAACGGAAATTGAAGCTCCTAGAGAATCAGATTAAAGAGATAAGAGATAAACTTAACCCCTTCATTAACCATCCTGAGTATACTAGACTTATGGGGGAGTTGCATAAGAATATGCAGAAGAAAGATACTGAGAATAAGAATGTAAAGAAGAAAAAATATTTGAGGGACTTTGAGGACTATCAGAATAAACAGGTCTTTTGTTGGCAATCCACACTGACGTCTAATGCTGGGGCTAACTCTCAGCCGCAGATAGGGACAGCCACGAATGGGGATATGAGAGCACCACAACCACAGGGTCAATATAATCCGCAACAGCAAAATAATAAGCAGCCCAATAGGGGGTACCCCCCGTACCGACAGGAAGACACACAACCTCACACACCTTACCGGCAACCACTTAGGAGGCCCCAATATAATCAACATGGACGATCCAATAATGAGGGAAGGAATGGTCCACCACCCAATCAAGGGAATTGGGGTTATGGGGCACCAAACCATCAGGTTAATGGTAACAGAGCCCAATATGAAGGAAATCACTATGATAGGGGCTATCCTTCGAACCCCCCCCAATATAGAGGTGGTCAGCAGAACACATATGGGTATCACAGACAGTATGGATACCAGCAAAGTACCCCATACCGGCAACAAAGAAATTATGGGTACCAACAGGGTACACCTTATAGAGGGAACCATTTACCGCATAGGGGCCCCCCTTCTCACCCTCCTCCCTTTAGGGGTTATCCCCCCAATCTAAGAGAGGATATACGAAGGGATGGTACCTATTATTCACCTAAACCACAAAGAGTCAGATATGAAAGACCCCCACAAGATCAACATAGGGTACCTGTGTATAACAGCTTTCAACCTCTGGAGGATAATGAGCACTTTCTGGATGATTCTTTTTTAGGGGGGACCAGGGGAGCGAAACCCAGGAAGAGAGGAGGGAGAGCTGGACGAAGAGTACAACAGAAAAAGAAGGCGGGAAGATTAGGGCAGGGAATATATAACTTGAGTGGAGTAGAACTATCTAGAGAGGAATTATTGGTGTTGGATAAGGGGATTAAGTATGCCCCGAAAAAAGGCCTCAATAAATTTGAAACTTATGTTGATGTACAAAAGCTGATTAGAAAACTTAACATTAAGAAGTACTATGCCCTTAACCCTGTTGAAAGGACCAGTACCAACCATAGATTTACCAGCCTAAGAAACAATTCTGTATTCAACCCCCATATTTCTAACAACAAATATGTTGATCTATTCAAAAAATTGGTCACTACGGAATTGGAGCAATTACCGGTTAAGAAGGTGTATGAACACAAGGACCTGAAGAGAGGACTGGACTTATTGGGAAAAAGAACGGACATAGTGGTTAGACCAGCGGACAAAGGGGGGGGGGGGGGGGGTTGTCATTCTTTCATTACAACAGTATAAAGACGAAATGGGAAGATTATTGAGCGACACGGATACATATCAGTTACTCAATAGTAATCCCTCCAAACCCTTTAAGAAGACATTGGAAAGTATTATTAAAGATGGAATTGATGATGGTTATCTGAACAAGCAGGAAGCTAAATATCTAGTCCCAATGGTCAGCAGGATACCTGTGATATACTACTTACCCAAGATCCACAAAGATAGTATTAACCCTCCAGGTAGACCGATCGTGAGTGGTATTGATTCTCTGACTTCTAGATTGGGAGAATATATTGATATCCACTTACAACCCTTAGTGAAGAAGACCAAAGCCTATCTCAAGGACACCAAACACACCTTGCAACTTCTTGATGAGTGTACCGCACATGAGAACATGATTATGGCAACAGGTGATGTAGCCTCATTGTACACTAATATTAACCATGAGGGTGCTTTAAATGCTGTAAAATGGGCCTTGGAGAGAGAAGACTCAGTGGATGAGGGCTTTACGATATTCCTTTTGAGATGTTTGGACTTTTGCTTGCGGCACAACTTTTTTTGGTATGACAGTAAGATATACCTACAGAGGAAAGGTGTTGCTATGGGCGCTAAGTTCGCCCCGAGTGTGGCAAATTTGTACATGGCCAAATGGGAAGAGGAGGGGATTTTAAGTAATAACTGTGGAAGTATTTTATTGTACAAGAGGTTTATTGATGATCTTTTAATTATTTGGAAAGGCGATATGGAGGCATTGATGGAGGTATTAAACTCCATGAATGGTAATGATCGTAATATTTCTCTTACTTGGAATGTTAGCAGAGAATGCATACACTTTTTAGACTTAGAAATTTCCAATTCCAATGATGGTATCACCACTAAATCCTTTTTTAAGACCACGGACCGTAATTCCTATATTCCGATTACTAGTTGTCATCACAAACCCTGGTTGAGTAACATTCCTAGAGGTCAATTCACTAGGATGCGAAGGAATTGCACGAGGGTTGAGGATTATGAGGTCCAATCGGTTAGGCTAAGCAACATGTTTTTGGAGAAGGGGTATCGAAAGGAATTTTTGGAGAAAGAATTGTTTGAAGTTGGACGCATTAACAGGGAGGACTTATTAAGGGATAACACTAGATTAACTGATAGGGATAATAATGATGGCATCAGTGTCGTTCTGGATTATTCTGTGCAGAGTAATGAAGTAAGGAGGATTATATGTAAATATTGGAGCGTGTTGAAGCAAGATATTCACCTTAGGGATGTGCTTCCAGATAAACCTAAAATTGTTTTCAAAAGAGCTCCCAATTTACGTGATAAACTGGTACATAACGTAGTGGAACCACCACCCTTAAAACCAAAAATGTTTTGGGATGTTAAAGGTTTCTATGGCTGTGGCAGATGCTACAGCTGCGTTAGGATTCCGGGTAATAATAGAAGAGTAAAAGAATTTTTAAATCCTAGGAATGGTTTATCTTACACTATTAGGGACTTTATATCCTGCTATACGATTGGGGTCGTTTATGCTTTAAAGTGCCCATGCAATTTGATTTACGTAGGGCGCACCACTAGGGCTCTGAAAGACCGTATAGAGGAACACGTGAGATGTATTCGTAAGGGGTCAGATAAACATAGTCTATATGTGCACTTTAAAAGAGCGCATAATCAGAGCACCACTGGTATGCAATTTTGGGGTATTGAAGCACCTAAACGCCACTGGAGAGGCTCGAACTTTATTAGAGAGATAAGTAAACGGGAATCCTGGTGGATACACCAGCTTGGCTCTCTGGTGCCTGGTGGACTAAATAGAGATTTTGATTTAAGATGCTTTCTCAGTAATTATTAACTATATCTGGTCCGCCAGTGAGCTCCTATATAGCGTTTTCCTTTATGTTTTTTCTTCTTACGGTTTTAGTCTAAATATTGCAGTTTATGTGGACATGCGTTGTGGATTAGACATAGGAGGGCATGCACTGTATTTTGACCCTTGTCGCTTTGTCAGTATACTGTCCCATACTCCTGCCTGTGTCACCATACCGTCAGTATACTGTCCCATACTCCCGCTTGTTCTATATCTCCTATTTTAATATGAATTCTGTGTACACAGTAATTCACCCTGATTTTTCTGGTTTATTTATATTTTGCTGTTGATACTCCCCCACAGCAATTTTAACCATTACAATTTTATATATCAAATATATATATTTTTAGTATTACCTTTTATAGAGGCTTTTATCTTTTTTAGTTTTATATATATTTTTTATTTTATTTTATTACTTGTATATTCATTAAAATTCTATTATTCAGGACAATATTTGTTTTATTAACTTTATCTTTGTTGTAATAATTGTGGCTATCTATGTGTGTCTATATATATATTTATATTAGACTGACTGTATATAAGCAGTGTAAGCAGCCTTATATAGTGTGGGACCTGGACTTAGTCACCCTGAGCCATGAGTGGCCAAAGGCACCCTGCCTTTGGCCGATTATGGCTCTCTTAGCAGAGGGCGCTGTGATTGGCAAAAGCATGCAGGTCAGGTGCATGCTTTGGCCAATCATCATACAGCAATGCATTGCGATCTCGCAGTGCATTATGGGGCTTTCCGAAGCGTTCCGCGGGCAATTCCTAATCAGATATCTCTGGATATTTAGTTTCCGAATGTATTTTTGTACATCTATTAAGATGTGGAATTTATCAAGTTTTTTTGGAAGGACATATTTCAACCCCTTATCAAGGGTAATTTGTTCTTCTTTTTTACTGCTTTACTAAGATTAAATATACCTGTTCCAACTATGTTCTCCTTCTTTTTCCTTTGAATCCTCCTCCCCCTCGGTTGCCTCTCTTTGTTCTAGGCCTCATTTTCTGCCTTGAATTTCCTTGGGAAAAGCCCACCCTGAATTATTTTGGTCGTACAGTAAAACCTTGGTTTGAGAGTAACTTGGTTTGAGAGCGTTTTGCAAGACAAGCAAAATGTTTTAATAAATTTTGCCTTGATATACAAGAGTAGCGTCATGTCACAACTGAGTATAAAAAAGCAGAGAGGAGCCTCTAAGTGTAGCAATATGGTTACATTTAATGATGGTACAACATTTAGCAACTTATTGCTACACTCAGAGGTGCCTCTCTTCTCTTTTATACCCTGTAAAAAAATGCTTTGATATACAAGTGCTTTGGATTACAAGCATATTTCTGGAATGAATTATGCTTGCAAACCAAGGTTTTACTGTAATTGTATGGGGATTGATCATAATCATCATGATCCCTCCCCATATAGGGGTAAGAGTCATTATAATGACCATTGTCCCTAATCAGGAAAAATCTGGTATAACTGGTTGCCTACCCTGATTGTAAGAGTATTGATCTCTCCCATTATTATCATGATTAGGTCTAAATGGGGGCGGAGGGGATTGCCTTCTATAGTTACCACCCTGATTGTGAGGTATAGCTCTAGGAGAATGGTTATACCCATCTCCCCCATATTGTTTGTAAAAACCACCTTGATTGTAATTTTGTTTGCTAGTGGTTCTGAAGCTGGGTTGCCTGTCTCTCTGTGGTGGTATGTTTTTTCCCAATCCTTTGAGGCTGTGAAACCATAGGAGGAGGGGCAATGGGTCCCGGGTTTCCATATTCAGTATGGGGTAATCCCCCACCATATTTTCCCCAGTTTGAATATCATCCTTTTTTCTGCCAGCTGAAAATCACCCCAGATTTATAGTCACCCATATCACGAATATATTTTTTATTTCTCTTTATTTTTTGTTCCCATTCTTCCTTCTCCAAAGGATTTTTCAATTTGGAGGTAAGGGAACTATATTCAAGGGGTTTTTTAAAAGGTAAAAGTTTTTCTTTAAGGCCTTTCATTTCCTGGTCTAAAGCCTTGTACACACGATGCGATTGTTGGCCAACCGAGCGTCTGATTTTTGTCAAAAGGGCGTGTGCCTGGATCTTGTCTTGCATACTAACAGTACACAATTGTTGGCAAATAAACACAATGTAGGGACGTACTAGACGTACTACAAGACTATAAAGAGGAAGTTAATTTCTCAAGCGCCACCCTTTGGTCTCCTTCTGCTAATTTCGTGTTAGAAGAAGTTTGGTGAGTGTTGATTCGCGCTTTTCAGTTCGTGCTTTTCAGTTCATTTCTGAACGGCCGTTCGTCAACCAGCCATGTTGCATAATCGGAGGAGAGAATGTGTTATTATTGGGCTAGGAGTTATTGCTTTGACCCAAGGCCAGTCCAGGAACAGGAGGAGGAGGAGCTCTTGGACCAAAAATTGGTTGCTTAATCATGACCAATTATGTCATATGCCATTGCTGCGGGAGCTCCGAGAGAATAATCCGGATGATTTTCAGAATTATCTCCGAATGACAGACCCCTGCTTTCACCAACTCTTGGCATTGGTGTCCCCCTGTATTAAGAAGCAGGACACATGTATGAGGCTTTCCATCACTCCAGAGCAAAGGCTCATAACCACTTTGCGGTACTTGGCGACGGGTAGAAGTCTCCAGGACCTCAAGTTTATGACTGGGATCTCCCCCCAGGCTCTGGGAGTCATTATTCCAGAGACCTGCTCAGCCATTATTCAAGTCCTGCAGAAGGACTATATTAGGGTAAGTTTTTACCTTTAAGATCACATTGTATGTATTTACGTTTGCTAATGTATTGTATTAATTTGTTGATTACATAATTCTCAATATTGTAATATGCTGTGAATGTCCTCTTTGTCCTCATGCATGCTATAAGCTTTTCCTGCTCCTTTTTTTGGCCTACATGCATATTTTCCTTCAATAACCCCCCACCATGCTATCCTGGGCCCATACACACCTAGCCTAGTAACTTAACAATGTTTTTTGTCAGCTACATTTTGGGGCTTACCGATCAACCCCTAAAATGTGTACAAATGTTATTGTTATGCTCAAATTCAGGCAGAGTGCAAGAGGTCATTTTTTGTGGCCCAAACTCATTTGGAACCATCCCTCAACAGATCCAAATACTCTATCCAAATACTCTATCTGCTGACTCTGCAAAACCCATACACACTATCCCTCTTTTGTGTTCATATTTCTGTATAAATTCCCCAAACCATGTAGTGCAAGGGCCTGCCTGATTACCTACAAATTGAAACTTTTTATTTTTTTGGCTCCTATTATATTGATTGGTTAAATCATAATGTCAAAATGTGCTGCAATTTGGACAGTGTGTATCCAGCTTTTTCGATTATGACACTTTTTACCTGTCCACTGGGCTGCCAATAGTATAAGTAAGGAGGGGCTGGCCAAAGTATCACTGATTATTTATGCAAACAGCTCTTATGGAAGTGGAGAGGGTTACCTGTCCAAAACATTTTCCCATTAACCCCCCCCCCCAAAATGTGTCTAATGGCCACCAGAGGGGGTAGGAATCAGATAAGTTGACCTTCCACTTTTTGTCTTTAAATACGGTACTCATTTAAGTATATCTGTCAGAAACCATGAATCAGACTGAGGCAGAAGTACAGTTAAATCACACTTGCTTAATAATAATAATAATAATAAAAGGTAAACAGAGTAAACGTAGTCAAAACATAGCCAGAGTTCAGGAACCAGAACAGATAGTCAGACAAGCCAAAACGTCAGGGAGCCAGAGATGAGCGTAGTAGAACAGCAAGCAGGATCTGGAGCCAGAAGGAATGTCAGCCAAGCAAGTCTTTAACAGGAACACAGGAGAGCATCTCTAGAGTTGTGACCAAGGCAAAGGCAGAGATCATCTGGACTGGACAGCTTAAGTAGGCAGGACAGACGAGCAGGATATCATCACTGTGGAGAGATAAGAGCTGGCAATTAGCAGACAGCTGTGCGGACAGCTTTGAGAAGGAAGGACTGAGCCCAGCCCTGACAGTATCCTTATGTTGGCTAAGCATATTTGTGTCAAATCTGCTTGCAATGTTATGTGCAGAAGTAGTAATTTCTTTTTTCTTTTTTTAATCCACAGTTTCCTTCCAACCCAGAGCAATGGCAGGACGTTGCAGCCTAGTTCCATCATCAGTGGGAATTTCCCAACTGTGGTGGTGCTATTGATGGCAAGCATGTCCGGATTGTACCACCACCCAACTCTGGCCCTATTATTTTAATTATAAGGGCTTTTGCAGCATAGGTGTGTTAGCTATATGATCCAAAAGTTCAGAATGTACAATAAGTTTCGGCCTTGCTGCCCTCCAGGATAGGGATATCCTAGTAGTCAAACAGAAAACAAAACGAAAGAGGGCACACCAGCCTAGTGCATTATCCTTTAGTACATTTATTCAAAAAACATAATTAAAAACTACTCACAAAAGTAGAGGAAAAATCACGCTTATTGCAATCATATGGCAGTCTATCCACTGATAGCGGTTTCCAGGTCCTAGAGAGATGACATAAGAACCACTGCTGTCTAACGCATTTCAAAGGTGTCCCTACTTCCTCAGAGGCTCTGAGGAAGAAGGGACACCTTTGAAATGCGTCAGCCAGCAGCAGTTCGTATGTCACCAGGAGGAGTGGAGTGTAGAAACACTGAGTTCTGTCACTAAACTTTCACATTTAAAAGTCATAAAAACATGATAATTATTAAAAGAGCAAACAGGAGCCAACAAGTGGAACAATAAACTTTAGACCAGGCAAGAGGAAATTAGAATTTGGCAAGCATGTCTCCCAAACTCGGGTACCTAGCAACACTGCCAGCTCCTTCCACCTCTTCCTTCTCCATGCTAATGTTAAGGCGCTACATACTTTGGTAATGTGCTAAGTGGGTGTTTGGTTTGGACATCTAAACACTCGACATGTATACACATTTGAAGCAAGATTCCAAGAATACTTACTGTGCTGGGTCCAGGAGTCAGATCCCATGGCTCCAAAGAAACATCCTGGGTGACACACTCACTTGCCTCTAAAAAGAAACAATACACCATTCATTAAGCCACCCCAAGTCACATCTGTTTCTAGCATTCATTTTGCTACATTAGTTGACCAACCTTGCACTTGGTCTGATGTCAATGTTTGCTCCTGACTAGTGGACTCCACCATGCTGCACTCTGGTTTTTGTAGTGTGAAAAATGCATAGAAAAGGGAAGGTGATGGCATTTTACAGAGGGGAAACACTTGACAAGTGCCAACATTGAAAAAGCCCTTCAGTTGCCCCCCCACCCCTCTTGTCTCCTATGGGATACGGGATATGTGATGACCATCCTAGCAGGTGTGACTCTTTGTGACTGGGAGCCATGGGGCCACTCCTCTACCCATGTCTACACTGGCAAGGCTGCATTAATAGGCACTAATGAGCCAGGCAGCAACCAGAAAGTGTTCTTTACCCCTTAAGTTCTGCCCTAAGCCCATGGCCTTTGGCCCACCTAGAAACACCCCTGTCTGTGACTAAATGAGTGTGTTTGAAGTTGGCACTTATGTTTTTGGGGGGAAGATGGCCTTGTTGCCTCCCCTGTTGGGGCCCAATCGAGGGAGTTGCCTACTTTTGTCCCTTGTGCTGGCTTGGCTGGAGCCTCCTTTTTTGGTGCCTCCTTGTTGAAAGAGAAAAAACAATAAGTTCCAAAAAAAAAGTAATGTCCAAAAATATGATCAAATACGAATGTTCATATATGTTTTATATTTACCTTCATCTTTGGAATCTCAGGTCATACAAAGATTTAAGAAAGGCTTATATAGAATTCTCTAGAGCTATTTGTTTAAAGAACATATACAGACAGCTAATTATAGGAGATCAAAATTGTGTGTGATTCATGACCAAAGTGTAAGAACGATTCAAATTATGTCCCATTTTCATACACAGGAAAGTGTCAGTCTGGAGGAGCCAGGGATCAGCACAGCAGCCAGACGGAGTCGCAGATCCTTCCCCATGCCCTCCTGCTGCTAAATGGCCAGGAAGAGCAGGAATCTGGAGGAGGCCACAGCTTCCTTTCTCAACCAGGCCACTCCTGCGCTTGGTACTGACCCAGATGAGGCTGAGGCATTTGGGTGTGTGACTGCCAATAAATTAAGGTAGATGGCCGATGAGCAAAGGAGCAGGTGTGAAGAACTCATCCTGCAGCTCCTCAACAAGGGAGTGAGGGGCCAAATTTCAAAAACAACCCACATTTCTGATTTTGTGATTTTTAATCCTTTCATGACTAAGCCTATTTCTGACATTTGTTGTTTACAAGTTTTGCTAGAAAATTTCTTAGAACCCCCAAACATTATGTAGATTTTTTTAGCAGAGAATCTAGAGAATAAAATGGCGATTGTTGCAATATTTTATGTCACACGGTATTTGTGCAACGGTCTTTTAAACACAACTTTTTGGGGAAAAGGACACTTTCATTTTTCATTTTTTTATATAATGTGAAAGATGATATTACGCTGAGTAAATAGATACCAATCATGTCACGCTTTAAAATGACGCACACTCGTGGAATGGCGACAAACTACTGTACCTTAAAATCTCCATAGGCAACTTTTTTTTTTTAAATAATGGTTACCAAGTTAGAGTTACAGAGGAGGTCTAGTGCTAGAATTATTGCTCTCACTCTGGCGATCGTGGCGATACCTCACATGTGTGATTTGAACACTGTTTACGTATGCGTTTTCTTTGCTGCGCGAGCTCGCGGGGGCACTTTTAAAAAAAAAAAAATTATTTCATTTATTTTTATACATTGTGGTTTTTATACAAAAAAATTTTGATCACTTTTATTGCTGTCACAAGGAATGTAAACATTGTGACAGTAATAGGTGGTGACAGGTACTCTTTATGGAGGGATCGGGGGTCTAAAAGACCCCAAATCCTTCCTTTGCACTTCAAAGTATTCAGATCGCTGAAAACGGCGATTCTGAATACTGTATATTTTTTAAAAACCGGCGCCACTGGCAGCTGAGTAAACCGGAAGTGACATTGTGACGTCACTTCCGTGTTTACAGAGAGAAGACTGGAAGCAGTTTCCGGCTTCGTGCCAGTCTGTCTCTAGCCGCCGGAAGTGTTGAATCGAGGAGCGGGTCTCCCGGTGGGACGGGAGGCCCGGTAAGAGTGGCGGAAGGAGGGAGGGATGTCCCCTCCCACTCCTCTGGGATAACAACCGAGTGGCTTTTAGCCGCATCGGTTGTTATCCCTGGAAAGCCGACTGCCCGCTCTAAAAAACGGTACCGGGATAATGCCTGCAGCTGCCGGCATCATCCCGGTATAACCCCTAAAGCCGAGGCCGCATATATGCGTACGCTCGGCGGGAAGGAGTTAAATCATAATGGCAACAGAAACTACCCAAATTACCCTGATCAAAAGTTTACATACCCTGGTAATTTTGGCCTGATAACATGCACACAGGTTGACACAAAGGTGTTTGAATGGCTATTAAAGGTAACCATCCTCACCTCTGATCTGTTTGCTTGTAATTTGTGTGTGTGTATAAAAGGTCAGTGCATTTCTGGACTCCTGACAGACCCTTGTATCTTTCATCCAGTGCTGCACTGACGTTTTTGGATTCTGAGTCATGGGGAAAGCAAAATAATTGTCAAAGGATCTGCGGTAAAATGTAGTTGGACTGTATAAAACAGGAAAGGGATATAAAAAGAAACCCAAGGAATTGAGAATGCCAATCAGCAGTGCTCAAACTATAATCAAGACATGGAAAATGAGGGGTTCTGTTGAAACCAAACCACGGTCAGGTAGACCAACTGAGGTTTCAGTCACAACTGCCAGGAAAATTGTTCAGGATGCAAAGAAAAACCCACAAATAACTTCAGGTGAAATACAGGACTCTCTGAAAAAATGTGGTGTGGCTGTTTCAAGATGCACAATAAGGAGGCACTTGAAAAAAGATGGGCTGCATGGTTGAGTTGCCAGAAGAAAGCCATTACTACGCAAATGTCACAAAGTATCCCTCTTACAATACACCAAACAGCACAGAGACAAGCCTCAAACCTTCTGGCACAAAGTAATTTGGAGTGATGAGACCAAAATTTTGCTTTTTGGCCACAACCATTAATGCTACATTTGGAGAGGAGTCAACAAGGCCTACGATGAAAGGTACGGAGGTGGATCCCTGATGTTTTGGGGATGTGTGAGCTACCAAGACAGAAGCGACCAAGACAGAAGTACAGTTAATCACATTTGTTTAATAATAATAAAAAGGTAAACAGAGTAAGCGTAGTCAATACATAGCCAGAGTTCAGTAACCAGATCAAGTAGTCAGTCAATGCCAATGTCAGAGAGCCAGAGATCAACGTAGTGGTACAGCAAGCAGGATCAGGAGCCAGAAGTGACATCAGCCGAGCAAGTCTTCAAAAGGAACGCAGGAGAAAGTCTCTGAGATGTGACCAAAGGTGAAGGCAGAGATGAAGTGAGCTGGACGGCTTTAGGTAGGCAGGACTGACGAGCAGATCATCAACAGCTGAGTCACTGTGGAGAGAAAGGAGCTGGCAATTAGCCGACAGCTGAGCAGTCAGCTCACAGAAGGAAGGGCTGAGCCCAGCCCTGACACAAGATGAATGCAGTTATCAAAAAATACTGGAGGAACATTTGCATTCATCAGCCAGGAAGCTGCACATGGGACGTACTTGGATATTCCAACATGACAATGATCCAAAACACAATGCCAAGTCAACCTGTCATTGGCTACAGCAGAATAAAGTGAAGGTTCTGGTGTGGCCATCTCAGTCTCCTGAACTCAGTATCATTGAGCCACTCTGGGGATATCTCAAATGTGCAGTTCATGCAAGACAGCCCACGAATTTACAGGAACTGGAGGCTTTTTGCCAAGAGGAATGGGCAGCTTTACCATCTGAGAAGATAAAGAGCCTCATCCACAAATACCACAAATGTCTTCAAGCTGTCATTGATGTTAAAGGAGGCAGTACACGGTATTAAGAATTTGGGTATGTAAACTTTTGATCAGGGTCATTTGGGTAGTTTCTGTTGCTATTATGATATAAAAAGAGTAAACACAGTTGATTGATAATAAATGGCTTCAGCCAAACACTAACCATGAGTAAAATAAAAGTTATCATTCATATTCTCTGAAAAATGGGCAAGAAATCATAAATTCTGCCAGGGTATGTAAACTTATGAGCACAACTGTAAGTGCTAGGATCATCTTTAAAAAAAAGAGCATACTGGGATCATGACTGCTGGTGCAGCTATGGCCCCGGTATAACCACTCAAACTGCTGCGACGTACAGGTATGTCAGCAAGTGGATAAAGTTATTAGCATTACAGTACTCCTTTTTCAGCAACATGGGAAAGAAATATAGTTTAGATTGGCTTTCCCAGCTTAGTACTGAATATTGAAATTAAATGTTTAAATAAGAATCTGATACTTGTTCTTTTTCTCTTTTCAGAACATACTAATTATCTTCCAAATTTTGTTATTATTTTTGGGTATTTGACTTTAGCTATGATCATGAGATGACATGATTATACTTTCTAATGTTGCTACCTATGTTCCCACTACAACTGTTCTATACTGCTTCATGAAGATCTTTCGCTCCTCGCAGAGTCTTCATCTATTGTTCTCTGATACTATAACAGAGTGTGAGGGGGAGTTCTGCATATATCAGCCTAATGGACTTTTCCTGTTTATTTTTTCATTTTTATGTATCATCTGTATATGCTTCTATATTCTCTACACATATTGCTTGATGTAGACGAATATGGAATGTAATGAGTATAACAATTTTTTTTTTTTTTTTTTAGTTTAAAAGAACAAAAACATTGTTATTCCTATTAAGATACTTTGAATATTATGATTATACAGAGAACGATACGTGAGAAAAAGCTGTTGTTCGAAACTAAAAGGTGGTGAAAAGATGGAAAGTAATGTGATCGACTGCAGAGTGACAGCAGTCGACAGCAGGAGTATGGAGACAGCCAGTACTCCATACTCCTATCACTTGACCTCTCTGCAGCCTTTGATATTGTTGACCACCCACTCCTTCTCAATAAACTACATTCCCTTGGCCTGCGAGATTCTGCTCTATCCTGGTTCTCTGCCTATTTATCACAGCGCTCCTTCAGTGTCACCTACAACTCTGTCTCCTTCTCTCCATTGTCCCTTTCTGTGGGGGTCCCCAAAGGCTCTGTTCTTGGACCCCTTCTCTTCTCTATCTACACCTCCTCCCTTGGCCATTTGATAACCACCTACGGCTTCCAATACCACTTATACACTGATGACACCCAAATCTATCTGTCTACTCCTCACCTCACTCCTTCAGCCTCCTCTCGCATTACTAACTTATTAACTGACATATCAGCATGGATGTCGCACCACTTCCTTAAACTAAATCTCTCTAAAACTGAGCTATTAATATTCCCCCCCGCCCGTGCCCCCCTCCATGACTTTTCCATCAAAATCAGCAATGCAACCATCAGTCCCTCCCCTCACGCCAGGGTACTAGCTGTAATTCTAGACTCTGACTTGTCCTTTCAGCCTCAAATCCAATCGTTGTCGAAAGTTTGTAGAATTCACCTCCGTAACATCTCTAAAATTCACCCCTTTTTAACAAATGAAACCAACAAGCTCCTCATTCACTCCCTTGTTATCTCTCACCTTGACCATTGCAACTCCCTTCTCAATGGCCTGCCTCTCCATAGGCTATCCCCTCTTCAGTCTATCATGAATGCTGCTGCCAGACTTATCCACCTTACCAACTGCTCAGTGTCTGCCAACCCTCTCCTACAATCCCTACACTGGCTCCCAATCATCCAGCGAATTAAATTCAAAATACTAACCACAACATACAAAGCCATTCACAACTCTGCCCCGAGCTACATCACCAATCTTGTCTCCAAATATCACCCAAATTGTCCTCTCCTCTCTTCTGAAGACCTCCTGCTCTCAAGCTCTCTCGTCTCCTCCTCCCATGCTCATCTCCAGGATTTCTCCAGAGCCTCTCCCATCCTCTGGAACTCGCTACCTCAACCTGTCCGGCTATCCCCTACTCTTTCTACCTTCAGGCGATCCCTGAAAACTCATCTCTTCAGGGAAGCCTATCACATCTCCAGCTAATCTCCTACCACTTCTATCAGCTCATTCCCCACAGTTACAACCTTTTGTACCACCTGCCCCACCCTATTAGATTGTAAGCTCTTCTGAGCAGGGCCCTCTTAATCCTCTTGTATCTTATTGTATTATAACTGTATTGTCTCCCTTTTATATTGCAAAGCACTGCGTAAACTGTTGGCGCTATATAAATCCTGTATAATAATAATAATAATTGAGGTCTGACACTTTCTTCTTCACCATGGCATAAAACTCATTAAAACAATACATTTAAAAGGTTAAAATTTATCCACATTTAAAAAAGTATATACTTGGGAATTTTACATACAAATGTATGGATACACACTTAATAAAAAGAATATATGAGCCAGGGTGTTGAGAAAATACAAACTTAGGAAAGTTACTTTTTGTCATAGACAGAATATACAAGTCATTAGTATAATGAATAATGTATAATGTATAGTAAAGTATATTTTCTGTATTAAGGTATAAATGGATTAAATATTTGTGATTCTTCGGGGATAGTGTACAAAGGCTTCTAGCGTACTAATCATTGAGTTATTGGAATATTCTGAGATAAAAAAAGATATTAGATACCTACTTTGAAAAGTTCCCATGGAAACTACTATACTAATACTACTAATACACCTAGTTTTATGATTGTTTATTTTGTTTAGTGTTACACTTTTTTATTGTGAAATCAAAAGGATGTGCAATGATATATATTATTTCAATACAAAATTGTACTAGATGAATGCATTTTGTTATACAGTGCATTGGGCGGTTGTTAGGACATACTAGCACTTATAGTTCTTCTGACATTGGTTATCACCTTGAGATTTGTTTTGTAACTAATCTAAAGGCACAAACTTGTAATTTGTAAACTCAATTTTAACTCTGCGTCTCTGTAATATGACTAGTCACAATTCCTATCTTTATCTTGAATTTCTAAAGGTCAGGTATCACTACTGTCAGTAGAAAAAGAGGTTCTCAGATCAGCTGATCGGAGAAAGGGGTTCTGTCCTAATATATACAAATAAATAAATAAATTGATGTTGCACAACCTCTCGTATAATATTAACAAAATGATATATACATATAATAAATGACACTACGAAAGTGTCCCGTGAACAAAATCTTATTTGAAATCAAAAGTCCATGCTCCTCACTGTGCAAAGTTACTACAATAAAGTGCCAATATATTTTTCAATGAAACCCTGAATCAACAGTACTAACACAGTCCCACACCTCCTAGTATTTAAAATGCTTATTGATCACTCCACACATGTCACGTCACCTCTCAGTACTCTCACCTTCATGTATAAATCTATACACCAAATATATATTAATCAGTTGTTATTCAGGTCTCCCCTTCACCTAAGGTCCTCCAGATGTCCTCATATGTGTTTCTGATATATTGGATAACTGGTCCCTTTCAGGCTCTGAATATCTTGTTTACTCTCAAACATGTCAGGAAACAAGCATATGGAGAGAGCCTCCCATAGTGTAGTATTTCAAGAAATAGTCAATAATTAAAGTTAAATTGCACTTACATGTAAAAAAATTTAAAAAACGCCAATGTGTTATACACGAGAACCCAGAGAAGCACCCTCTTATGTCACTTCCAGTCTGCAACTGCCTCCAAGACGCCCTACACATTAGGTCACACCTAGGTGACTTCTTCAGGGAACTGTTCTAATATAATATCGATATCATAAAGAGAGACTATGTGGGAGTTACCTTCAAATTTAGATTACTGATTTTTTACCACATTAAGAACTGTGTAACAGGTCTGCACTTCATACTTGGGTATAAATGTAAGCCTGAGAGCCATTGAGCTAGTGAACAATTTCCATCCTGAAGCTCCACATGCTGCTATGTCATGCTGTTATGCTAATGAATAAATCAAGCCATCTGACATCATTCTAAGCTGAGCTTTTCATTTAAGAAGTCTTGCGTCAGGAAATAAACAAAAGAGAACTGCCTGGATAATAATAAGGATATAGAGTAAGTTTGGCGAGTATGTAAATAACCTTCACCCATACGATACTCGTAGGGTGCAGTTCTGGTAACCCTGGGGCATACAAAAAAAGAGAATAGAGTTCTCTTAAGAGGGCCAAAACAGAACACTTGTGGTTAGTACAAAACTAGCTTTATTAATACAAAAAAATACCACAGCAAACTAAATTTAACGAAAATGAGGCACAGATAAATGACTAACATAGACAATTAAAAAATGGGACAACGTTGTCACATTGTTAAAAACAAAGGAAGCCACGGCAACACATCCCACACATGCACACCATACAAGTACATATTTGGGGGGCACACCATACAATGCATTTAAATTCAAGATGGTGCTGCTGTAAGACCTATAAACAGTACAAAATATTTTACAGCGCACACATACAAGAATGACATTTCCTGCAGGGCTAGTTAAAAACACCTGAACACCTGAACATATTCAGAAAATACGGGGGTTTGGTCACACTATATGGTCATATAGTGCTAAGCCCACTTACTGCGACAAAGTACCCCGAATTAGTGGGTCCTACGCTAGTAATAGAATGGAAGATCCTCTGTCTCAACCATGGGAGCTGAACTCCTCTATGTGGGAGAACTGAAAGGGATACATCCTAATCACTGGTGGCCAATAAATAGGAGGTATGAGGAGGGGGAGGGGTGCTCCAGCCCAAAAACCTGGTCAGGGCCTATTACAACATACAAGTACATATTTGGGGGGCACACCATACAATGCATTTAAATTCAAGATGGTGCTGCTGTAAGACCTATAAACAGTACAAAATATTTTACAGCGCACACATACAAGAATGACATTTCCTGCAGGGCTAGTTAAAAACACCTGAACACCTGAACATATTCAAAAAATACGGGGGTTTGGTCACACTATATGGTCATATAGTGCTAAGCCCACTTACTGCGACAAAGTACCCGAATTAGTGGGTCCTACACTAGTAATAGAATGGAAGATCCTCTGTCTCAACCATGGGAGCTGAACTCCTCTATGTGGGAGAACTGAAAGGGATACATCCTAATCACTGGTGGCCACTAAATGTCACAGGAAATGTCACACATGCACACCAGACACCAATATAACCCCTAGCATACACTAGTTAGAAAAATGGCTATTGGGATTGAGAAAAACCTGGAGATTCATAATTATTACAGTTCACATTATATGAGCTCCAAGTGGTTAAGTCCATTAAATATGAGCCCTATAGGTTAGGTACTGGATAACAGGTGGGTGACTTGAGTGTACTGGTCCTGTTTGCATGAGCGTAACTATACAGCGAGGTCTTTAAGGTCAGAACACAGACCGTCAGCATAGGTGAATAAACAGGCAATGTAGCATATGTAACAAACAGCTTGACTACGGATGTTCATAAACAGCGGATAAGAGAAGTAGAGGCAAACATAGCAATGAACTATTCAGATTTGATGTCAGTAGGGGGAGTGATGTGATGAATTAAGCAGGCATCCATATAGTGGCTTCTAATTAGAATGTGGATACACTCACCAACTGTATAAGGTCCACCGTATTCCTGCAGCGTAACTCTACCCCTGAGTGGATGAATATATAATGGCTAAGAGCCTCGCTCCGCATTAGCCAGCAGCAATATTCAACCGGGATAAATTTAGTTTGCTGTGGTATTTTTTTGTATTTATAAAACTAGTTTTGTACTAACCACAAGTGTTCTGTTTTGGCCATCTTAGAACTCTATTCTATTAGTCTTTTTTTCTTCCTTTTTTTAAAGTCTTGAGTCAGGTTAGATTGATGCTAACAATTGGGAGTACAGTTAGCAGATCATTGGTGTCTCCGGTTACCTACCCGAGAAAGCAGAGACAGTAGTGTTTCTGTGCCGATGGCTCTGCAGATGTTAGTGCATGTGGGCACCATCTGGCAGAAGTTCACACCACAAAATAGTGATTTTAACTCACTGTTGCTGGTCCCTGGGTACAGAGCTATAGAGCTAAGATTGATGGTCAAGCAAAGAGGACAGGCAAGGCCTTAAGAAAGAAATAAGGAACTAGAAATGTAGCAAACTACTTGGAACAAATTTTTACAATTAAAAGTTACTTCATGTGATTTTGGCTTAATCTCGATTTCTATGAGTCAGTTTAATCATCTCTTTAGAAAAATGCTGCTTTAATGTAAGGTACAAGGGTAAGAAAACAAAAAACAAGAACTGATTTGCATAATATTGTATGATTTATTACATACTGTGGGTTGGATTTCCCGGAAAATCACAACTTCATATTTGTGTTTTTAAAAAAACATTTGTTCTCCTTCCTCTCTCATAACTTTTGGAAGGACAACTCAGCGATTGTCCTTCCCAGAAAATCAGGTTATAACTTATGTGGTCTTAATGTTATTACTTATTTTGCAAGACCGTGTAGCATATATTGCAAAACTTGAACTTGAGCACATAATTGCTAAATAGTAGTCAGTTAGTTAATTAAACTTCTGTTCACTTTCAGAGGTACTCTGAAATGAGTTTAGTTTTCTATTTAGGTGCACATTGTATTTTACAAAAAGCTTATCGTAAGTAAAATACAAACAACAGGTGGTGCTGTTGCAGAGCTTTTTGACGCAGAGGTGAGGAGTGTCAGACGCTGAGACAGCGTGGTGTGAGAGGGAGTGTGAGAACAGCGGAGCAGAGCAGACCCCTCCCCTGTGACTGAGCGGCAGCGGGTGTCCCGGGGACCGAGAGCAGTGGCAGGAGTGGGACATCGTGGTTGTGGAGCGGGGGTAACTGGAGAAAGTATCACCTCAAAAACGCAGACAGAGGGGGCAGGAGTAAATCCAGTGGGACCGGGAGGTAGAAGGCTGACTGGGAGAGGCCGCAGGTAAGTGCAACTGCAGACCAGAGGGAGAGTGTGAGGGGGAGTGTGACAGATGGACTAGAGGAGCAGTGGGACTGAAATTTACTGACTGACTGCTGCAAGTGTCAGATTACAAGGGGCGGCTGTGCAGAGAGACACAAATAATAAAAAAACTGACTGACAGTGTATGTGAGTACCTGTGAGTACCTGTGTATGTGAGTACCTGTGAGTACCTGTGTATGTGAGCACCTGTGAGTACCTGTGTATGTGAGCACCTGTGAGTACCTGTGTATGTGAGTACCTGCATATGTGAGTACTTGTGAGTACCTGTGTATGTGAGTACTTGTGAGTACCTGTGTATGTGAGTACCTGTGAGTACCTGTATATGTGAGTACTTGTGAGTACCTGTGTATGTGAGTACTTGTGAGTACCTGTGTATGTGAGTACTTGTGAGTACCTGTGTATGTGAGTTCCTGTGAGTACCTGTGTATGTGAGTACCTGTGTATGTGAGTATCTGTAAGTACCTGTGAGTACCTGTGTATGTGAGTACCTGTGAGTACCTGTGTATGTGAGTACCTGTGAGTATCTGTCTATGCGAGTACCTGTGGGTATCTGTATATGTGAGTACCTGTGTATGTACCTGTGTGCTGTGAGTACCCGAGTGCTGTGAGTACCTGTGTACTGTGAGTACCCGAGTGCTGTGGGTACCCATGTGCTGTGAGTACCCGCGTGCTGTGAGTACCCAAATGCTGTGTATGTGAGTACCTGTGTGCTGTGAGTACCCGAGTGCTGTGAGTACCCAAGTGCTGTGAGTAGTAGTGTCAGGAAGCTAGTGGTTAGTTAATTGGACAGAGCATAATTCCCAATCCCCATTAAATTAGTGGGTACCATGACCGGTGGGTATGGAGATGTGACTGGGTGTACATCTTGCGGCATGTATGCGTTCCTTGATCATCAGATCGAGGGCTAATACTGTTGTGCAAAATATAAGCATGTTGTTTCCCTGGAGGCCCAGGTTCTGAATCTAGGAAAGCAACTGTCAACACTGAGAAGACTCTCCATACTTAAGGAGAGTTGGGATCATACCCGGCAGGTGCAGGCAGGGGCCAGCACAGAGGCGGATGGAGACAAAGAGGTGCAAGCACCAGAGCAGAGTAGATGGGTGATAGTCAGGAAGGGTAGAGGAGAAAGAGTCAGAGAGGCCAATCCTGTGCTGGAACATCCAAATAAGTATGCCCCGTTGCATGATATTGCAGAAATCAGTCAGGGACAGCATTACTGGAGCAGAGTGACGCCCCTAGCTGCCAGGGGAGCAACTCCTCCAGTGAGGGCAGGGGTAAAACCAAGGGAAAGGAAAGACAGATTCTGGTGGTAGGGGGCTCAATTCTCAGAAGGAAAGAGAGGGCAATCTGTCACAAAGACCTGAATCGCATGTTGTCTACCGGGCACTCGGGTTCAGTACATAACGGATCTGATGGACAGGGAGGAGCTGGGGAAGACCTGGTAGTCATGGTGCACATTGGCACTAATGACAAAGTCAAAGGAAGATGGAGTGTCCTAAAAAAGATTTTAGGGACTTAGGAGCTAAATTGAGGATTAGGACCTCCAAGGTAGTTATCTCAGAAAAACTACTCGAGCCACACCAGAGAGGCAGCAGGAGATTAGGGAAGTAAACAAGAGGCTGAAGAGCTGGTGTAGAATAGAGGAGTTCGGGTTCCTGGAGAACTGGACTGACTTCTCGGTTACCAACTCTTTAGCAGGGACGGACTGCACCTAAATGGGGAGGGTGCAGCTCGGCTGGGAGAGAAGATGGCCGACAAGTTAGAAGGGCTTTTAAACTAGGTAACGTGGGGAGGGTACAGATGTAGAGATAGCCAGCGTTGAACAACTTTCAGATTGTAATATTGGGGGCATTAGTGGTAGGTTGACTAAAGTAGACATGTGCATTTCGTTTCGTTTCGTTCCGAATCGAAATTCGGACAAATTTTTCTTTATTCGGAAATTCGGATGCATCCGAATTTCCGAATTACAAAAGTAACGAATTTAAATGAATCCGAAAAAAACGATCAAATTCGAAAACAAATTTGAATCAAATTCGAAAACAAATTTGATTCGAATTCGAAAACAAATTTGAAATCAAATTAGAAAAAAATAGAAAGCGATTTTCTAAAAAATACAATAAAATAGAATATAAAATAATAAAGCAATAGACTATATATAGATAGATATATAGATCTATATATCTATATATATAGATATATAAATCTATATATTTAGATCTATATATCTATATCTATATATATAGATATAGATATATAGATATATATCTATATATCTATATCTATATCTATATATAGATATATATATATAATATTTTTTTTATTATTCTGTTCTATTGTTTTTCTATGCTTTTCTTTTCTATTATTTTCTATTCTATAAGTCTTTTCTATTCAAATTCAACTTCATTCTATACGAAATTTGAATTTCGGAACATGGCTTCTGAAGTTCAAATTTTGTATAGAATGAATTTGAATTTGAATAGAAAAGATTAGAATAGAAAATAATAGAAAATAATAGACTAATCTATTCTAATCTTTTCTATTCAAATTTGATTTCAGTCTATATGAAATTCGAATTACGGAAGATGTTATAATGTTATAATATTTTTTTCTATTCTGTTCCATTGTTTTTCTATGCTATTCTTTTCTATTCTATTCTAAACTTTTCTATACGAATTTGAATTTATTCTATGCGAAATTCGAATTTCGAAAGATGGCTTCTGAAATTTGAATTTCGCATAGAATGAATTTGAATTTGAATAGAAACGATTAGAATAGAAAATAATAGAAAAGAATAGACTAGAAAAACAATAGAACAGGACAGAATATAATATAATATATATATTTTATTCTGTTCTATTGTTTTTCTAGTCTATTCTTTTCTATACTATTCTAATACTTTCTATTCAAATTCAAATTCATTTTATACAAAATTAGAATTTCGGAAGATGTATATATATATATATATATATATATATATATATATATAGTTCTATTTCATTCTATTCCATATATAACCAATTTCCGAAATTTGAATTTCGTATAAAATGAATTTGTATTTGAATAGAAAAGATTAGAATAGAGTAGAAAAGAATAGACTAGAAAAACAATAGAACAGAATAGAATAAAATAAAATATATTATATTTTATTCTGTTCTGTTCTATTGTTTTTCTAGTCTATGTTTTTCTATTATTTTCTATTCTAATCTTTTCTATTCAAATTCGAATTCATTCTATACCAAATTCGAATTTCAGAGGCCATCTTCCAAAATTCAAATTTCGTAAAAAATTAATTCAAATTCAAGTAGAAAAGTTTAGAATAGAATAGAAAAGAAAAGAATAGCATAGAAAAACAATAGAACAGAACTGAATAGAATAAAAAATAATATATATATTATATTTTATTCTATTTTTCTATTTTTATTTTATTCTATTCTGTTCTATTGTTTTTCTAGTCTATTCTTTTCTATTATTTTCTATTCTAATCTTTTCTATTCAAATTCAAATTCATTCTATACGAAATTCGTATTTCAGAAGCCATCTTCCGAAATTCGAATTTCGTATAGAATGAATTCAAATTTGAGTAGAAAAGTTTAGAATAGAATAGAAAAGAATAGCATAGAAAAACAATGGAACAGAATAGAATTTCTATTAATTTCTATTCTAATCTTTTCTATTCAAAACAGAAAAAAATATTTTATATATATATAATATTTTATATATATATAATATTTTTTTCTATTCTGTTTTGAATAGAAAAGATTAGAATAGAACATAATAGAAAAGAATAGACTAGAAAAACAATAGAACAGAATAGAATAAAATATACTATATATATTATATTTTATTCTATTCTGTTCTATTGTTTTTCTATGCTATTCTGTCCTTTTATTTTCTATTATACTCCATTCTTTTCTATTCAAATTTGATTTCAGTCTACATGAAATTTGAATTTCGGAAGATGTTATATATATATATATATATATATATATATATATATATATATATATATATTATAATTTTTCTATTTTGTTCCATTGTATTTCTATTATTTTCTATTCTAATCTTTTCTATTTGAATTCAAATTCATACTATACGAAATTTGAATTTTGGAAGATGTATATATAATATTTTTTCTATGCTGGTATATTGTTTTTTTATGCTATTCTTTTCCATGTTTTTCTATTTTATTCTAATTCTATTTGAATGTGAGTTCATTCTATACGAAATTCGAATTTCGGAAAATGGTTATATAGAAATAGAATGAAATCAAATTCTAATAGAAAAGATTAGAATAGAAAAAACAATAGAACAGAATAGAAAAAATATTATATATATATATATATATATATATATATATAATATATATATGTATGTATTTATGTATATATAAAACCATCTTCCGAAATTGGAATTTGGCACAGAATGAATTTGAATAGAAAAGATTAGAATAGAATATATTATATTTTTTTTCTATTCTGTTCTATTGTTTTTCTATGCTATTCTTTTCTATTATTTTCTATTCTATTCAAATTCACTTTCATTCTATATGAATTTCGAATTTCGCAAAATGGTTATATATAGTTTACTTTTTCAAATTCGGTCAAATTTTTTCGAATGCAGTAGAATTTTTTCGAAATGAATAGATTTTTTTTTCAAATGCAGTAGAATTTTTTTGAATTTGATAGTTTTTTTCGAATGCAGGAGAATTTTTTCGAATCTGATAGTTTTTTCGAATACGGGCGAATTTTTCGAATTTTAATACGAAACTGAATGAATCCCGAAAATGAATGTAATGAATGCAACTAATCTAACTAAACAAATTTAGTTCAATAACAAATTGAAACGAAACAAAACTAAACAAATTTTTTCATCCTGCACATGTCTAGACTAAAGCACCTAAACCCGAGGTAAATATAAATATTAGAGAAGGGCATTGAGGCCATTCTGTAGGCCTCAGGGACTTTTAACGGTGCTTAAGTCAAACAATATACCGGACGTATCATAAAATAATATTTTATTATACACTCACATTAAAAGGAAACAGACATTAATAAAGGACAGTATACAAAACAGAAAAAAAGGGGGGGAGGATAACCCTTTGATACAGAAGTTAATACCACTTTCTCAACATGTTTCGCTTGCATAAGCTTCTTCAGGAGATATATTTGTGATATTAGAGTCAACTATGAAAAAATGAAAAGAATATATCTGTAAACAATACATATACATGTCTGCTTATACCTCATACAATCATGATATTGAAATATGAACAATGTACAAGAAAATGAAAATGAAAAAATAATAATAAATATGTTGTAATAGATAAATCTACATATGTGTAAGCATCATATGTTAAAGCATATAAAAAAAAAAAAAAACACTTCATATGTATGATCATCATTAGGCTCGAGAGAGCTTACCTGTAGAGAGGAATATACAATTAAAAAGGGGACTTGTGTAATGGCAAATGCTTCCTCCTCAGCTCCCACCTCACTATAACGGCATACAGAGAGGGATAAAATCCCTAAAGCATAACACTTCTTTGAAGAGAGAAAAATTGAGAACAGTAAGTCTGAATGAATAAGATAATTTTCAGTAGCATTGTGTATGAGTATGAAAAATCAAAAGACAATCGAAAAGTACCTCAATAGAATCAATCAAAGATAACAAAAGGCTACATCCAACAGATGGTAGATTTGCAAAATTGCTGAAAAAATGTAAAAAATGGTTCTGGTGTTGCAGTGGAGTAGCAGTCAAAGAGGGGGGCAGTATACGTCCATACACAGCTGATGGATAAGCTGGACCTGGAGGTATTGCTGCAAACTCTCACAGAGAACCTGAAAGATATGGACATAATAAGAGAATGTCTCTAAGTATCATCAATACTGGGAATGCATAATTATTGTAAAAAGTAGATAAGCATAAATGCAGAGACTTACTGTGTTAATCAAGATTTCTAATTGAACAAAATAGCCAGTCAGGAGGATCCCTCTGCCCCGTGTGTCAAGCAGGAAATGACAGAAGTTGGCGGGGAAACGAAAGCCCCGCTTTTAAGCCTCTCCAGCGTGACGACGTCTGACTCATCGTCACGCTGCAGACCGAGGAAGACACCTGCGCATGCGCACGCATCCGACTTCCATACAGAGGGCAGCGTAAATGACGTCGGGTACTAACAAGCGGGCCCGCGGCCATCTTGGAAAATCCCATGCCATGAGTATGATAATACGGAGGCTCACAGGGCTCAAAAAGGGGGAAAATTGAATTATACTTAGTAAATACAATGGCGCAGTTAAGGTCAAAGGTCACTAATCTGACGTGACTGTCACACGGCCATGTTTAGGTGTTTTTGTTGCCCTAATACTTTAAATTAAAGGAGCCCAAAGAAACTATCACAGATTATATAGTATAATGAATGCCGTGTGTATGAATAAATCAGCAGCACTAAGTGTCCAAAAGACGGGCAGCGAAGCAATCAAAACATTGATTAAGAAATGATTAGCTAGGTGCCCGGGGTGTCCGTACATGCCAAAGAATATAGAGGAAAGGAGACCAAGGACGAAGCACAAGCTCATACCACATTACATTCAATAACAGAAATTATAATAATCAAACAGATTAAACCATCAGTTAGTACATAAATAATTAATAATTTATAATACATATAAGTGAAAAAAAAAAAAAAAAAAAAGGAAGGGATTATAATTATAAAAAAGGTTTGTAACTCAAGGTATCATTTAAGCCTGGATGTTTTAAAGCATTGAGGGTAACAATCCATTTGGTTTCACGTTGTAACAAGATTTTGTCGTAATTACCCCCTCTTTCATTTGGGGGGACATGTTCCAAGACGTAAAAGTGCATCATCCGATCATTAAATTGGTGATGGAGGCCCATATGTCGACTTATAGGGGTCTCCATCTTTTTTTTACAAACTAAAGAGACATGGTCTCTAATCCGATGGAAAAAGGGGCGTTTGGTTTTACCCACATAATATGCATTGCATTCGCATATCATTATATAAACTACGCCTATGGATTGGCATGTAGCTAGGAACTTAGGATTGTATAACTGACCATTGGGGAGAGTGATATTGCGAGATGCATAGATATATCTGCAAAAGTCACATTTGTGGCAGGGTCTAGTGCCTTTGTTTTTGATCTGCGTTGTAGGTGGTAGAGCATAGTGACTATGGACTAAGTGGTCTTTAATTGATCGGGATCGACGGAAAGTAATCTCAGGGTAGTGTTTGAGATGTTTGGACACCCTGGGGTCTCCCATCAGCAAATACCAGTGCTTTTGCAGCAGCTCCCTCATTTGCCGATGTTGTCCAGAGAAGGTAGTGATCATTCTGAGGCCAGGGACCGGTTTTGATTTTGTAGGCCTATAAATTAGTTGATTACGTTGGTTTCTTTTCGCTCTAAGATAGGCTCTTTTTAAACATTTATTGCTGTAGCCCCGTGCCTTGAGACGTTCCCTCAATGCCCTGGCCTCGGATTCGAAATGGATATTCTCACTGCAATTTCTCCTTAATCTTAAATACTGTCCATAAGGAACATTATTTATGAGTGGTTGAGGATGGGAGCTGGCAGCATGCAGGAGTGAATTTCCCGCTGATGCTTTGCGAAAAAGGGTAGTTCCAATGGTTCTATCTGGGTTGATAAAGAGAGTAACATCCAAGAACGTTAAGATCGTTTGGCTTGCTTCCATAGTAAAGGTTAAATTATAGGGATTAGTTTTCAAGCCTTCAAAAAAGGACGAAAGCTCTTCTCTACTTCCAGTCCAAATTAGGAAAACATCATCAATATATCGTTTCCATATTGATATGTTTTTCGTCAAATTTTCCAAATCTTCCCTAAAAGAAAAGACTCTGCTCCCACTCCCCCAGGTACAGGTTCGCATAGGTGGGGGCACATCTGGTCCCCATAGCGACCCCCTGCACCTGGAGGTAGTGGGAGCGAGCAAACAAAAAAATGTTGTTCATAAGGATAAACCTCAGGAGGTCCAAAATGAAGCCCCTGTAGGTATCAGGCACATCCCCGTCACGAGAAATGAAGCCCTCTACAACTGCCACCCCCAATTCATGGGGGATGGAGTTGTAGAGGGACTCCACATCCAAGGCCACAAGCCATGCTCCCTCCGGAATAGTTAAACCATCCAAAACTCTGAGTAATTCACTGGTGTCTTGTAAGTAAGATGTCAAACCCTCCACATGTGGTCTGAGAAATTCATCTATTAGTTGACTGGCATTTTCCGTAAGGGACCCGTTTCCGGACACGATCGGTCTGCCAGGGGGGTTGTTTAAATCCTTATGAACCTTGGGGAGGGCATACAGTGTGGGAATCCGAGGATAGGGCACATTAAGGAACTCCCATGTTGATTTTGTAATTAGGGCCCTATTGTATGCGGTGCCAATCAACTTTCTATAACATATGGTCATGTTGGTAACATGCGTCTCTGAGACTTACAGAATGGCCTCAATGCCCTTCTCTAATATTTAAAGTTATTATTTGGGATGTGGTGCTTCTGAATTTTCCTCTCATTCCGTAATTTTTTATTAAACCGAGGTAAATATAGTAACAAGTCCTATTTGCAACCTCAGAACACCCAATAAGGAGATAATTTGCGTCCAGACAAAACTACGTGGCTTGTTCACTAATGCCAGGAGTCTGGCAGACAAAATAGGAGAATTAGAGCTGCTGTTGTACGAGGGGGATTTAGATTTTGTGGGAATTTCAGAGACTTGGTTCAACAGCTCTCATGATTGGCTGGCAACCATTCAAAGGTATTCCCTATATTGCAGAGATAATGAGAGTAAAAAAGGGGGAGGGGTATGCCAGTATATCAAAAATGATGTACAAGTGAATGTGAGGGAGGACATCACTAATGGAGCAAGGGAGGAGGTGGAATCCTTATGGGTAGAGCTACAAAGGGAGAAAGAGGAAAGCAATACTGGGAGTATGCTATAGGCCCCCTAATCAGAGGGATGAGGAGGAGGGGGAGGCGGACCTCCTATCACAGTTTGGAATGGCGGCCAGAGTGTCATTATAATGGGGGATTTTAATTATCCAGACAGACTGGGCGGAAGGAACCGCACATTCATCTAAGGCTTGCCATTTCCTAAACGTCTTGCAGGACAATTTCATGGGTCAAATGGTATATGCACCAACAAGTAAAAGAGCGTTATGCCGCGTACACACGAGCGGACTTTCCGGCAAACTTTTCCGGCGTACCGTCGGACAATTCGATCGTGTGTGGCCTCCAGCTGACTTTTTTTTCTCAAAAGTTTGCCAGACTTAGATTTGAAACATGTTTCAAATCTATCCGACAGACTCGAGTCCGGTCAAAAAGTCCGCTCGTCTGTATGCTAGTTCGACGGACAAAAAGCCACGCTAGGGCAGCTATTGGCTACTGGCTATGAACTTCCTTGTTTTAGTCCGGTCGTACGTCATCACGTACGAATTTGTCGGACTTTGGTTGATTGTGTGTAGGCAAGTCCGTTCATTCAGAAAGTCCGTTGAAAAGTCCACTGGGCAAAGTCTGCCGTAAAGTCCGCTCGTGTGTACGCGGCATTACTGGACCTACTGATTACTAACAATACAGACCTAGTCACAGATGTGGAAATAAGGGGTAATTTAGGAAATAGCCATTACAGGTCAATTAGTTTCAGTATATATCAAACAAATAGTAAACATAAGGGGAATACAAAGACACTAAATTTCAAAAGAGCCAACTTCCCTAAACTGCGCTCTTTGCTAGAAGATATTAAATGGGATAAAATCCTAGGAACAAAGAACACGGAGGAAAATGGTAGTGGTTTAAGAGCATATTAAATAAAGGTATTAGCCAGTGCATCCCAATGGGAAATAAATTTAAAAGAGCTAATAAAAGTCATGGGTGGCCTAACTCTAAGTGCCAGTTCACACAGGGGCGACTTGATAAGCGACCTAGCCGCCTGACAAGTCGCGTCCCGTTCTGCACTACGGAACCGTTCTAATAGGAGCACGCAAGTCGCTCCGACTTAGAAAAAGGTTCCTGTAGTATTTTTGGGGCGACTTCAGGCGACTTGCATTGACTTCTATACAGAAGTCGTTTTGCAAGTTGCTGCTGAAGTCGTGTGCAGGTCGCCTCGGTGAGGCGACCTGCAAGTCGTGCCGCCCCTGTGTGAACCGGCTCTGAAAATGCATAACAAAAAAAAAAAAGAAGGAGAAGGCCTTCAGAAAATACAAGGCTGTCAGCATTCCATCTTTACAAAGAATGCAATAGGAAATGTAAGGGCTTGATCAGGGCGGCTAAGATAGAACACAAAAAGCACATAACAGAGGAAAAAAATCCCAAGAAATTCTTTAAGTACATACAAGAGTACAAGAGAGGGAGGTCAAATCATATTGGCCCCATAAAGAATGATGAAGGGAATCTTGTTACAAAGGATGGAGAGATGGCGCAGGTTTTGAATTTATTCTTCTCCTCAGTCTTCACAAGGGAAACGGGGGGGTATTCAGTATCCAAGACTGCAATGTTTATCCTCATGACATGTCAAAGGAAGCACCCTCATGGCTAACATAGGATAGAATTAGGAATAGACTTGAAAAACTTAACATTAATAAGTCACCGGGACCGGATGGCTTGCACCCGAGGGTCCTTAAAGAACTCAGTCAAGTAATCGCTCAGACCATTGTTCCTAATTTTTACGAGTAGTCTACTGACTGGTATGGTACCAGCTGATTGGAGAAAAGCCAATGTAGCACCAATATTTAAAAAAGGACCAAGATATATCCCTGGGCACTACATACCAGTTAGCCTAACATCAATAGTATGCAAGCTCGTGGAGGGGATGATAAGGGATTATATACAAGATTTTAGTAATGAAAACAGTACCATTAGCAGTAATCAGCATGGGTTCATGAAGAATTGCTGTTGCAAAACCAATCTATTAACCTTCTACGAGGAGGTGAGCTGCCATCTAGATAAAGGAAGGCCCAAAGACGTGGTGTATCTGGATTTTGTAAAGGCATTCAATAGAGTTTCCCATAAATGTTTTTTGTACAAACTAAGGTCTGTCGGCATGGACCAAAAGGGTGAGTACACGGATTGAAAACTGCCTATGGGGGCGCGTTCAGAGGGTGGTGATAAATGGGGAATACTCGGAATGGTCTGGTATGCAAAGTGGGGTCCCCCAGGGTTCTGTCCTGGGACCAATCCTATTTAATTTATTCTTAAACGATCTGGGGGATGGGATAAACAGCTCAATCTCAGTATTTGCAGACAATATGAAGCTAAGCAGGGCAATAATTTCTCCGCAGGAAGTGGAAAGCTTACAAGAAGATCTGAACAAATTAATGGGGCTGGCAACTACATGGCAAATGAGGTTTAATGTAGAAAAATGTAAAATAATGCATTTGGGTGGCAAAAATACGAATGCAATCTACTCACTGGGGGAGAACCTCTGGGGAGATCTAAGATGGAAAAGGACCTGGAGGTCTTAGTATATGACAGGCTCAGCAATGACATGCAATGCCAGGCTGCTGCAAGCAAAGCCAACAGAATATTGGCATGCATTAAAAAGGGGATTAACTCCAGAGATAAAATGATAATTCTCCCACTCTTCAAGACTCTGGTCCAGCCGCACCTGGAATATGCCGTGCAGTTCTGGGTTCCGGTCCTCAGGAAGGATGTGCTGGAACTGGAGATGGTCCAGAGAAGGGCAACAAAACTAATTAAGGGACTGGAGGACCTTAGTTATGAGAGATTACGAGCACTGAGCTTGTTTTTCTGGAGAAGAGACGCTTGAGAGTGGATATGATTTCAATGTACAAATACCATACTGGTGGCCCCACAATAGGGATAAAACTTTTTGGCATCAAGCCTGCATTGGTTTGCAGGATCACTGTGATCTGGCTGATATTAGAACTTGGCAAGATTTGTGGCTCATTCTGCTGTCTATGACTGGCTCTCACTGCCCTCAGCTCGTTCTTGCAATTGCAACAAGAGATCCAGTGTGCCCTCTCTGTCTGCCCTCCTGATTGCCGATGAACTTCATACCTTAAGAGGATCAGATAAGTGAAAAGAGAACTTTATTTTTCTTTTTTTTTCTCTCTCTCTTTTTTTGGGCTTTGTTATATCTGAGTGGTAAGGGAGAGTGGCTGTGAGGGACCTGGAGAATATATCTGGCAATCAGCTTACAGCTGGAGACAAGACAGAGAACTATGGCAAAAAAAAGGGTGATACATCAATGTCACAGGATGTCTCCAGCTCACAGCCACAAAAGATAGTAAAAAACAAAACCAAGGAAGCAACTGCTAAATTGGAAGGGTAACCCATCTCAAAATATTGGAAAAGCACAACAACCCTACATATCCTTATAACCGTCTAGGGGTTAAATATGCAAGTAAGTCAGCCAAAATGCCCTCAACACCCTCTACCCCAATTGTAGCAGGACCAAATGATCTTTCTGAAATTTTTAGAAATTTAAACAGTAGAAGAACCATCTCTGAGAGAGGTATTGAACACAGTTAATGGGTGTAAACTTGCTCTAGCAGGAATGACGGATTGTTGCTGGTCGCTGATTGTTCGAATCCCAACCACGACACTACCTGCCTGGAGTTTGCATGTTCTCCCTGTGCCTGCATGGGTTTCCTCTGGGTACTCCGGTTTCCTCCCACTCTCCAAAGACATGCTGGTAGGTTAATTGGCTTCTGTCTAAAAAAAAAAAAAAATTGACCCTAGTATATGAATGTGAGTTAGGAACCTTAGATTGTAAGCTCCTTGAGGATAGGGACCGATGTGAATGTACAATGTATATGTAAAGCGCTGTGTAAATTGACAGCGCTATATAAGTACCTTAAATAATAATAATAATTAAAATCTATTAAGAAGGAGATGGCGTTTGTTAGGCATGATCTCCAGAAAGTGCGGGAAAACACTACAGAGTTGGAAGGCAGAGTCAGTGGAATTGAGGATCTAACAACACCTATGAAAAAAGAAATTGAACTTTTAAAGGGAACAGTTGAGAAACAAAATGACCGATTAGAGTACCTGGAAAACTGGCTGAGGGGAAATAATGTTCGAATAATTGGACTACCAGAGAAAAGCAAAGGGAATAACATGAAAGACTTCCTGGAAAAATGGCTTTGGTAGGTTTTTGGGAGGGAAGAACTTTCTCCTTTATTTGCGCTAAAAAGGGCTTGGAGTCCCGCAGAAAATGTCTGCCCCGGGAGGGATGCCAAGATCAGTGATTATGAGACTTCTTTTCTTTAAGGACAGAGAAATAATATTGCGAAAAGCGAGAGAAATTAAAGATGTAATGTTTAATGGGGTGAAAGTTTCGTTCTTTCCTGACTTCTCTGCAGAAGTGCAGAGAAAAAGAGTGAAATTTGTAGATATTAAGAGTAGAGATGATTAGAACACCCCCGGTTCAGTTTGCAGTAGAACATGCGAACAAGCAAAAAATTTGTTTGAACACGCAAACACCATTAAAGTCTATGTGACACGAACGTGAAAAATCAAAAGTGCTCATTTGTAGACATGTGCATTCGTTTTTGTCCGAATGCATTTTCGGCCAAATTTCAGGTATTTTTGTTATCATTTTAACAAACGATAACAAGAGTGCAGAATCCGAAAAATGAAAGATCCAACATAAACAAATGCTTTATTTTCGTTTTCGTTGCTACAACATTTCAATATAGATAGGAGATTCGACATGATGATGACAATAACAATCTGTGTCCATCAAACCTGTGGTCGAATGTGCCTATCCTTAACTCTTTTAGTCCAAGATTATTCTACATAGAGAGAAAAGATTTGACATAGAGAGAAAAGATTCGACGTAGGGGAGAAAAGATTCGACGTAGGGGAGAAAAGATAAATAAAAATAATGATGATGATGAATGTTATTGGCTGATTGTAACCAAAGAGGAGGAGCAGTAAAATAGCTAGAACTAAGTACACACGTACTTTGGCTTATGGTGTCTGTTGAAAGTTCTAAGAAGATTCAACGGAGCAGGTAAACTATATGACGTCGTACAGTTTAGCTGCTCCGTCGAATCTTCTTTGAACATTCGACAGACACCATAAGCCTTCAATGACAGATTCGACCTTAATTTGGATTTTCGTACGAATGCAATTTTTAACGAAAAACGAAATAAATAAAAATGAATTCCGGGAGTAACTAAATAAATTATTTTTTTTCGGAGGAAAACGAAATTCCGAAACAAAATATTTCAGTGTGCACATGTCTACTTAAAGGCTTATATGCAAGTTATTGCCATAAAAAGTGTTGGGGACCCAGGTCCTGCCCCAGGGGACATGCATCAATGCAAAAAAAAGTTTTAAAAAAGGCAGCTTTTTTCGGGAGCAGTGATTTTAATAATGAATTATTAAAATTATAATTATAATTAAATATCATGCCTGGGGGGTGTCCTTAGTATGGCTGTAAACTAGCACATTTTTCCCGTGTTTAGAACAATACCACAGCAAAATTAAATTTCTAAAGGAAAAAATGTCATTTAAAACTACTCGCGGCTGTCATGTATTGTCGGGTCCTGACAATATAGATGAAAATCATTTAAAAAGACGGAATGGTCCCCCCCCCTGTCCATTACCAGGCCCTTTGGGTCTGGTATGGATATTAAGGGGAACCCCGCACCCAAATTAAAAAAAAAAATACTTGTACAACTTGAAAACTTGTCTCAGGTCACTGTCTTAGAAATGTTTGTACAGTCAGGCAATTAATATTTTCAAAAGGAAGCTACTATGTATGTGAAAACCTCCACAAACCTCCTAGTACAGGTTTATTTTAATCAGCAACTCTCTTTTCTTGGCTCAACAAGTGTTTTAAATGAATGCATTTACTTTTTATCTGTATAATTATAGACACCAGTTATCCTTTCATAACCTATAAAAGATGATATTGTACATGCTCATACATAAAAGGAAATTGTTTCAGAGATTCTTGTACAAATATGCAGTACTATCCTTGATGACAGAAGAAATAAGTTCAATTTGCAGATGTAAATACAATAGAAATACAAATACAATATAAATAATGATAGTTGACATTCATAATACTTCCAGGAAACTGATTCCTCCATCTGTGAACTCCTCCAAAACATTTGTAAATTAAGTCAATGGGTGTATTTATCAAAGTGTCTAAAGACTAGGTATCCTCCATGCATTACTTCTGACTCATCCTCGGCCCTGCACATTGTTTTTTTAACATCTGTCTGTTCTGTATCCTGTGTTCTATGTCTTTCTTTGCTTGTTGAACTTTTGTACATAAGACTTCAGCATAATTAAGGGTATAAAACCACAATGACAGTGTAGTTAAGTAAGCTGAGACTTTCATAATTGGTTTAGAAAATAGTTTCATATTAGTGAAAATGCTCAGCTTAGTTAAATGGAAAATCATTTAGAATTTTCAGTTTAGTTAAATTGAGAATCATTATACTTTCTTTATTACTGTGTGATTATTTGGACTTAACAACATAACAAAAAGCATAGTGTGTTGCCGGTAGTTGCAATCTGTAGGAGGTAATGCTGTCATACTTTAGGAGTTGCATACACACACTGTTGACAATTGTATATAGTTAGCATGCAATGACTATATTTTAAGATATAAATTGATATTGTAATTAGAAGTATCTAATAAATTTAATAAATGTGATTTCCATATTTTATTATTCATTTTATTATTAGTTATTATTCAGTTTTCATATATTTAAGTTTCCTTTTCCTCTTTCTCCTACTTTCATTATTACTATATTACTATTTGTTATTATGATGTGTAGGGATGAGTCCGCGGTTTGAGTCGAACGAAAGTTCTACTCAAACATCGGGTGTTTGTTTGTTCTAAAATAAACCGAACATATGGGGCGTTTGCGGGAAATTTGAGCACCGCAGAATGCCCCATAATTGCTGTATGATGATTGGCCAAAGCACACACCTGACCTGCATGCTTTGGCCAATCACAGCACGCTCTGCTGACAGAGCCATAATTGGCCAAAGGCAGGGTGTCATGGCTCAGGGGGACTAAATTCATGCCCCACACTATATAAGTCTGCTTACATGCTTACATAGCGGCCGTGTATAGTGTGTGGATGGAGAAAGTTTGAGCTAGATTAGGCAGGCAGGTTAGTTAGTGGCAGTGTATTTGATATATAAATATACAGTCTAAATATATATATATATATATATATATATATATATATATATATATATATATATACTTACTCTGCATCCAGTGTAGACTCTATATTCAGTCAATGCAGGCAGTGTAGTTTATATAACACAAGGGGAACCCTGTGCCAAAATATTAAAAAAAATGGCCTGGTGATCCCCTCAAAATCCATACCAGGCCCTTCAGGTCTTGAATGGATTTTAAGGGGAACCCCGCGCCCAATTTTTTTTTAAAAATGACGTGGGGGTCCCCCCAAAATCCATACCAGACCCTTATCCGGGCATGCAACCTGGCAGGCTGCAGGAAAAGAGGGGGATGAGAGCGCCCCCCCTCCTGAACAGTACCAGGCCACATGCTCTCAACATGGGGAGGGTGCTTTGGAGTCCCCTTGGTTGTGGAGGTCTGCGGGCGGGGGGCTTATCAGAATCTGGATGCCCCCTTTAACAAGGGGGCCCCCAGATCCCCCCTATATGAATGGGTAGGGGTATATTGTACCCCTACCCATTCACCAAAAAAGTGTAAAAAAAGTAAAAACGACAGCAGACAGTTTTTGACAATTCCTTTATTAAAAACAAAAAAAAGGGTGCTGCGATGTCCATCCATCTTAAATCACGGCACCGACGGTCCAGAAAAAAAAAGGAAAAACTTTGCCTCCATGCCTTTTAGCGGTGACAGCTGTTATATAGCCAAGGGAGGGGCCAACCGGTGATGTAGCCGGGTGACCCCACCCCTTCTGATGTCTTGTCACATCAGATGGGGCCCTTTTTTAAAGGGGGCTTCCAGATTCCGATAAGCCCCCCACCCGCAGACCCCCACAACCACCGGGCAAGGGTTGTGGGGATGAGGCCCTTGTCCCCATCAACATGGGGACAAGGTGCTTTGGGGTGGCCTGGACAAGGTGCTATGTTCAGGGCACGTGGCCTGGTATGGTTCAGGAGGGGCGGGCGTAATCTCGTCCCCCCCTTTTCCTGCGGCTTGCCAGGTTGCATGCTGAGATGAGGGCCTAGTATTGATTTAGGGGGGGACACCCACACTTTTTTTTTTTGATGCAGGGTTCCCCTTAATATCCATACCAGACCAGAAGGGCCTGCTAATGGACTGGGGGGGGAACCCACGCCATTTTTTTTTCAATGATTTTTTATGTATATTGCCAGGATCCGACAATACATTACAGCCGTGAGCAATTTTAAATGACATTTTTTTCCTTTAGAAATGTCATTTTGCTGTGGTACTGTTATAAACACGGGAAAGATGCTCTACTTTACAGGCAGACTAAGGGACCCCCAGGCACGGTATTTAACCACTTGACGACCGCCTCACGCCGATTTACGTCGGCAAGGTGGCACGGACAGGCAAAATCACGTACATGTACGTGATTTGCCTTCCGCGGGTGGGGGGTCCGATCGGACCCCCCCCCGGTGCCCGAGGCGGTCGTCTTTTCTCCCACGGCGATCGGAGATGAGGGGGAGGCCATCCGTTCGTGGCCCCCCCCTCGCGATCGCTGCCGGCCAATGAGAACATTCCTTTGCTGCTGTATGCTAAACAGCAGCAAAGGAAATTATGTCATCTCTCCTCGGCTCGGTAATTTCCGTTCCGGCCCGAGGAGAGAAGACAAGTGAGTGAGTGCACAACACACACACACACAGTAGAACATGCCAGGCACACAAAACACCCCGATCCCCCCCCGATCGCCCCCCGATCCCCCCCCAATCACCCCCCCCCCTGTCACAAACTGACACCAGCAGTTTTTTTTTTTTTTTTTTCTGATTACTGTATTGGTGTCAGTTTGTGACAGTTACAGTGTTGGGACAGTTACTGTTACCCCCCTTTAGGTCTAGGATACCCCCCTAACCCCCCCTAATAAAGTTTTAACCCCTTGATCACCCCCTGTCACCAGTGTCGCTAAGCGATCATTTTTCTGATCGCTGTATTAGTGTCGCTGGTAACGCTAGTTAGTGAGGTAAATATTTAGGTTCGCCGTCAGCGTTTTATAGCGACAGGGACCCCCATATACTATCTAATAAATGTTTTAACCCCTTGATTGCCCCCTAGTTAACCCTTTCACCACTGATCACTGTATAACTGTTACGGGTGACGCTGGTTAGTTTGTTTATTTTTTATAGTGTCAGGGCACCCGCCGTTTATTACCGAATAAAGGTTTAGCCCCCCGGTCGCCCGGCGGTGATATGCGTCGCCCCAGGCAGCGTCAGATTAGCGCCAGTACCGCTAACACCCACGCACGCAGCATACGCCTCCCTTAGTGGTATAGTATCTGAACGGATCAATATCTGATCTGATCAGATCTATACTAGCGTCCCCAGCAGTTTAGGGTTCCCAAAAACGCAGTGTTAGTGGGATCAGCTCAGATACCTGCTAGCACCTGCGTTTTGTCCCTCCGCCCGGCCCACCCAAGTGCAGTATCGATCGATCACTGTCACTTACAAAACACTAAACGCATAACTGCAGTGTTCGCAGAGTCAGGCCTGATCCCTGCGATCGCTAACAGTTTTTTTGGTAGCATTTTGGTGAGCTGGCAAGCACCAGCCCCAGGCTGCGCCAGATTAGCGCCAGTACCACTGACACCCACGCACGTACCATACACCTCCCTTAGTGGTATAGTATCTGAACGGATCAATATCTGGTCCGATCAGATCTATACTAGTGTCCCCAGCAGTTTAGGGTTCCCAAAAACGCAGTGTTAGCGGGATCAGCCCAGATACCTGCTAGCACCTGCGTTGTGCCCCTCCGCCCGGCCCAGCCCAGCCCAGTCCACCCAAGTGCAGTATCGATCGATCACTGTCACTTACAAGGCACTAAACGCATAACTGCAGCGTTCGCAGAGTCAGGCCTGATCCCTGCGATCGCTAACAGTTTTTTTGGTAGCATTTTGGTGAACTAGCAAGCACCGGCCCCAGGCAGCGTCAGGTTAGCGCCAGTACCGCTAACACCCACGCATGCAGCATACGCCTCCCTTAGTGGTATAGTATCTGTACGGATCAATATCTGATCCGATCAGATCTATACTAGCGTCCCCAGCAGTTTAGGGTTCCCAAAAACGCAGTGTTAGCGGGATCAGCCCAGATACCTGCTAGCACCTGCGTTTTGCCCCTCCGCCCGGCCCAGCCCAGCCCACCCAAGTGCAGTATCGATTGATCACTGTCACTTACAAAACACTAAACGCATAACTGCAGCGTTTGCAGAGTCAGGCCTGATCCCTGCGATCGCTAACAGTTTTTTTGGAAGCTTTTTATTGAACTGGCAAGCACCAGCGGCCTAGTACACCCCGGTCGTAGTCAAACCAGCGCTGCAGTAACACTTGGTGACGTGGCGAGTCCCATAAGTGCAGTTCAAGCTGGTGAGGTGGCAAGCACAAGTAGTGTCCCGCTGCCACCAAAAAGACAAACACAGGCCCGTCATGCCCATAGTGCCCTTCCTGCTGCATTCGCCAATCCTAATTGGGAACACACCGCTTCTGCAGCGCCCGTACTTCCCCCCATTCACATCCCCAACCAAATGCAGTCGGCTGCATGAGAGGCATTTTTATGTCCTCCCGAGTACCCCTACCCAACGAACCCCCCCAAAAAGATGTCGTGTCTGCAGCAAGCGCGGATATAGGCGTGACACCCGCTATTATTGTCCCTCCTGTCCTGACAATCCTGGTCTTTGCATTGGTGAATGTTTTGAACGCTACCATGCACTAGTTATTAGCGTAGGGTACAGCATTGCACAGACAAGGCACACTTTCACAGGGTCTCCCAAGATGCCATCGCATTTTGAGAGACCCGAACCTGGAACCGGTTACAGTTATAAAAGTTAGTTACAAAAAAAGTGTAAAAAAAAATATATATATATAAAATAAAAAAAAATAGTTGTCGTTTTATTGTTCTCTCTCTCTATTCTCTCTCTCTATTGTTCTGCTCTTTTTTTACTGTATTCTATTCTGCAATGTTTTATTGTTATTGTTATTGTTATTATGTTTTATCATGTTTGTTTTTCAGGTATGTAATTATTTATACTTTACTGTTTACTGTGCTTTATTGTTAACCATTGTTAACCATTTTTTTGTCTTCAGGTACGCCATTCACGACTTTGAATGGTTATACCAGAATGATGCCTGCAGGTTTAGGTATCATCTTGGTATCATTCTTTTCAGCCAGCGGTCGGCTTTCATGTAAAAGCAATCCTAGTGGCTAATTAGCCTCTAGACTGCTTTTACAAGCCGTGGGAGGGAATGCCCCCCCCCCCACACGTCTTCCGTGTTTTTCTCTGGCTCTCCTGTCTCAACAGGGAACCTGAGAATGCAGCCGGTGATTCAGCCAGCTGACCATAGAGCTGATCAGAGACCAGAGTGGCTCCAAACATCTCTATGGCCTAAGAAACCGGAAGCTACGATCATTTTATGACTTAGATTTCGCCGGATGTAAATAGCGCCATTGGGAAATTGGGGAAGCATTTTATCACACCGATCTTGGTGTCATCAGATGCTTTGAGGGCAGAGGAGAGATCTAGGGTCTAATAGACCCCAATTTTTTCAAAAAAGAGTACCTGTCACTACCTATTGCTATCATAGGGGATATTTGCATTCCCCGAGATAACAATAAAAATGATTAAAAAAAAAAAAAATGAAAGGAACAGTTTAAAAATAAGATAAAAAAGCAAAAAAATAATAAAAAAAAAAAAAAAAAAAAAAGCACCCCTGTCGCCCCCTGCTCTCGCGCTAAGGCGAACGCAAACGGCGGTCTGTCGTCAAACGTAAACAGCAATTGCACCATGCATGTGAGGTATCGCCACGAAGGTCAGATCGAGGGCAGTAATTTTTGCAGTAGACCTCCTCTGTAAATCTAAAGTGGTAACCTGTAAAGGCTTTTAAAGGCTTTTAAAAATGTATTTATTTTGTTGCCACTGCACGTTTGTGCGCAATTTTAAAGCATGTCATGTTTGGTATCCATGTACTCGGCCTAAGATCATCTTTTTTATTTCATCAAACATTTGGGCAATATAGTGTGTTTTAGTGCATTAAAATTTAAAAAAGTGTGTTTTTTCCCCAAAAAATGCGTTTGAAAAATCGCTGCGCAAATACTGTGTGAAAAAAAAAAATGAAACACCCACCATTTTAATCTGTAGGGCATTTGCTTTAAAAAAATATATAATGTTTGGGGGTTCAAAGTAATTTTTTTGCAAAAAAAAATAACTTTTTCATGTAAACAATGAGTGTCAGAAAGGGCTTTGTCTTCAAGTGGTTAGAAGAGTTGGTGATGTGTGACATAAGCTTCTAAATGTTGTGCATAAAATGCCAGGACAGTTCAAAACCCCCCCAAATGACCCCATTTTGGAAAGTAGACACCCCAAGCTATTTGCTGAGAGGCATGTCGAGTCCATGGAATATTTTATATTGCGACACAAGTTGCGGGAAAGAGACAAATTTTTTTTTTTTTTTTTTTTTTTTTGCACAAAGTTGTCACTAAATGATATATTGCTCAAACATGCCATGGGAATATGTGAAATTACACCCCAAAATACATTCTGCTGCTTCTCCTGAGTACGGGGATACCACATGTGTGAGACTTTTTGGGAGCCTAGCCGCGTACGGGACCCCGAAAACCAAGCACCGCCTTCAGGCTTTCTAAGGGCGTGAATTTTTGATTTCACTCTTCACTGCCTATCACAGTTTCGGAGGCCATGGAAAGCCCAGGTGGCACAAAACCCCCCCAAATGACCCCATTTTGGAAAGTAGACACCCAAAGCTATTTGCTGAGAGGTATAGTGAGTATTTTGCAGACCTCACTTTTTGTCACAAAGTTTTGAAAATTGAAAAAAGAAAAAAAAAAAAGTTTTTTCTTGTCTTTCTTCATTTTCAAAAACAAATGAGAGCTGCAAAATACTCACCATGCCTCTCAGCAAATAGCTTGGGGTGTCTACTTTCCAAAATGGGGTCATTTGGGGGGGGGGTTTGTGCCACCTGGGCATTCCATGGCCTCCGAAACTGTGATAGGCAGTGAAGAGTGAAATCAAAAATTTTCACCCTTGGAAATCCTGAAGGCGGTGCTTGGTTTTCGGGGCCCCGTACGCGGCTAGGCTCCCAAAAAGTCCCACACATGTGGTATCCCCATACTCAGGAGAAGCAGCTAAATGTATTTTGGGGTGCAATTCCACATATGCCCATGCCCTGTGTGAGCAATATATCATTTAGTGACAACTTTGTGCAAAAAAAAAAAAAAAAAAAGTGTCACTTTCCCGCAACTTGTGTCAAAATATAAAATATTCCATGGACTCAATATGCCTCTCAGCAAATAGCTTGGGGTGTCTACTTTCCAAAATGGGGTCATTTGGGGGGGTTTTGTGCCACCTGGGCATTCCATGGCCTCTGAAACTGTGATAGGCAGTGAAGAGTGAAATCAAAAATTTACACCCTTAGAAATCCTGAAGGCGGTGCTTGGTTTTCGGGGCCCCGTACGCGGCTAAGCTCTCAAAAAGTCCCACACATGTGGTATCCCCATACTCAGGAGAAGCAGCTGAATGTATTTTGGGGTGCAATTCCACATAGGCCCATGGCCTGTGTGAGCAATATATCATTTAGTGACAACTTTTTGTAAATATTTTTTTTTTTTTTTTTTTTTTTGTCATTATTCAATCACTTGGGACAAAAAAAATAAATATTCAATGGGTTCAACATGCCTCTCAGCAATTTCCTTGGGGTGTCTACTTTCCAAAATGGGGTCATTTGGGGGGGGTTTGTACTGCCCTGCCATTTTAGCACCTCAAGAAATGACATAGGCAGTCATAAACTAAAAGCTGTGTAAATTACAATAAATGTACCCTAGTTTGTAGACGCTATAACTTTTGCGCAAACCAATAAATATATGCTTATTGACATTTTTTTTACCAAAGACATGTGGCCGAATACATTTTGGCCTAAATGTATGACTAAAATTTAGTTTATTGGATTTTTTTTATAACAAAAAGTAGAAAATATCATTTTTTTTCAAAATTTTCGGTCTTTTTCCGTTTATAGCGCAAAAAATAAAAACTGCAGAGGTGATCAAATACCATCAAAAGAAAGCTCTATTTGTGGGAAGAAAAGGACGCAAATTTCGTTTAGGTACAGCATTGCATGACCGCGCAATTAGCAGTTAAAGCGACGCAGTGCCAAATTGGAAAAAGACCTCTGGTCCTTAGGCAGCATAATGGTCCGGGGCTCAAGTGGTTAAAGGAATATTTCATTTTTATTGTTTCACTTTAAGCAGTAATAAAATCACTGCTCCTGAACAAACTGCAGTTTTAAAAACTTTTTTTTTGCATTGATACATGTTCCCTGGGGAAGCACCTGGGTCCCCAAACACTTTTTATGGCAATAACTTGCATATAAGCCTTTAAAATGAACACTTGATTTTTCACGTTCGTGTCCCATAGACTTTAACAGTGTTCACATGTTCGCACAAATTTTTTGTCTGTTCGCATGTTCTGGTGCAAACCAAACTGGGGGGGGTGTTCGGCTCATCCCTAATGATGTGTTATCTGTGCACCATGTAAGGGCATGGAAAAAGAAAGTTACCTATGGGGAAACTACAGTGTACCCATTAAAAAACATAAAAGATCAACTAAACTGCAGCCTTCTTCAATTTAAAGGATGCGTATGGGCAATATAAAACAAAAAACATACATACTGAAATAAGTATGGGGTGGTTTTTCATTTCCCCTATTTATTATAAATATGTATTATCTTGTGTATTCCTATAGTTTGCTAGTCTATCAAAGCTCTGGTAAGGTTAATGGTGGTGATATAATAACAATGTTAGCTATATAAATAAACACGCTTCTCTACTGGGCCATAGTAAAATTATGTCCTCTACTTTGATGCTGCAGGCATCATTCAGATATCATTCTTTACAGCCGGCGATTCTGTGCACGATAAGAATGATCATAGAGGCAGTTCCGCTGCTTGATCGTTCATATAGGCAACGGGAGGGGACGTCCCCCCCTCCCGCTGCCATCCGGTGCTTCTCCGGGCTCTCCCGTGCCATCGGGGGCCCGGAGAAAGAATCGCCCACTGCCGGATGATGAGCATAGAGATTTCCGGTGACCGGATGGTCACCAGTCATCTCTATGACCGTCGGAGGCCCAGGTGCAACGTTATGACGTCACGCTCCGGACCTCGCATTGTAAACAAAGCCGCAATCGCGGCTGTCAGCATGAGATCGGAGAATTTTTTTTTTCCCGATCTTATTCTTTACAGCCTGGAGGAGAGATGTGGGGTCTTATTGACCCCACATCTCTCCATAAAGAGGACCTGTCACGATAGATTCCTATTACAAGGGATGTAATAGGAATAAAATGATCAAAAAAATTAAATGTGAAAAAAAGTGTAAAAATAAAAAAATAAAGTAAAAAAAAAAAAAAAAAAATTTAAACGCCCCTGTCCCCGGTAGCTTGCTCTCAGAACACACATGTAAGCCCCACCCACATATGTAAACGCCGTTCAAACCACACATGTGAGGTTAGAGTCAGAGCAATAATTCTAGCCCTAGATCTCTTCTGTAACTCTAAACTGGTAACCTGTAAAAAAATTCAAAGCATCGCCTATGGAGATTTTTAAGTACCGAAGTTTGGCACCATTCCATGAGTGTGCACAATTTTAAAGCGTGACATGTTAGGTATCTATTTACTCGGCGTAACATCATCTTTCACATTATACAAAAAAATTGGGCTAACTTTACTGGTTTGTTATTTTTTAATTCATGAAACCATTTTTTTGTCCAAAAAAAGGCGTTTGAAAAATGATTGCGCAAATACCATGCGAGATAAAAAGTTGCAATGACCACCATTTTATTCCCTATGGTGTCTGCTAAAAAAACATATATAATGTTTGGGGGTTCTAAATAATTTTCTAGCAAAAAAATGATGATTTTTACATGTAGGAGAGAAGTGCCAGAATAGGCTCGTTATGGAAGTGGTTAAATAAGCAAAGATCTAATTTACAAAGAAAGTAAAAATGCTAACATAAAACACTAAAATAATACTACAGAGCATATAAAACAACAAAAAAACATAGATGATTCTTTATGTATAGTTATCCTCAATATTCGGTGTCTCTTGGCTGGGGTCAATGGGAGTAGAGGAAGCCTTATCATTTGTCTCACTTTTTAAAGCACAGTCAGACACAACCCACACAAACACCCTCTGCCTCGTACCTCCCCAGGAGGTCTTAGCTGATGCTTCTCTACCCCCCAAATACATCACATCACACCAGGAGGTCTATGCAAGAACATCCTTCAGGAGATGAATTCCCATTTATGACTCTTTGTTACAACGACCCTGCTGGGTAAACTTGCTGTACTGGCATTTCAAGACGACTTCCAACATAGGTCAAATTACTTTATTACCAGGCAGTAAAAATCCAAAAATGTTTGATATAAAAACATTTTGACTTCCAACACATACTCACCTCCATGCTGCAGCATCGGTCTGATGCTGCAGCTGTCCCGTGTCGGTTTAATGACTGAAAACTGAGACACATTACTGCTGATCACTTAGTTCTTGGTTAGTTCTGAGCACAAAGCAGTGACTGTCTGTCACCAAACTCAGCTCTGCCCTTCCAGCACTCACTGGAGCATCGGGCAGGAGAGGTAGAGCATGTAGGAGGCTTCAACTCAGTCATGTGCTGAGAGCCAGAGCCAGTTATCAGTCAGACAGCCTGGTAGATCCCAACAATATAGTTGGTATCTTTCCAGAGCCTGGAGTGGCTCTTTGATGTCAGCTGATTGCAATAGCCCACTAAAAGCTGACTGGATCACAGGAGAGCAAAAGTAAGTGCAATCCTTTGTCCACGAGAGAAGTATGACCAAAAAAGCTATGCCCACACTTCACTTTTAACAACATAACAAAAAGCAGGGTAGAAGGTAATGCTGTTATTTTCTTTCTAATGGGTAGCTAGAAAATGAAAGGTGGCACTTTTTTAGATAAATGTTATACTTTTGACAATTGTATATGATTAGTATGCAGTGTGACTCTATTTAAAAATGCTCTTAAATAAACATTAAAGGTCCATTCACACCATGTCCACACAGGAATCCCCGTGGAGCTCACACTGGCTTCCAGTTGGTGTGAGGCTCGGGAATGTGGTGAGCATATGCTTGGAGAAATGGAGTAGCCCACAAATATTAAGCACATAATGACCCATATATCAACAAGAGTCTGAGGCTCTGGTGCGTTTTTACTCTGTGTGGGGCAAGTGTTGGTTGGATCACAGCACATTGAAAAAGTGGATTGTATTGACACTTTGATAGAAGCACTGGAGCACAGACTGTGTTAAAGTAAATCAATATTTGTATGGACTTTTGGACACTTTATACATCATCTCACTGCATGGTGTGCCTTTGTGGCGATAATAATAAGTGCACATCTATCACCTGAGTAGTTCAATATTGGAATTTTAGCACTTTTATTTGAGTTTTGTAGCACAGCCCTTATTTGACACTATATACTGTATTAAGTGCATTTACGGAGCTCACTTTTTTAAGAGCAGCAGTTGGGCATCACTATATTATTTAATTATTTTTCATAGCGCTGCTGTTACTTTCTTTTCTTTTTTCTTTAAATTGTTTATTTATTAATTTTTGAAAAGGGAGCATACAAAAAGGAAAGCATACATATTCATGTAAATAAGTCAAACAAAAGGAGGGCTTAAATCTCATAGAATTACATTAATAAGCATTCTTCATAAGAATAAAAACATCATGAAATGTCAGACGAATATCAAACACTTGAAGTACATCATGGTAGTAAAGGGATAGCCACTAAAGCAAGATCAGCTGGGGGTTGGGTATAATCTTTATTTTGTACATAGAGAAAAAAAAGAAATATTGTGATTCTCTCTCTAGACATATCAAGTTAGTACCATAGATTGAGTCTCCAGATTGTATTCAGAGGAGTCCCATTTCCCCCATATAATATCAAAACTGGGTAAGGAATCTTTGATTACAGCTGTAAGGCGTTCCATCCTACGAATGTCTGCAATGGCCGTAAGAAATTGTGTAAAGGTAGGGGGTGTGTTGGCTAGCCAGCATTGTGGAATGGCCCATTTGGCTTCTAATAAAATAAATGCCATCAGTTTCCTGAGCGGTGTAGGTGTTTTCGGGGGGGGGGGTTAGACGTATAGGGTGGTGAGGCACTGGGATGCCTAGGACTTTTCCCAGAAGACTGTGTATTTGTGACCAAAAGGGTTTGATCATAGAGCATTCCCAGAATATATGGTAGTGGGTACCTAAAGAAGCGTTGCATCTCCAGCATTGCCCAGATAATGCCAATTTCCGCATCATTAGAAATTCAGGGATCCTGTACAAAAACATTAAAATTTTATATGAGGTTTTCTTCTGGGCTACACATCTAGAGACTTTAGCTATAGCATCCCATATTTTCCTCCATTCATCTAAAGGAATGGGTCTGTGTAATATATGGGACCATTTCCGCATGTAAGAATGGCTTTGCTCTGTAATCGTGGGGATAGCTTGTAGGATCTTATAGATAGAGGAGATCAGATGAGGTTCGTAAGGGCCTCTAGAGTATAGCAATTCAAAGTCTGTGGGTACCTCTAAGGTTGTTTGCGGGGCTTTATGCTTAGATTGCAAGTCAGGAAAAGTAAGAAGTTTACACGTAACTGGGTGAACCAGATGACGTAGTTGGAATATACTGGCCTGAGTCCAAGGTAACATAGAATCATAGGATAGGCTGTCTGGAATTTCCGGGTTGAAGAGAATATTTATTAAGGGGGAGCATGGGGATGAGAGGGAGTACTTTCCGGAGCAGCGCTTCCAGATTGAATGCGTGAACAACATTGCATTCAAACAAACCTTATGTAATTGTGAGGTGTATTTGTCGGAGGATGGCCATAACTCACAGCATGGGTGGGCAGCAACTGTAATGCTCATCTCAATCTCGGACCATCTATTAGCGGAGCATCGGGATGTCCAAGAGGCTATGGCCCTTAGATGGGTGGCGTAATAATATTTGATTATGTCAGGTGTTCCTAAACATTCTCTATCTCAAGATGGAGGAGGACTGAGCTAGCTATCCTATGGGACGCATTGTTACATACAAAATTCAGAAAGTTCCTTTGAAGTGATTTCAGTTGGGGCATTGGGATCATTACTGGGAGAGTCTCAAAAAGATATAGCAGTTTAGGGAGTATTGACATTTTGAGGACATTAATCCTCCCAATAAGGGACAGGGGGAGTTTCGTCCAAGTTTTCAGTAGTTTGTTTATTTCTATGAATAAGGGGGAAGGTTAACCTGAAAAAGAGTAGAGTAAGAAGGAGTTAGGTGGACACCAAGATATTTAAGCGAATGGAAGTACCAGCGGTAGTTAAAATTCTCTTGTAAAGACTTGAGTGTATCTGTCGGGATGTTAATAGGGAGGGCTTCAGTTTTGGTCGAGTTGATTTTAAAACCAGAAAGGCTGCCAAAAGACTTTAGGGTTGTATGAAGTGATGGGAGAGAAATATTGGGGTGAGTTATTGTCAACAAAATGTCATCAGCAAATAGGGACAATTTGTACTCCTGATGCCTCAGTGCCACCCCCTTTATATCTGGATGAGAACATATGGCTTCAGCCAGGGGCTCAAGACTGAGGATAAAAAGTAGGGGGGGATAGAGGGCATCCCTGCCTGGTGCCGTTTTTTAGGGGGAATGGCGAGGAGACGTGAGAGGCCAACTGCACCTGAGAGGTGGGTGTAGAGTATAGTGCTTTTAGAGCTTGTATGAACGGACCGGGGAATCCGTATCTAGACAGTATGGCAAACATGAACGACCAATTTAGGAGGTCGAATGCTTTCTGGACATCTAAGCTGAGTACTATGGCGGGTTTCTTGGTTTTGATCAGTAAGTCAATAAGGTCGATGGTACGTCTAGTATTATCTCCTGCGTACCTAGTGGGGACAAATCCTACTTGATCCCTATGTATAAGGGAGGGAAGTAGTAGAGAAAGCCTATTTGCCAGTATTTTAGTGAAGATTTTATAATCAGAATTTAGGAGAGCTATGGGGCGATAACTGTCTGGTAATGATGGGTCCTTGTCCGGTTTTGGGATAACTGTTATAAAGGCGTGTAAGAATTGAGAGTGGGGGGTTTTTCCGTTCATCAGCGAAGTAAATAGACTTACTATATGGGGAGCTAAGACAGGGAGGGACGTTTTATAATAGGAGTAGGGAAGCCCATCAGGACCTGGGGATTTGTGAGATGGGAGTTGATTGATAACTGCTGTGATTTCTTCAACCGTTATGGGCTCGTTCAGTCCTGAGCGATCATCAGGGGATAGTGTGGGAAGGTTCAAAGACTCAATGAAAGTGTTAAATTTTTCCTGGGTGAATTGAAATTCTGGGTCTGTGGATAGGCAGTTATATAGGTTCCAGTAGAAATCACCAAAGACCTTAGACATAGATTGGGGGCAGTGAGTAGGGTTGCCATCCGGCTGCATCAGGAAATCAGGAATTGAGGCGGGGGGGGGGGGGGGGGGCGGTTTCAATTTATTGACCAGCATCCTATGTGGCTTTTAAACCATATGATTTTTTATCTATACAGTGTCTACTATAAATAAAACACACGTGACAATAAAAATAGTGGCGCTCCCTAAATACGTGAATCACCCTTATATTGACTACTTGCTAAAATTTGTGAACAGCAAGTAGTCACTATAAGGGTGATTCACGTATTTAGGGAGCGCCACTATTTTTATTGTCACGTGTGTTTTATTTATTGTAGACACGGTATAGATAAAAATCATATGGTTTAACAGTCTTTTTACAATGTGGCAGCCATAGTTAGACATTTACACCAACATTTGTCATTTAATATAGTTGGTATTTATTCCGAGGCGCAGTGGTGGGTTACAAGGTATAGGTGGGCTTGTGTACTTTGGAGACCAATTGGTAGTATCCTATGTGGCTTGTAGCGTATTCATAAAACTTTTGCTTGGACCACAGCATGGATTTAGAAAGTTTGTTCAGGTCCAAAGAGTTTATGCGATTGCGCAAGGAGATTACAGTGCGGAGGGGAATTGAGTAGACACTTCTCTGCTTTGGATAAATCAGTCAAAAGAGACAAACGTTGGAGGTCACGATCTCGCTTAAGTCGAGAAGCAGAGGAAATGCACTCGCCCCTAAAGAAAGCTTTGTGGGCTTCCCACAAAGTGGAGGTCTCAGCAACTGAACCCTCATTCAGTTGAAAAAATTCGGACAACTTTTGCCGCAAGTGTGTTTGAACATTTGGTGTAGTGAGGAGTAGGGATGAGCCGAACACCCCCCGGTTTGGTTCGCACCAGAACCTGCGAACAGACCGAAAATTCGCACGAACGTTAGAACCCCATTGACGTCTATGGGACTCGAACGTTCTAAATCAAAAGTGCTCATTTTAAAGGCTAATTTTCATGGTATTGTCCTAAAAAGGGTTTGGGGACCCGGGTCCTGCCCCAGGGGACATGTATCAATGCAAAAAAAACTTTTAAAAAATGCAGTTTTTTCAGGAGCAGTGATTTTAATGATGCTTAAAGTAAAAAAAAAAAAAAAAAGTTAAATATTCCTTTAAATATCATACCTCAGGGGTGTCTATAGTATGCCTGTAAAGTGGAGCGTGTTTCCCGTGCTTAGAACAGTCCCTGCACAAAATGACATTTTTAAAGGAAAAAAAGACATTTAAAACTGCTTGCGGCTTTAATGTAATGTCGGGTCCTGGCAATATGGATGCAAATCAGTGAGACAAACGGTATGGGTACCCTCCAGTCCATTACCAGGCCCTTTGGGTCCTCTATGGATATTAAGGGGAACCCCGCACCCAAATTAAAAAAAGGAAAGGCGTGGGGCCCCCAGGCCCTATATACTCTGAACAGCAGTATATAGGCGGTGCAAACAAGACAGGGACTGTAGGTTTGTTGTTAAGTAGAATCTGTTTGTAATTTTGAACTGGTACATTTTTAAAGTGTAGCTCCAGCCAAAAAATCTGTTTTTAAGCTTTTTGGAAAACATAGGGAAGGGTTATCACCCCTGTGACATTTGTTTTGCTGTCTGTGCTCCTCTTCAGAAGATTGAACCTCACTTTTTGTCCCAATGGCAAATGTTTTTTGAAGATTTGGGTTTTTTTGTGAAACAAGGATTGGTGATAAAGCATCAGTGGAAAGGAGAAAAGTTTTTCCCATATTAACTCTTACAGGAGAGAATTTCCCTTCCTATGGGGTAGATTTCATCTCACTTCCTGTTGTCTCCTTCCGTTTGCAAGTAGGAGTCGTTTGTAAGTTGGATGTTTGAAAGTAGGGGACTGCCCTATATACCTTAGCAGAAATTTGGGCCTTAGGTGTTGTTGTGGCCTCAACACTGTAAGCCCTCACAGGGCCCTGCTGTAAAAAAGTGGGCCTTTGGTGATGGTGGTGGTAGTGCAACAACACTGAAAGTCCTCACAGTTACTCTTGGTGGGCGCTGGAACGGGCCCTGCTGTGAAATATTAGATCAAAAATTGTAATTACATGCCCCTGTTGAACAGGGGCTGAAAAATTGGGCCTGTGTTGGTGGTGGTGTCGCTGGTGCCACAACACTGTAAGTCCTCGCAGTTAATCTTGGTGGGCGCAGAAACATGCCCTGCTGTGAAATATTCAATCAAGAATTGTAATTACATGCCCCTGTTGAACAGGGCCAGAAAAATTGGGCTTTTGGTGGTGGTGGTGGTGGTGCTGGTGGCACAACACTGTAAGTCCTCACAGTTAATCTTGGTGGGCGCAGAAACGGGCCCTGCTGTGAAATATTAGATCAAGAATTCTACTTACATGTCCCTGTTGAACAGGGGCTGAAAAATTGGGCCTTAGGCACTGGTGCTGGTGCCACAACACTGCAACCCCTCACAGATACTCTAGTTGGAGCGCAGGAACTAGCCCTGCTGCAAAAGAATTGCAGCAAAAATTGTAATTACATGCCCCTGTTAAACAGGGGCTGAAAAATTGGGCCTTAGGCACTGGTGCTGTTGCCACAACACTGCAACCCCTCACAGATACTCTAGTTGGAACGCAGGAACGAGCCCTGCTGCAAAGAATTGCATCAAAACTTGTAATGACATGCCCCTGTTAAATTGGGCCTTAGGCACTGGTGGCGGTGCCCAGAACCAAAAATGTTCTTACAAGCTATCAGCATGATCATTGAGGAGGAAGAGGATAATTACTCAGCATAACAGGATAGTCACTCAGCATCAGCATAGGCAGTCTTTGAAGGGATCTGATATTTAAAAAAAAAATATTCGGTTACATCAGCATCAGGTGTTTGGTAGCTGGTGGTGATCCAAGACTGATTCATTTTTATGAAGGTCAGTCGATCGACCGAGTCGGTGGACAGACGCACCCTGTGATCGGTTACAAAGCCTCCAGCAGCACTGAATGTGCGTTCTGAAAGAACGCTGGATGCAGGACAGGCCAGATGCTCAATTGCATACTGTGCAAGCTCTGGCCAGTGATCCATCCTCAAGACCCAGTAACCCAGAGGATTTTCGGTGGGAAAGTGTGTCCAAGTCAGATCTTGCCCCTAGGTATTCCTGCACCATGTAAAGCAGACGCTGGCGATGGTTGCTGGAACTGATGATACCTTGGGGCTGCGGACTAAAAAATTATCTGAACGCATCGGTCAGACGGCCAGAAACAGGAGTTTGTAACCTCCCAGTCTCTGGGAACGCATTGCACAGACCTTTCTGCAAGGCCTCCCGAAGATGTTTCATCCTCTGCTCCCTCTGCGACGGCAAGATAAGGTCCGCAACCTTACCCTTGTAACGTGGATCAAGGAGGGTTGCCAGCCAGTATTGGTCCTTCTCCTCGATACCAGGAATACGAGGATCCTTACGCAGGCTTTGCAGGATCAGGGAGGCCATGCAGCGTAGGTTTGCTGAAGCATTCGGTCCGGAGTCCTCTGGGTCACTAAGGACGACATGGTCCGCAGCCACCTCCTCCCAGCCACGTACAAGTCCATGTGTTTCTTCGGACTGCTGCTGATGCTGAGTGCCAGGCTCCACCTCCATACTGACACAATCCTCCTCCTCCTCTTCCTGTGTGATCAGCGGGCACACAGGAACACTGTCTGGATAAAGGGGGCCTTGAGAGCTAAGGAAGTCCTCCTCTTCCTGCCTCTGTTCTGCCCTGTCCATTATTCCACGCAGCGTGTGCTCCAACAGGTGGACAAGGGGGACAGTGTCACCGATGCATGCACTGTCACTGCTCACCATCCTCGTGGCCTCCTCAAATGGTGACAGGACAGTGCATGCATCCCTGATCATGGCCCACTGGCGTGGGGAAAAAAAAACAAGCTCCCCTGACCCTGTCCTGGTGCCATAGTCGCACGGGTACTCATTGATGGCCCTCTGCTGCGTGTGCAGCCGCTGCAGCATGGCCAACGTTGAGTTCCACCTGGTGGGCATGTCACAGATTACGCGGTTCTTGGGCAGGTTAAACTCCTTTTGGAGGTCTACCAGCCGAGTACTGGCATTATATGACCGGCGGAAATGCACACAGATTTTCCTGGCCTGCCTCAGGACATGCTGTAAGCCCGGGCACCTGCCCAAGAACCGCTGCACCACCAAGTTAAGGACATGAGCCAAACAGGACACAAGGGTCAGTTGTCCCTGTTGGAGGGCGGAGAGGAGGTTGGTGCCATTGTCGCAAACCACCATTCCTGCCTTAAGTTGGCGTGGCATCAACCACCTCTGAACCTGCCCCTGCAGAGCTGACAGAACCTCTGCCCCAGTGTGGCTCCTGTCCCCCAAGCACACCAGCTCAAGCACCGCATGGCATCTTTTGGCCTGCGTACTTGCGTAGCCCCTTAAATGCCTACGTATCACCGCTGGTTCCGAGGACAAAGCACAGGATGAGGCCATGGAGGAAGAAGAAGAGGAGGGGGTGGAGGAGAGAGGTGTGTCACAATCGTTAGTAGTGGCATTTTGGAGACGTGGTGGCGGAACAACCTCCAACACTACTGCACCTTGTCCTGCATCCTTCCCAGCTGCCAGCAGAGTGACCTAATGCGCCGTGAAACTTAGGTAACGTCCCTGTCCATGCCTGCTGCACCATGAGTCAGCTGTAATATGCACCTTACTGCTGACCACTCTGTCCAGCGAGGCCAAGACATTGCCTTCCACATGCCGGTAGAGAGCCGGAATCACCTTCCAGGAGAAAAAGTGGCATTTGAGTACCTGCCACTGAGGAACCGCACATTACACAAACTCACGGGAGGGGGCAGAGTCTACCAACTGAAAAGGTAGCAGTTGAAGTGCTAGCAATTTTTCCAAGCTAGCATTCAACCGCTGGGCATGTGGATGGCTGGGAGCGAACTTCTTTCGGCGGTGCAGCAGCTGGGGCAGGGAAATTTGCCTGGTACAATCTGACGTCGGTGTACCGAAAGCAGATTGCCCACAAGTACTTGGCTGTGGCACACCTAATTCTACACCTTCATTCCTCTCAGTGCAGGTCGCAGAGAGGACTGAAGGTATAGTAGGGTTGGAGATCTCAGTTGATGAGGAGCAAGGAGAGGTCCTCTTTGTTCTTTGGTGTGGATCTTTTAGATATGCTTGCCAATGAACTGCATGGCAGGTCAACATATGTCTGGTCAAGCATGTGGTGCCCAAGCAGAAGATGTTTTGGCCACGCGAGAAACGCTTGAGACATATGTTGCAAATAGCAGCGGTGCGATCTGATGCATTCGTCTCAAAAAAGGCCCACACCAAAGAACTTTTAGAATAACGTGCAGAGACGGCAGCGCCCTGCACATGCGGAGCTTTGCGGTGTGATGCAGTCAGTGTGCTGCCCTTAGGCTGGCCCCTGGAGGGCATCCTGCCTCGTTGGTGATGTGCCTCCTCCTCCTCTATCCTATTAGGCACCCACGTTGAGTCAGTGACCTCATCATCCCCTCCCTCCTCATCACTGGAGCAAACCTGGCAGTATGCTGCAGCAGGGGGAGCATGACTGCCAGATTGCTGTCCTTCTTGGGCACCCCCTCTGTCCATGCTCACGTTACTGCCTTCATCTAGCTTAGTATCATCATCAAATCCTTCTAAACGCTGGGCATCCTCCTGGAGCATGTACCCAACACTGTGGTCAAACAGTTCGAGGGACTCCTCAGGAGGACATGGTGGGGCTAGGGAAGGAGTCACTGATGCCATTGAGCCGAGGGAAGAGGCCGCGTTGGCAGCTGCTTTGCCAGACAAAGTACCCTGAGCATTAGTGAGAGAGGATGAGGAGGATGAGGACTGCTTGGTCATCCACTCGACCAAGTCTTCCGCATGTTGCAGCTCAACACGGCCAGCTGCTGAAAAAAAGGCCAAGGGTGTCCCACGGCCACGTGCTGATGAGGATGCACCGTCTCCATGACCAGCACTGTTACCTTGAGCCCGGGTTCACACCTATGCGAATTAGATGCGGCTTACACCGCATCTAATTCGCAGGACATTTTAAAATACATTCATATGAATGCATCTGGTTCACATATGTGCGTTGCATTCGCACTGCGCATTGCACAAAAAACGTGTGCGTTTTTTGGGCATTGCGGTGCGAATTACGAGCCTATTATCTCCTATGGGAACGCATCTGATTCGCAGATGCATTGCGTTCTGAACAAGGATTTTCTCTTTCTCCTCACTACACCTCCCCCTCTCCCCCCCCTCCCTCCCCCTCTCCCTGCTCTCTGATACTGAGCAAAAACGCAATGAATCCGTTAAACAGGAGATTGTTATCTCCCCAGTGAAACCTGAGCTTCAATTCGCACCGCACAAGTGTGAAACAGGGCTTAGACACAGAGCCTGCTTGCCCTCTTTTATTGGCTTGTGGCTGTCTGCCTCTCCTTGTTGGCCTTCCAGACATACTAATGGCCTGTAGCTGCACTAAGCTGGGATATATATATATATATATATATATATATATATATATATATATATATATATATATATATATACTGATACTGCAGCTAGCAAAATCAACTGCCTGCCTGTAGTATGAGAACACCACCAACCTTCTACAGGTAGCTTTAGCTGAACACTGTGCAGAGGTCGCACTACACTAACGTGTGAATAATTTAGCTGCCTGCGGTAGTGATAGGATCAGGAAAACACCACCAACCTTCTACAGGTAGCTTTAGCTAAACACTGTGCAGAGGTCGCACTACACTAATGTGTAAATAATTTAACTGCCTGCGGTAGTAATAGGATCAGGAAAACACCACCAACCTTCTACAGGTAGCTTTAGCTGAACACTGTGCAGAGGTCACACTACACTAATGTGTAAATAATTTAGCTGCTTGCGGTAGTGATAGGATCAGGAAAACACCACCAACCTTCTACAGGTAGCTTTAGCTGAACACTGTTCAGAGGACGCACTGCACTAACTTGTAGCTTTAGCTGAACACTGTGCAGAGGTCGCACTACACTAACTTGTAGCTTTAGCTGAACACTGTTGAGAGGACGCACTACACTAACTTGTAGCTTTAGCTGAACACTGTTCAGAGGACGCACTACACTAACTTGTAGTTTTAGCTGAACACTGTGAGGAGGTCACACTAAACTATCTTGTAGCTTTAGCTGAACGCTGTGAGGAGGACGCACTACACTAACTTGTAGCTTTAGCTGAACACTGTGCACTACACTAACTTGTAGCTTTAGCTTAACACTGTTCAGAGGACGCATTACACTAACTTGTAGTTTTAGGTGAACACTGTGAGGAGGACACACTAAACTAACTTGTAGCTTTAGCTGAACACTGTGCAGAGGTCACACTAAACTAACTTGTAGCTTTAGCTGAACACTGTTGAGAGGACGCACTACACTAACTTGTAGCTTTAGCTGAACACTGTTCAGAGGACGCACTACACTAACTTGTAGTTTTAGCTGAACACTGTGAGGAGGTCACACTAAACTATCTTGTAGCTTTAGCTGAACGCTGTGAGGAGGACGCACTACACTAACTTGTAGCTTTAGCTGAACACTGTGCACTACACTAACTTGTAGCTTTAGCTTAACACTGTTCAGAGGACGCATTACACTAACTTGTAGTTTTAGGTGAACACTGTGAGGAGGACACACTAAACTAACTTGTAGCTTTAGCTGAACACTGTGCAGAGGTCACACTAAACTAACTTGTAGCTTTAGCTGAACACTGTTCAGAGGACGCACTACACTGACTTGTAGCTTTAGCTGAACACTGTGAGGAGGACGCATTACACTAACTTGTAGCTTTAGCTGAACACTGTGAGGAGGACGCACTACACTAACTTGTAGCTTTAGCTGAACACTGTGAGGAGGACGCACTACACTAACTAAATAGTCTAGCTGCCTGACTGTGGTACTAATAGGATCAAAAGAACATCAGCAATTTTCTTCAGGTAGTAAATACTGTAACAACACAAGCCTGCCTGTCAGTAGGAAGATAACAGGAACGGATCTAGCTAAACTGAATACAGTGTATATATATATATATATATATATATAAATATATATATATATATATATATATACACAACACCTGGGATGCATATATATACACAATACACTGTAAGTGCAGCTAACTGACTGACTGTCCTGCCTAATCTATTTAACTTAAATCAAATGACACTGTCTCTCTCTTTGTCTATCTCTCTGTCAAGCCGGAACACACTACACAGGGCCGCCGTGTAGGCGGCCTTATATATTGTGGGGCGTGTTCTAAACCCCCTGAGCCATAATTGGCCAAAGCCAACCTGGCTTTGGCCAGTTACAGCTCTCTCTACAGACGGCGCTGTGATTGGCCAAGCATGCGGGTCATAGTGCATGCTTGGCCAATCATCAGGCAGCAATAAAGAGAAAAACACATGTGGGAGAGACGCATGCGCTGCACACCCCGAAACAATAATAGTAAAAAATGGACAGTTTCCCCGGTGGGGCTTTAGACAGCAAAATCTTGATATTCAGAAATAATAAAAAAAATGTATAACCAGTAAGTGCTTTTATTGAACCATGAACAATTGTAATGCTATAATTCAATTGGCATTACAACATAGAGCACTGGCCAAGTAGTACAATACATATTCCACAATATAAAGTCGACACATCTTTACACAAAATTATATACAGTCATACATTTCCGGGCTGTTGACGGTATAAATCCCCGACGCGTTTCGACCTGTGTACGGTCATCATCAGGGGGATAGTTGGTTCTATAAAATACATTGAATATCTTCAAAATTTAAGAACATGTCATCATAAATCTCATTGTAAGGTTAAAAGTGGTAGTATATTTACCGCTGAAAAGTAGAGGGAATAATCCTTTGGCCAGTAAAAGCCGTAAATGGATCCGGGGGGCCCCCATATTCGCCCCTGTCTCCCCAGAGCGCATGAGTCCAGCCCAAGGGGCTTACAAGGAGCCACATAGACGCCCTCCAGGGGAAGGAGAAGTCAGCACCTGCGACAAATACCCAATCAGTCAAAATGATTCTCAGCACATTGGCAAAAGTATGAAGTGTATGGGCTAACTGCAATCCTAGTGATCAATATATATTGATCTGGTGTCCTAAGGTTTCATGATTATAATTAATTATATAGAAAGTGGCACAACCATAAAAGAAATGGTTGTATAGTTATAGGGTTGTTTGAGTGGTGTGGTGTGTGAACACAGGTGAGTGGGAAGTGATATGTGGTACAAGGAATATGAAAAACCCTTTGAGTGATAAAGTAAAATTAAATGGATGGCCAGCACAATGCTGACTACAGTGCCATGTCCAGGTGAATGAATTGAGTGTGTAGTGTCAGCCAACACATGGTGGAATAAAAGTGAAAAACAAATCAAAAGGAGAGTGTGTGAATGAATAAAACCAAATGAAACAATCAAAAACATGTGTGGAAGATCTAAACTGATTATAGGAATAGGAGTATGAGTGTAGTGTTGTAATATTAGAGTAGTAAGGGTATATGTATAGTATAATAATTTACCTTGTGCCACAGTGTGGCTGATGTAGTAGAGTTTGACTTGTATGAACCAAATTGCAATGGAGCAAAAAAGGTAAAAGGCTGGAGCCAAAAAAAGGATTTGTGCAGTGCCATCCATTACGGTCTGCGTGGAGTCATAATAAGACTCACAGGCAGCCGATCATGGATATATGCCTAAAGTAGGCAATTAATTGAGTAGGCACAGGTGCTTATTTACTACAGGCAAATCCACTTTGCACTACAAGTGCAGTCGCTGTAGATCTGAGGGGGACATGCAAGGAAAATAATAAACAGCATTTTTGCTTGCACATGATTGGATGGTAACATCAGCAGAGCTTCCCCTAATTTCAGAGCTTCCCCTTAGATCTACAGCGATCTACATTTACTTAGTGCACTTTCAAGTGCAGAGTGGATTTGCCTTTAGTAAATCAACTCCATTGCAGAGACTACAGGAAAATTTGCCAACATACGTAAAATGCACAGGTATGGTCCACAATTATCACTATCAAAATGCCAGTCCAAAGGAATGATGTGCTGCTGAAGCTGGAGTGAGCACGTGTTGGGAGTGACGGTGGCTAAATGAGGCTGGAGAAGATCAGTAGCACTGAGATGCAAAAAAGATAAAAACTGTATTTTATAAAAATGAATGTGATATGTCAACAAATATTTGCTGTAGGTGGATCTTCATGGTGCATATGCTTTAAATTTCATGGAATATTGACTAATCACCTCTAAATGTTTGGTGAATATCACATTAACATTTTTATAAATATGCCCCTTATGTTTCCACTTAAGGACCAATCACACCATTGGGCTGCACTAATGTTTGTGTTAGCATAATGCATATGTGCAGAGCCATGCATTCTGCCCTATTTTCATGTGTCATGGTGCATTTCAGGTTATTCATTTTGCAAGGGCTGTTTAATGCTTGTATGTCAACGTATGAGATTGCGTAGGTTTCACTCTACAGCATTAGGGTACGAATGAGCCCTCAGGGTTTCGATCTACTATAATGCTGCAAACTACTTTAAACAAGCTAATAGCAAATTTAATTTAAATGCATTTTTATTTAAACTTAGCATACATTGTTATATAGTGCTACCACAGTATTAAAGAAAATGACTTTAATACCACCTGCCTGGAGTTTGCATGTTCTCCCTGTGCCTGCGTGGGTTTCCTCTGGGTACCCCGGTTTCCTCCAACACTCCAAAGACATGCTGGTAGGGTAATTGGATCCTGTCTAAATTGCCCCTAGTATGTGTGTGTATGAATGTGAGTAAGGGACCTTAGAGTGTAAGCTTCTTGAGGGTAGGGAGTGGGATTGATGTGAATGTACAATGTATATGTAAAGCGTTGCATAAATTGACAGCGCTATATCAGTACCTGAAATAAATAAATATATTCTTTTTTGCTAGGCTAATAAAAATATTTTTCTACTGTACACAATGTTGTGCTTTGCTGGAGCTGAAAAATTTTCCCATTCAACAGTTCTAGTTTCAATCAAGTAGAATTGTATATTGTATTTCTATACTGATTTCTGCATGATGTCATTGTTATATAATGATTAGCAGATACTGGGTAAAATTTCTGAAAGAGTAGAAAAACAAGACTCTGCCTTAATGAGTACTTTATCACAAATATAATGCAGTGCATGAAATTGTCATACAAATTCACATTTTTCAAACGTTATAAGATTTAGACCAGGGATATGCAATTAGCGGACCTCCAGCTGTTGCAAACTACAAGTCCCATCATGCCTCTGCCTCTGGGTGTCATACTTGTGGCTGTCAGAGTCTTGCTATGCCTCATGGGACTTGTAGTTCTGCAACAGCTGGAAGTCCACTAATTGCATATCCCTGATTTAGCCCGGGTTCACACCTATGCGAATTAGATGCGGCTTACACCGCATCTAATTCGCAGGACATTTTAAAATACATTCATATGAATGCATCTGGTTCACATATGTGCGTTGCATTCGCACTGCGCATTGCACAAAAAACGTGTGCGTTTTTTGGGCATTGCGGTGCGAATTACGAGCCTATTATCTCCTATGGGAACGCATCTGATTCGCAGATGCATTGCGTTCTGAACAAGGATTTTCTCTTTCTCCTCACTACACCTCCCCCTCTCCCCCCCCTCCCTCCCCCTCTCCCTGCTCTCTAATCCTGAGCAAAAACGCAATGAATCCGTTGAACAGGAGATTGTTATCTCCCCAGTGAAACCTGAGCTTCAATTCGCACCGCACAAGTGTGAAACCAGGCTTAGACATTCTTTTCTTTTTTTCTGAAAATAATTAGGTTCTTAAATGTGAACTACAACTGACTGCATATAGAGTACATTTGATAATAGTGTCAATGACAGTATGAATCACACATACTTCCAAAAAGAATGCAAGAAAGAATGTTTTTTATTGTGTGACAAAAAGTTAAATTGCAAATGTTAAAGGAAAATGTATTTCAAGCACACAGATGGTATTTCCTGCTTAATTAAAAATGTATTATTGTTTCCACAGTTGCTGATAGTAGTAAATGGCTAAAATCTAAAGCAAGTGAAATATGTTTCTATACATAGCTATTAAGGCTTACCTAGACATTTTTGTTATTGGTGCTATTTTTGGCTGTGAGGTATTTTGTAAATGCCTCACAACACTTAAACATTTTAGGCATGAGGAAAACAATTTACCTGGTTCAAAATTAGCTGTATACATAAAGCACTAATCTAAATGTCAGCCAACATTGGAAATAAATCTTTGAAGGGCATACAGGTAAACTACTGTTTGTGATGGAGTGTTATTCTCAAATACAGTCATAGCATGCTCATTGCTTTCTCTCACATACAGAAACTTTCTTGTAAATAAACGTCAGTTGTTTTTCACCAATGAGATTTACTCACTTCAATATCAACGTGTTCCATCCCCATCTGTTTCAGGCTGTTTTTATGTTTTCAGTGCTTTGATAGTTTGACTGACAATGCGCCTTACAACACTACCCAAGTGAATTTTAGATTAGTTTATTTAGGTGGCATTTAGTAACCATTTTCTTCTACTATGTAAAGGAAAACAAACTGAAAGTTTAAAAAAAAAGACCCATTTCACTAACTTTCTATTATAAAATATATCAAATAAATTATATTTCTTCATGCATGGATTCGGCTGCATTTCTTTGCCACATAACATGTAAATTATTTAGTATATGATAAAATCACAGGGTCTACAAACCATTAAATATATGTAGCCGTACCCCCGTAAGGGCTGCTGATTTGGTTATAGCAATCTGCCAATCACCCCTGCTACCATGCTCCCCACAACCCATTGAAACAGGAAAACAGTCATTTTGGGTTTTCCGCTATATTTATTTCAGGATTAGAACTTGGATGAGGAAAGAGAGCCTTAATATCCTATTCTCTCCCTTCCATTTGAACAACAGAAATCACTCTGAATAACTTCTAGTTGTAGACTCTGGTGAGATTGTCCCTGAGAGTTAAAAGGCCAGAAGCTCACACCGCCTCTTCCCTATGTCCCAGAGAGTTAAACACCCACAAATTCTTTGGAAGGCACTGTCATCATGCTAACCAGGCCGAAGATATCTCGGTATCCCCACACGATGACCTGACACATGACAGTGAACAGAGCACGGCTTCCACTAGTCCAGAACTATCGATGCTGTGTTCCTCTGCCACAGCATGATACACTACTCTCTCCAGCTTCTTCTTCTTTCGTTACACTGACCTTCTCCTTTGTATCAAAGTTCTGTGTCCCCGGTCACAGAAAGCTGATCTACTTCCATCACTTCACTGCTACTTCCTCTTCCTAGATCTCCTCCAGCATCCTCCAGTTCCCCGGTCACAGTACCTCAACGCTCCTTTAAGGATGGATCTTTATCTTAGTCTTCCTTCCTGATGGTTCCTCCATCCCGCCTCAGCGCATGGTGCATCCCCATTAGACTTAACACTTTACCAAACAGAGGGGGTTATCATCCTCTGGTAACAGAACAATCACACCGATTTCAGCAATCACATGTGATTCCCTGCCAGGATTGTCACTCCCTCAAAAGGAGTCTGAGAGACCTCCTGCAGAGTGCAACCTGAGCGGACACGCCAGAATTTTGACGACATGAGCCCGTAGGTAGATAAACTTTCTGTTTGGCTCCTAAACCAGAGTCCTTTTATAAAGCACATAGGTGGCAAAGGGATAGAAAACAGGGACAGCACACCCTAGTGTCCTTGACTTTGTCCATGTCAGGCACCCTGAGTGGCAGTCTCCTGCCAAACAGTTATTTGGGGAAAACCCACCCTAACCCAGCTGCCCTCTTGCAGTCAAATGGGTATCATCAACATCTGTAGCTACACACACAGTAGTCCTGCTTAAGATAGTACCTTGGGTCAGGTAATCTCTTGCGACTGTCCCCCTTGCTTCGTACTGAAATGGAGTAACTCCTGGTAATATGTCCTGCTTTAAGAACCAGCACCTTGTCCTGATATATGGCCCTCCCGAGCTTCCATTCCTTGTGAATGTCCTTGAACCGGACCCAAACCTCACTGTCTGGTGTCCGCTGGGGTTTCGGGACATGTAGATAGTCCCAGACCATATCATTCTCCCACTGCTCCCGAGAGTTCTCCACTACCTCCATGAAATGCTCTGGAACGTAAGGGTAATCCAGACCCCACTTCTGCGCAACTTTCCTCTGGACCTCCCTTCGGAAGCGGGACAGCCTCGGCAGATCTTTAGGCCTCCCACGGCCAGGCAGGACACAGGCGTCAGAGGCCCTGACGACCCACTGTCTGTAAGTAGATGGTCCTTCGGAGGAGTTACTGTTGGAGGCAGTAGACAGTCCAAAGGGTGGTACTGGGGGTTTGGGTGTATTTGAAGGTCCCTCCGGTGCTTCAGTGTATGCTCCGTCAGAAATAGGGCTCTCCCAAATCCATGCCTTCTCATCACTTGACGAGGCCTCTTCGGGGGATGACCACTCAAAGAGATTTTCTATGGACCCGTATTTTTCCAATACTTGAGGTGACCCCCAGTCCACAGTCCGGCCCTTGCTCACCCTGTCCGGCTCACCTGAGGGATCTCCCTCCCGCAGCCGTGGCTCCTTACGGACAGGCACGACAAGGGACTTACTCCCAGCCGACTCCTCAGGGGTTTCTTCCAAAAACTGCCCACTAACACTGACAGTCTCTGGGTCCCTGGCCAGGCTACAGGATTCCCCGACATGTCCTACCTTGTCTTCTGATGGTTCCGATTTAGCCGAATCAGACAGGAGCTTCTTTACTGCTGAAGCAGGCGACGCACGGCCTTCTCCAGCCCTCTGGGTCACCTGGACTTGAGGCAAACAAAGTCCGGTTGTAAGACTGGCGGAGTAATAATGGACCCCCTGTTGTACTGGTCCCAGGCGCGTTAACTGACATCCACAATGCCCACACCGGGCCCAAGCACTAACTCCGACTGTAAGCTTCCAACATCCAGGATAGAGCATACACAGTCTCTCCACGCCTCCGATCACTCCTAGAGCCAGTCCACCGGTGAGCTCCAACCGGATACCAGTGTCTATTAGTACCCGGTCCTGCACTTAAGGTAACCACTGCATGGCGGGCGCGCTCTGAACACCCTCTGCCATCTTCCTCCAGCCACTTCATGCTGTCTTTATGTAACTCCAGACTCCTCCCTGGAAGCACGTGACCCCAGCTTATATGAGAGGCCTGCCCCCTGCCAATGCAAGTTAATGATTGGTCAGGGCACCTCACATGAGCTGCCTGCCACTCAGATCTCAAGTCCAACCTCTCTTCCAGAATAATACCTGTGAAAGCAGGGGAGGCATCTCTGAGTCATCTCTGTGGCCACACCCCCCACTACACTGATCACTCCCAGTCCCAAATCACAACAACCATATCCAGCCTAATGCACAGACCTGGCTAAATTTACCTGCACTTGTCCTGAGCTAGAAAAATACTACTCTAGCACCTACCTTTAGGTAAAGGGTGCTACGTATATTTGAAATGTCTGAATGTTAATTTGTTAAGACCCTAAAGCCTAGGACAGAATAAACACCACTAAAATTAACCCTTTTTGAAAAGTAGACATCCCAAGGTATTTAGAAAGAGGCAGGGGCGGCCCGTCCATTAAGGGACGCCGCCCCGCCATCCATCACCACCTCCCCCTATCCATGCATCTGGCTCCTTGCAGGACGCCGGGTACATGAATTACAATGGTGGGGGGTTTTTTTTAAGCACCTTATTAGAGCAAGAGGCTTTAATAGGCTTCAGAAAAGAGTGGGCTCAGGGCGCAGAGAATGCGAACAGAGCCCACCCAGGTGGTTACAACAGCGAATGAATATTCGCTGTTGTAACACTGATCCTCCTCCCGGCCAATTAAGAAGCGGGTTTTGAGACCTGTCACCTGATTGGCTGAAAGGATAGGCGACCATATTGGACGCCTAGGAGGAGGAGAGGAGCCGCACGCTGGAAGCTGCTGATAGAGGAGAGGACATGCTGCCCGCCACCCACTACCTGCCTAGATGGGGTAAGTGCCAAGCCGACCAGCAGACAGCGGGGGGAGGTGGTCAGTGCCGCCAGCCACTTGGGGGGGGTGGTTGTTTGCCCCACCCCATAAAAAACACCAGCCGCCACTTGTAAGAGGCATGGTAAGTGTTTTTAAAAATCATGTTTTGCAACAAATTAACAGTTTTTTCACAAAGTTGTCATTTTATTAGGACATTTCCCACATGCAGCATAGGCATACTTTTAAAACTTCCAATTACACCCCGACACACATTATTTTACTCTTTCTAAGTATGGGGAGTACTTGGAATGGTCAGGGGTGGGTAGTGGGGTCCCCCAGGTTCTGTGCTAGGACCAATCCTGTTTAATTTGTTCATAAACGACCTGGAGGATGGGGAAAACAGTTCAATCTCTGTATTTGCGGATGATATTATGCTAAGCAGGGCAATAACTTCTCCGCAGGATGTGGAAACCTTGCAAAAAGATCTAAACAAATTAATGGGGTGGGCAACTACATGGCAAATGAGGTTCAATGTAGAAAAATGTAAAATAATGCATTTGGGTGGCAAAAATATGAATGCAATCTATACATTAGGGGGAGAACCTCTGGGGGAATCTAGGATGGAAAAGGACCTGGGGGTCCTAGTAGATGATAGGCTCAGCAATGACATGCAATGCCAAGCTGCTTCTAACAAAGCAAACAGAATATTGGCATGCATTAAAAAGGGGATCAACTCCAGGGATAATACGATAATTCTCCCGCTCTACAAGACTCTAGTCCGACCTAGAGTATGCTGTCCAGTTCTCGGCACCAGTCCTCAGGAAGGATGTACTGGAAATGGAGCGAGTACAAAGAAGGGCAACAAAGCTAATAAAGGGTCTGAAGGATATTAGTTATGAGGAAAGGTTGCGAGCACTGAACTTATTCTCTCTGGAGAAGAGACGCTTGAGAAGGGGATATGGTTTCAATATACAAATAACATACTGGTGACCCCACAATAGGGATAAAACTTTTTCGCAGAAGGAAGTTTAACAAGACTCGTGGCCACTAATTAAAATTAGAAGAAAAGAGGTTTAACCTTAAACTACATAGAGGGTTCTTTACTGTAAGAGCGGCACGGATGTGGAATTCCCTGCCACAGGCGGTGGTCTAATCGGGGAGCATCGATGGTTTCAAGAAGCTATTAGATAAGCACCTGAACTACCACAACATACAGGGATATACAATGTAATACTGACATATAATCACACACATAGATTGGACTTGATGGACTTGTGTCCTTTTTCGACCTCACCTACTATGTAACTATGATACCACATGTGTGAGAGTTTTCCATTGCCTAGCCACATGGGGTGGGGGGCTAAATCCAGAAAGCAAACATTGCAAGGTATTTACTAAGAGGCATGGTGAGTCTTTAGAAGATATTCTTTTTTTAACAAGTTTTTGGAAATGAGTAAGAAATTACAAATGTATTTTTTTTTTTGGCAAAAGTTGTCATTTTCATAGGATATTTGCCCACAGAACAGACATAATAGACAGAATACACATATATTTATACATCAAAACATCAAACTCCTCCTAAGTATGGGGATACAACATGTGTGAGCCTTTTTCAAGGATTGTAGCTTTAGCTGAACACTGTGCAGAGGTCGCACTACACTAACTTGTAGCTTTAGCTGAACACTGTTGAGAGGACGCACTACACTAACTTGTAGCTTTAGCTGAACACTGTTCAGAGGACGCACTACACTAACTTGTAGTTTTAGCTGAACACTGTGAGGAGGTCACACTAAACTATCTTGTAGCTTTAGCTGAACGCTGTGAGGAGGACGCACTACACTAACTTGTAGCTTTAGCTGAACACTGTGCACTACACTAACTTGTAGCTTTAGCTTAACACTGTTCAGAGGACGCATTACACTAACTTGTAGTTTTAGGTGAACACTGTGAGGAGGACACACTAAACTAACTTGTAGCTTTAGCTGAACACTGTGCAGAGGTCACACTAAACTAACTTGTAGCTTTAGCTGAACACTGTTGAGAGGACGCACTACACTAACTTGTAGCTTTAGCTGAACACTGTTCAGAGGACGCACTACACTAACTTGTAGTTTTAGCTGAACACTGTGAGGAGGTCACACTAAACTATCTTGTAGCTTTAGCTGAACGCTGTGAGGAGGACGCACTACACTAACTTGTAGCTTTAGCTGAACACTGTGCACTACACTAACTTGTAGCTTTAGCTTAACACTGTTCAGAGGACGCATTACACTAACTTGTAGTTTTAGGTGAACACTGTGAGGAGGACACACTAAACTAACTTGTAGCTTTAGCTGAACACTGTGCAGAGGTCACACTAAACTAACTTGTAGCTTTAGCTGAACACTGTTCAGAGGACGCACTACACTGACTTGTAGCTTTAGCTGAACACTGTGAGGAGGACGCATTACACTAACTTGTAGCTTTAGCTGAACACTGTGAGGAGGACGCACTACACTAACTTGTAGCTTTAGCTGAACACTGTGAGGAGGACGCACTACACTAACTAAATAGTCTAGCTGCCTGACTGTGGTACTAATAGGATCAAAAGAACATCAGCAATTTTCTTCAGGTAGTAAATACTGTAACAACACAAGCCTGCCTGTCAGTAGGAAGATAACAGGAACGGATCTAGCTAAACTGAATACAGTGTATATATATATATATATATATATATATATATATATATATATATATATATATATATATATACACAACACCTGGGATGCATATATATACACAATACACTGTAAGTGCAGCTAACTGACTGACTGTCCTGCCTAATCTATTTAACTTAAATCAAATGACACTGTCTCTCTCTTTGTCTATCTCTCTGTCAAGCCGGAACACACTACACAGGGCCGCCGTGTAGGCGGCCTTATATATTGTGGGGCGTGTTCTAAACCCCCTGAGCCATAATTGGCCAAAGCCAACCTGGCTTTGGCCAGTTACAGCTCTCTCTACAGACGGCGCTGTGATTGGCCAAGCATGCGGGTCATAGTGCATGCTTGGCCAATCATCAGGCAGCAATAAAGAGAAAAACACATGTGGGAGAGACGCATGCGCTGCACACCCCGAAACAATAATAGTAAAAAATGGACAGTTTCCCCGGTGGGGCTTTAGACAGCAAAATCTTGATATTCAGAAATAATAAAAAAAATGTATAACCAGTAAGTGCTTTTATTGAACCATGAACAATTGTAATGCTATAATTCAATTGGCATTACAACATAGAGCACTGGCCAAGTAGTACAATACATATTCCACAATATAAAGTCGACACATCTTTACACAAAATTATATACAGTCATACATTTCCGGGCTGTTGACGGTATAAATCCCCGACGCGTTTCGACCTGTGTACGGTCATCATCAGGGGGATAGTTGGTTCTATAAAATACATTGAATATCTTCAAAATTTAAGAACATGTCATCATAAATCTCATTGTAAGGTTAAAAGTGGTAGTATATTTACCGCTGAAAAGTAGAGGGAATAATCCTTTGGCCAGTAAAAGCCGTAAATGGATCCGGGGGGCCCCCATATTCGCCCCTGTCTCCCCAGAGCGCATGAGTCCAGCCCAAGGGGCTTACAAGGAGCCACATAGACGCCCTCCAGGGGAAGGAGAAGTCAGCACCTGCGACAAATACCCAATCAGTCAAAATGATTCTCAGCACATTGGCAAAAGTATGAAGTGTATGGGCTAACTGCAATCCTAGTGATCAATATATATTGATCTGGTGTCCTAAGGTTTCATGATTATAATTAATTATATAGAAAGTGGCACAACCATAAAAGAAATGGTTGTATAGTTATAGGGTTGTTTGAGTGGTGTGGTGTGTGAACACAGGTGAGTGGGAAGTGATATGTGGTACAAGGAATATGAAAAACCCTTTGAGTGATAAAGTAAAATTAAATGGATGGCCAGCACAATGCTGACTACAGTGCCATGTCCAGGTGAATGAATTGAGTGTGTAGTGTCAGCCAACACATGGTGGAATAAAAGTGAAAAACAAATCAAAAGGAGAGTGTGTGAATGAATAAAACCAAATGAAACAATCAAAAACATGTGTGGAAGATCTAAACTGATTATAGGAATAGGAGTATGAGTGTAGTGTTGTAATATTAGAGTAGTAAGGGTATATGTATAGTATAATAATTTACCTTGTGCCACAGTGTGGCTGATGTAGTAGAGTTTGACTTGTATGAACCAAATTGCAATGGAGCAAAAAAGGTAAAAGGCTGGAGCCAAAAAAAGGATTTGTGCAGTGCCATCCATTACGGTCTGCGTGGAGTCATAATAAGACTCACAGGCAGCCGATCATGGATATATGCCTAAAGTAGGCAATTAATTGAGTAGGCACAGGTGCTTATTTACTACAGGCAAATCCACTTTGCACTACAAGTGCAGTCGCTGTAGATCTGAGGGGGACATGCAAGGAAAATAATAAACAGCATTTTTGCTTGCACATGATTGGATGGTAACATCAGCAGAGCTTCCCCTAATTTCAGAGCTTCCCCTTAGATCTACAGCGATCTACATTTACTTAGTGCACTTTCAAGTGCAGAGTGGATTTGCCTTTAGTAAATCAACTCCATTGCAGAGACTACAGGAAAATTTGCCAACATACGTAAAATGCACAGGTATGGTCCACAATTATCACTATCAAAATGCCAGTCCAAAGGAATGATGTGCTGCTGAAGCTGGAGTGAGCACGTGTTGGGAGTGACGGTGGCTAAATGAGGCTGGAGAAGATCAGTAGCACTGAGATGCAAAAAAGATAAAAACTGTATTTTATAAAAATGAATGTGATATGTCAACAAATATTTGCTGTAGGTGGATCTTCATGGTGCATATGCTTTAAATTTCATGGAATATTGACTAATCACCTCTAAATGTTTGGTGAATATCACATTAACATTTTTATAAATATGCCCCTTATGTTTCCACTTAAGGACCAATCACACCATTGGGCTGCACTAATGTTTGTGTTAGCATAATGCATATGTGCAGAGCCATGCATTCTGCCCTATTTTCATGTGTCATGGTGCATTTCAGGTTATTCATTTTGCAAGGGCTGTTTAATGCTTGTATGTCAACGTATGAGATTGCGTAGGTTTCACTCTACAGCATTAGGGTACGAATGAGCCCTCAGGGTTTCGATCTACTATAATGCTGCAAACTACTTTAAACAAGCTAATAGCAAATTTAATTTAAATGCATTTTTATTTAAACTTAGCATACATTGTTATATAGTGCTACCACAGTATTAAAGAAAATGACTTTAATACCACCTGCCTGGAGTTTGCATGTTCTCCCTGTGCCTGCGTGGGTTTCCTCTGGGTACCCCGGTTTCCTCCAACACTCCAAAGACATGCTGGTAGGGTAATTGGATCCTGTCTAAATTGCCCCTAGTATGTGTGTGTATGAATGTGAGTAAGGGACCTTAGAGTGTAAGCTTCTTGAGGGTAGGGAGTGGGATTGATGTGAATGTACAATGTATATGTAAAGCGTTGCATAAATTGACAGCGCTATATCAGTACCTGAAATAAATAAATATATTCTTTTTTGCTAGGCTAATAAAAATATTTTTCTACTGTACACAATGTTGTGCTTTGCTGGAGCTGAAAAATTTTCCCATTCAACAGTTCTAGTTTCAATCAAGTAGAATTGTATATTGTATTTCTATACTGATTTCTGCATGATGTCATTGTTATATAATGATTAGCAGATACTGGGTAAAATTTCTGAAAGAGTAGAAAAACAAGACTCTGCCTTAATGAGTACTTTATCACAAATATAATGCAGTGCATGAAATTGTCATACAAATTCACATTTTTCAAACGTTATAAGATTTAGACCAGGGATATGCAATTAGCGGACCTCCAGCTGTTGCAAACTACAAGTCCCATCATGCCTCTGCCTCTGGGTGTCATACTTGTGGCTGTCAGAGTCTTGCTATGCCTCATGGGACTTGTAGTTCTGCAACAGCTGGAAGTCCACTAATTGCATATCCCTGATTTAGCCCGGGTTCACACCTATGCGAATTAGATGCGGCTTACACCGCATCTAATTCGCAGGACATTTTAAAATACATTCATATGAATGCATCTGGTTCACATATGTGCGTTGCATTCGCACTGCGCATTGCACAAAAAACGTGTGCGTTTTTTGGGCATTGCGGTGCGAATTACGAGCCTATTATCTCCTATGGGAACGCATCTGATTCGCAGATGCATTGCGTTCTGAACAAGGATTTTCTCTTTCTCCTCACTACACCTCCCCCTCTCCCCCCCCTCCCTCCCCCTCTCCCTGCTCTCTAATCCTGAGCAAAAACGCAATGAATCCGTTGAACAGGAGATTGTTATCTCCCCAGTGAAACCTGAGCTTCAATTCGCACCGCACAAGTGTGAAACCAGGCTTAGACATTCTTTTCTTTTTTTCTGAAAATAATTAGGTTCTTAAATGTGAACTACAACTGACTGCATATAGAGTACATTTGATAATAGTGTCAATGACAGTATGAATCACACATACTTCCAAAAAGAATGCAAGAAAGAATGTTTTTTATTGTGTGACAAAAAGTTAAATTGCAAATGTTAAAGGAAAATGTATTTCAAGCACACAGATGGTATTTCCTGCTTAATTAAAAATGTATTATTGTTTCCACAGTTGCTGATAGTAGTAAATGGCTAAAATCTAAAGCAAGTGAAATATGTTTCTATACATAGCTATTAAGGCTTACCTAGACATTTTTGTTATTGGTGCTATTTTTGGCTGTGAGGTATTTTGTAAATGCCTCACAACACTTAAACATTTTAGGCATGAGGAAAACAATTTACCTGGTTCAAAATTAGCTGTATACATAAAGCACTAATCTAAATGTCAGCCAACATTGGAAATAAATCTTTGAAGGGCATACAGGTAAACTACTGTTTGTGATGGAGTGTTATTCTCAAATACAGTCATAGCATGCTCATTGCTTTCTCTCACATACAGAAACTTTCTTGTAAATAAACGTCAGTTGTTTTTCACCAATGAGATTTACTCACTTCAATATCAACGTGTTCCATCCCCATCTGTTTCAGGCTGTTTTTATGTTTTCAGTGCTTTGATAGTTTGACTGACAATGCGCCTTACAACACTACCCAAGTGAATTTTAGATTAGTTTATTTAGGTGGCATTTAGTAACCATTTTCTTCTACTATGTAAAGGAAAACAAACTGAAAGTTTAAAAAAAAAGACCCATTTCACTAACTTTCTATTATAAAATATATCAAATAAATTATATTTCTTCATGCATGGATTCGGCTGCATTTCTTTGCCACATAACATGTAAATTATTTAGTATATGATAAAATCACAGGGTCTACAAACCATTAAATATATGTAGCCGTACCCCCGTAAGGGCTGCTGATTTGGTTATAGCAATCTGCCAATCACCCCTGCTACCATGCTCCCCACAACCCATTGAAACAGGAAAACAGTCATTTTGGGTTTTCCGCTATATTTATTTCAGGATTAGAACTTGGATGAGGAAAGAGAGCCTTAATATCCTATTCTCTCCCTTCCATTTGAACAACAGAAATCACTCTGAATAACTTCTAGTTGTAGACTCTGGTGAGATTGTCCCTGAGAGTTAAAAGGCCAGAAGCTCACACCGCCTCTTCCCTATGTCCCAGAGAGTTAAACACCCACAAATTCTTTGGAAGGCACTGTCATCATGCTAACCAGGCCGAAGATATCTCGGTATCCCCACACGATGACCTGACACATGACAGTGAACAGAGCACGGCTTCCACTAGTCCAGAACTATCGATGCTGTGTTCCTCTGCCACAGCATGATACACTACTCTCTCCAGCTTCTTCTTCTTTCGTTACACTGACCTTCTCCTTTGTATCAAAGTTCTGTGTCCCCGGTCACAGAAAGCTGATCTACTTCCATCACTTCACTGCTACTTCCTCTTCCTAGATCTCCTCCAGCATCCTCCAGTTCCCCGGTCACAGTACCTCAACGCTCCTTTAAGGATGGATCTTTATCTTAGTCTTCCTTCCTGATGGTTCCTCCATCCCGCCTCAGCGCATGGTGCATCCCCATTAGACTTAACACTTTACCAAACAGAGGGGGTTATCATCCTCTGGTAACAGAACAATCACACCGATTTCAGCAATCACATGTGATTCCCTGCCAGGATTGTCACTCCCTCAAAAGGAGTCTGAGAGACCTCCTGCAGAGTGCAACCTGAGCGGACACGCCAGAATTTTGACGACATGAGCCCGTAGGTAGATAAACTTTCTGTTTGGCTCCTAAACCAGAGTCCTTTTATAAAGCACATAGGTGGCAAAGGGATAGAAAACAGGGACAGCACACCCTAGTGTCCTTGACTTTGTCCATGTCAGGCACCCTGAGTGGCAGTCTCCTGCCAAACAGTTATTTGGGGAAAACCCACCCTAACCCAGCTGCCCTCTTGCAGTCAAATGGGTATCATCAACATCTGTAGCTACACACACAGTAGTCCTGCTTAAGATAGTACCTTGGGTCAGGTAATCTCTTGCGACTGTCCCCCTTGCTTCGTACTGAAATGGAGTAACTCCTGGTAATATGTCCTGCTTTAAGAACCAGCACCTTGTCCTGATATATGGCCCTCCCGAGCTTCCATTCCTTGTGAATGTCCTTGAACCGGACCCAAACCTCACTGTCTGGTGTCCGCTGGGGTTTCGGGACATGTAGATAGTCCCAGACCATATCATTCTCCCACTGCTCCCGAGAGTTCTCCACTACCTCCATGAAATGCTCTGGAACGTAAGGGTAATCCAGACCCCACTTCTGCGCAACTTTCCTCTGGACCTCCCTTCGGAAGCGGGACAGCCTCGGCAGATCTTTAGGCCTCCCACGGCCAGGCAGGACACAGGCGTCAGAGGCCCTGACGACCCACTGTCTGTAAGTAGATGGTCCTTCGGAGGAGTTACTGTTGGAGGCAGTAGACAGTCCAAAGGGTGGTACTGGGGGTTTGGGTGTATTTGAAGGTCCCTCCGGTGCTTCAGTGTATGCTCCGTCAGAAATAGGGCTCTCCCAAATCCATGCCTTCTCATCACTTGACGAGGCCTCTTCGGGGGATGACCACTCAAAGAGATTTTCTATGGACCCGTATTTTTCCAATACTTGAGGTGACCCCCAGTCCACAGTCCGGCCCTTGCTCACCCTGTCCGGCTCACCTGAGGGATCTCCCTCCCGCAGCCGTGGCTCCTTACGGACAGGCACGACAAGGGACTTACTCCCAGCCGACTCCTCAGGGGTTTCTTCCAAAAACTGCCCACTAACACTGACAGTCTCTGGGTCCCTGGCCAGGCTACAGGATTCCCCGACATGTCCTACCTTGTCTTCTGATGGTTCCGATTTAGCCGAATCAGACAGGAGCTTCTTTACTGCTGAAGCAGGCGACGCACGGCCTTCTCCAGCCCTCTGGGTCACCTGGACTTGAGGCAAACAAAGTCCGGTTGTAAGACTGGCGGAGTAATAATGGACCCCCTGTTGTACTGGTCCCAGGCGCGTTAACTGACATCCACAATGCCCACACCGGGCCCAAGCACTAACTCCGACTGTAAGCTTCCAACATCCAGGATAGAGCATACACAGTCTCTCCACGCCTCCGATCACTCCTAGAGCCAGTCCACCGGTGAGCTCCAACCGGATACCAGTGTCTATTAGTACCCGGTCCTGCACTTAAGGTAACCACTGCATGGCGGGCGCGCTCTGAACACCCTCCGCCATCTTCCTCCAGCCACTTCATGCTGTCTTTATGTAACTCCAGACTCCTCCCTGGAAGCACGTGACCCCAGCTTATATGAGAGGCCTGCCCCCTGCCAATGCAAGTTAATGATTGGTCAGGGCACCTCACATGAGCTGCCTGCCACTCAGATCTCAAGTCCAACCTCTCTTCCAGAATAATACCTGTGAAAGCAGGGGAGGCATCTCTGAGTCATCTCTGTGGCCACACCCCCCACTACACTGATCACTCCCAGTCCCAAATCACAACAACCATATCCAGCCTAATGCACAGACCTGGCTAAATTTACCTGCACTTGTCCTGAGCTAGAAAAATACTACTCTAGCACCTACCTTTAGGTAAAGGGTGCTACGTATATTTGAAATGTCTGAATGTTAATTTGTTAAGACCCTAAAGCCTAGGACAGAATAAACACCACTAAAATTAACCCTTTTTGAAAAGTAGACATCCCAAGGTATTTAGAAAGAGGCAGGGGCGGCCCGTCCATTAAGGGACGCCGCCCCGCCATCCATCACCACCTCCCCCTATCCATGCATCTGGCTCCTTGCAGGACGCCGGGTACATGAATTACAATGGTGGGGGGTTTTTTTTAAGCACCTTATTAGAGCAAGAGGCTTTAATAGGCTTCAGAAAAGAGTGGGCTCAGGGCGCAGAGAATGCGAACAGAGCCCACCCAGGTGTGTTACAACAGCGAATGAATATTCGCTGTTGTAACACTGATCCTCCTCCCGGCCAATTAAGAAGCGGGTTTTGAGACCTGTCACCTGATTGGCTGAAAGGATAGGCGACCATATTGGACGCCTAGGAGGAGGAGAGGAGCCGCACGCTGGAAGCTGCTGATAGAGGAGAGGACATGCTGCCCGCCACCCACTACCTGCCTAGATGGGGTAAGTGCCAAGCCGACCAGCAGACAGCGGGGGGAGGTGGTCAGTGCCGCCAGCCACTTGGGGGGGGTGGTTGTTTGCCCCACCCCATAAAAAACACCAGCCGCCACTTGTAAGAGGCATGGTAAGTGTTTTTAAAAATCATGTTTTGCAACAAATTAACAGTTTTTTCACAAAGTTGTCATTTTATTAGGACATTTCCCACATGCAGCATAGGCATACTTTTAAAACTTCCAATTACACCCCGACACACATTATTTTACTCTTTCTAAGTATGGGGAGTACTTGGAATGGTCAGGGGTGGGTAGTGGGGTCCCCCAGGTTCTGTGCTAGGACCAATCCTGTTTAATTTGTTCATAAACGACCTGGAGGATGGGGAAAACAGTTCAATCTCTGTATTTGCGGATGATATTATGCTAAGCAGGGCAATAACTTCTCCGCAGGATGTGGAAACCTTGCAAAAAGATCTAAACAAATTAATGGGGTGGGCAACTACATGGCAAATGAGGTTCAATGTAGAAAAATGTAAAATAATGCATTTGGGTGGCAAAAATATGAATGCAATCTATACATTAGGGGGAGAACCTCTGGGGGAATCTAGGATGGAAAAGGACCTGGGGGTCCTAGTAGATGATAGGCTCAGCAATGACATGCAATGCCAAGCTGCTTCTAACAAAGCAAACAGAATATTGGCATGCATTAAAAAGGGGATCAACTCCAGGGATAATACGATAATTCTCCCGCTCTACAAGACTCTAGTCCGACCTAGAGTATGCTGTCCAGTTCTCGGCACCAGTCCTCAGGAAGGATGTACTGGAAATGGAGCGAGTACAAAGAAGGGCAACAAAGCTAATAAAGGGTCTGAAGGATATTAGTTATGAGGAAAGGTTGCGAGCACTGAACTTATTCTCTCTGGAGAAGAGACGCTTGAGAAGGGGATATGGTTTCAATATACAAATAACATACTGGTGACCCCACAATAGGGATAAAACTTTTTCGCAGAAGGAAGTTTAACAAGACTCGTGGCCACTAATTAAAATTAGAAGAAAAGAGGTTTAACCTTAAACTACATAGAGGGTTCTTTACTGTAAGAGCGGCACGGATGTGGAATTCCCTGCCACAGGCGGTGGTCTAATCGGGGAGCATCGATGGTTTCAAGAAGCTATTAGATAAGCACCTGAACTACCACAACATACAGGGATATACAATGTAATACTGACATATAATCACACACATAGATTGGACTTGATGGACTTGTGTCCTTTTTCGACCTCACCTACTATGTAACTATGATACCACATGTGTGAGAGTTTTCCATTGCCTAGCCACATGGGGTGGGGGGCTAAATCCAGAAAGCAAACATTGCAAGGTATTTACTAAGAGGCATGGTGAGTCTTTAGAAGATATTCTTTTTTTAACAAGTTTTTGGAAATGAGTAAGAAATTACAAATGTATTTTTTTTTTTGGCAAAAGTTGTCATTTTCATAGGATATTTGCCCACAGAACAGACATAATAGACAGAATACACATATATTTATACATCAAAACATCAAACTCCTCCTAAGTATGGGGATACAACATGTGTGAGCCTTTTTCAAGGATTGGAATGATAATGTACCTGATGTTGTATCTTGTGTTTAAACAAAAATTAAACAACTTTGTATCAAAAATATCACTGGGAATGTGTGCCCTCTTTACAAGCCGACTGTCAGCTTTCTGGTGGAAATAATTTGGGTGGCTGTAAAGCCGTATGATTACTTCCATAGGCACTGACCCAGATAGCAAGCAATTGAGCTGCAAGTTTGAAACAGACTTGCTAAGCTATTGCTAGACCCTCCCGGCTTCACAAGTTTGTTGTACAATTGCAGCAAGTCCGCAGTGCATGACTCTAGCTCAACTTTCGACCGTTAGTTCGGCCTGCCAAAATGACCACAATGCACTGCGCTGCCACACAGTGCATTGAGAGCCCTGATTGGCTGAAGTAATGAAAGTTTTCCCCAGTCAGGGCACAGAGCACTGTCAGAGCTATGATTGGGCGCTGTCATGATGACTGTATCCAATCATGGCTCATTGCTCATACTCTCGCTCCACACTATAAAAGTATTCTTTCCATTGCGGCTATTTGTAGTGTGATAGCGACGTTGAGAGAGATAGAACAGGGTTCTGTTCAGTGCTATTAGACAGTTAGTGTGCTATAGTGTTCTATTCTGATTCTATTGTCAGTGTAGAATATAATTTTAGTGTGCACCTAGGGATCGTTCAGTGTGAATGTAGTACGACCATTCATCTTTACATTAGTGTGAATGTAGGGATAGTTCAGTCATTGTGAGTGTAGTGCGACTATTCATCTTTACATTAGTGTGAATGTAGGGATAGTTCAGTCAGCGTGACCATTTAACAGTATATTTTATTGCATCACTACAAGTTTAATGCCATATATATCTGTGCGATACTGCAAGTTTAATGCCATATAGTTCTGTGCGTTACTGCAAGTTTAGCGCCATATATTTCATTGCGTTACTGCAAGTTTAATGCTGTATATTTCATTGCATTGCTGCAAGCTTAAGCTCCTTCGGGGGTAAGCGCTACATGTAGGGGCGTCGTCCGGGATATCTGTTTCACGTTTGCCGCTAACTATCTCCCATAGCAATGAAAACCTGCAGTATAACAGTACCTGCCGCCAGGGGTCGCTGCGGAGGACTTTGAAAATATATAGTTACAGTTCCTCGCGTGCTGAACCAACAAGTGGGGGGTGAAGCCACGCCCCAGAGGAAAAAGTTTCAGTGTCTCAGCGTGCCACGCGCCAGAGTAAGATGGCGGAAAGTGTTGAGGACATGTTTGCTGTGCAGCTGCTGTCTGATGTGCAAGACCGGGTTCTGGTTGACACCGGTGTTCGGTTGGAGCTGACCGGAGGATTGGCGCTGGGAGTGATTGATGGAGTAGAGAAACTCTGTATGCTATGTCCTGAATGTCGGAGGCCTACGGTTGGAGTCGTCGCCTGGGCTCAGTGTGGACATTGCGGGGTCCAGTTGACAAGATTGGGACCCGTCCAACAGGAGGTCAAGTACTATTTTTTCAAAGAGAAAATAGGACTTTGTCTTCCGCGGGAATGGGTGATACGGAAGGCCGGAGAGGGTTGTGTGTCAACTGCAGCAGCAGTGGAGGAGCTCCCATCTGATTCGGCTGAATCAGAGCCATCAGGAGATCAGGTAGGATCTACTGACAAAGCCTGTGACTTGGTTGGGGATTCGGGGACTGTTGAAGTTGTTGCCCAGTCTTCGGAGGGAACCCCTGAGGAGCCAGTCAGCAGCGAGCCTTTTGATTTACCTGTCCGGAAGGAGCCTAAACCACAGGAGGGGGATCCCTCGGGTGAGCCGGACAGGTTAAGTGAAGATCGGGTTGTAGATTGGGGATCACCGCAGATCTTACAGAAATATGGATCTATGAGCGATCTATTTGAATGGTCATCCCCTGAAGAGTTTGATTCAAGTGAGGAGGAATGTTTTATTGAGAGTTCACTTTCAGTGGAGGCTTCCACAGGAGTGTCTGGTTCAATTAAAGTTTTAACACCTCCATTTAAAGTGATGAGTACCATTGTTCCTAGCAGGCCAGCTACATTTCAGAAATGGGTCAGTAAAGCTGCTGACGCGTGTGTCCTGCCTGGCCGAGGAAAGGATAAAGACTTGCCTAGACTCTCTAGATTTCAGAGAGAGGTGCAGCGAAAGGTGGCACAAGAATGGGGTTTTCATTTTCCATATGTCCCGGAACAAGTTATGGACATATGGAAAGTTCCCGGGAATCATGGGAGGATGAACTTGTGTGGGACTACCTTCATGTTCCCAAGCCAAAAAGGACACCTGACAGTGAGGTTTGGGTTCGGTTCAAAGACATTCATCGAGAGTGGAAGCTTGGAAGAGAGATCCACAAGGACAGAGTGTTGGTGGTAAAGGCTGGATAAAACACACGTAGTTACTCTGTCTCGGTGGGAGGACTGGGAGATAGTCGCAAGAGGTTGCCTAACCCGAGATATTATTTGTAAAGGATTGTATTTACAAGTATGTGTCTTTTACCCACATTGACTGCAGGATGGCAGATGGGTTAGGGTGGGTTTTCCCCAATTGAACTGTTAAGCAGGAGACTCGCATTCATGGTGCCTAACAAGGACAAAGTTAAGGACACTAGGGTGCGCTGTCCCTGCTTGAATCCCTTTGTAGCACAAGTACTTCTTCAAGGACTCTTGTTTGAGAGCCAAACAGAAAGTTATTTTGGCCAACGGGCAAATGGATTTGTCTGCCGAGCATGTCTATTGGGATGCGCTTTGCAGGAGTACTGTTGGACTCCTTTTGAGGGAGCAAATATCTCAATGGGGACAAACATGCCATAAACAAATGTATATTGTTTAAATTACCCGGTAGAGGATTATAACCCCCTCTGCATGATAATGCTTGTGTAGTAGTTAGAAATTGTTGTGTGGGTTTTTTTTTCCTTTAGGTATATTGGAAGATGTGACGGCTGTCCATTCCACAGAAGAAGGCCTGTGGTAATCAAAGTATTCCTCCCACGGGAGCAGTGCTTTGGTTCCGCTTGTATTGAGTGTTAAATGTAGGGATCTACAGTTAGGCCATGTAAATATTTCTTATTGAATGTCAGTATTGTATACTGTAACAGGAAAGTTAGCCCTGTTTAATGTTTATTCCCTATTTCCCCATTCTCCAGATGCTCTTTCTTTCTTGAAATTTTAAAAAAAGTCACTTTTGTAAATTTATCCCTTACAACTGGGGACAGTTGTGATTCAAGTGGGGGGTTTATGTAGCGTGCACCTACTTTTAGGTAGGTGACCTTTCTTGTTAGCTTTCTATATTAGGTAAATATAGACAGGCTGATGCTATTTGCAGCAGGTCTGTATTGTTTGATTTCTCTATTTGAGTGACAGGTGTTTATGTGTTGGTCTCGGCCAATCATTAATTTGTTTGGTAATCCCGGGACTCTCATATAAAAAGGGGGGTCACGTGTTGCCCGGGAGTTGGGAGTCTGAGCCTGAGTCTGGGGCCGAGTCCAGCCCGGCTCTGAGGAGCGGGAGAGCCAGCCTGGCTCCCGGAGGGGGAATTGGAGGGTTTCCCCTCCGGGGAGCCAACGGAGCTTCGCCCTAGCGAGAAGGGTGGAGGTCCAGTTCTCATGGAGGAACAGATGACATCTTGCTGCGTGTAGTCGTGGATGTCGTAGGCCACGCCTGCGGGGAGGGGAACAGGCCACAAAGAGATAAAGGGAACTGAGAAACATTGTGGATGAAGTAGCAACAAAGCAGAAGGAAACTGGGCAATTGATCGTTTATGAGTGGCACATGGACTATCGATCACGTGAGTGAAAGCCCAAGGGAAAGGTACTACCAGAGACTGAGGGTTGTTGGTGCACAAGTCAGTGAGATGGGCAGTGATGGCCTATGACTTTGAGTTCAGCATTGCCCCGGGATTCCAATCAGTCAAGCGGGAGGAGTTATTCAGATTTGCTCTCCTTTAGCTAAACCTGGAAGTACCATATCGGTGGGAAGTAGTGGTAAAGGGTAGCGGTGAAGCTGCAAGTACACATGTAGAGATATGGATCGTTCTCTAAAAGTTATCCTGATGAAGAAGTTATTCAGAGTGACTCTTTATCAACTCATTCTCTATTAAATCTACTTCCATCGTCCCTGATAGAAGAATTCATTGAGAAATGATTTCTTGATTGTCCGCAATTATGCACAGTTTCTCTTGTATGACTCATGGAAAAGTGACAATGTAACAGAAGAGCATCTCAAAGAAAGTCCTTCTCCCATCCCAGTTTATGCTTATGAATAAAGCATTGAGAAAAAGCATTAAGGACTGTGACTTTTAAATCTATGGGCTGCGAGGGTTGAGCAGTAAGCGTGAATTACAGATATAACAATATTCAGCCGCTCCTTCGGGGGTAAGCGCTACATACACATTCTACATCTTTATTACATTCTGTCAATAGGCAACCCCCCCCCCCCCCATCATGTCTGGGAGGACAACAAGGAGAGGCAGAAGTTCCCATGGCACTGTAAGGGGGCCAGCAGCATGTGTCCACAGGCAAAGGTGGACGTTGTCAGTCCTCAGGCAGGGCATCATTTCCTCTGTTTAGTGATGTTGCCCGTGCTATCCAGCCACAGCATGCAGAGGAGGTGGTCAACTGGCTTACTAAACCTTTCTCATCCTCCGTCACCCAAGCAGAGACTAGTGCACAGTCCCCTGCAGCTGCCAGAGTGGCAAAACCTGCCTTCTTGTCCACAGCTATTCCTGCCATAGCCCCAGGATCAGGCATGGAGGAGTCAGCGGAGTTATTTGAACACAGCGTCAGCCACTTGCTCTTTGACGATGCACAGCCATTACTCGATTCAGATGTTGGTTCTGACTCTGAGGTTGAGGAAGGCAGGAACATGAGCCTACAGAGAGAGGAGAACACTGGTACAGAAATTGGCAGTCATGTTCCCCCAGCTGCAGTGTATTGCCAAGTTGTCTCCAGTGGTAATGAGGATGGAGGAGATAATGATGATGAGGTCACTGACTCAATTTGGGTGTCAGATAGAGCAGAGGAGGAAAGTGAGGATGAGGTACAACCCCAAAGAGGCAGCCATCATGGCAGAGTAGAGAGCAGCCACTCTATTCCATCACATTGTGGAGCTGTTATCTTCCAGCCCACTTCCCACAGCTCAGGTGTCTGGGCCTTTTAGCACATGTGCAGCCGATCACACTGTTACTATTTACAAACCTTGTCTCAAGCGCATCAAGCCTGGCAAAAACACCAACCATTTGGGTACCACATGCTTGACAAGGCATTTAACCTCCCACCACGCAGCCCATTGGCAAGAGCACCTAAAAGCCACACAAAAGGGGCACAAATCTGTCCCTCCTCCTTACTCACCTCAGTCTGTCCCTGCTATACCTCATGACCTCCCAGCAGCCTCCACTGACACTGGTATACCGCAGGGTGTCAACAGGTCCTTGGAGTACATCAGCCAGCAGCACACCACCAGCTGTAGACTAGAGTCAGCAAATTTCTCTGCCCCATCTGCTGCAACGGGAAAAAAAAACAGTTCCTGCCACCCACATGTTCAGCGTTTAAATGCAAGCTTGTCAAAGCTGCTGGCTCTACAATTTCTGCCTTTCCGCCTGGTGGATTCTGCCCCTTCCGTGAATTTGCAGAATGTGCTGTACCACAATGGCAGGTTCCCAGTCGCTATTTCTTTTCATATAAGGCCATTCCATCTCTCTACCATCACATGGAAGGCAATGTTGTGGCATCGTTGGGTAAGGCAGTCAGCCGCAAAGTCCACATTACTGCTGAAACGTGGTCCAGTAAGCATGGGCAGGGATGATATATTTCATTCACAGCACACTGGGTAACTCTGCTTGCAACTCAGAAGGATGCAGGACAGGGCTCGGTGCTGCAGCTTGTTGTGCCCCTATGTCTCCATACAGCTGGTGATGATGCCAGATTCGTCAGCTCTACCCCCTCCTCCTCCATGCCCTCCTCTGCTGAATTATCCTATGAACCTTAAGTACCCCCTAAGCGTTCAAAGGGCTATTCAATGAGTCAGGCTAAAAGGTGCCATGCAGTGCTTCAGCTGGTGTGTCAGTTTTTCTACAGCAAGGGGACCAGACATGTAGCTGCACAAAGAAACTGAGCCCAAACGAACAACAAGGTATATATCCAAAAGTGGTATTTATTTACAGTAAAACACAGCAAACCATGAACACAGAAAACACAGCAAACACCACACAGTAAACATGAACAACCCCAAACACAACCAAAAACCCCACTAACAAGAGCTGTTGAACCTGAACAACTAAATATATATACAGACCAAGCTAGGGACAAGGGCACAAGGAATGTAAGTGTAGCGCCCTGCTCCTGTTGACCAGGTGCTCGCATGTAAATTTAGTTTTTTGGCTGAGCTGTAACCAGCTCAGATTGAATGTATATAATTTACTGGATCTGTTCTGGAATTGACTTGGTTGTGCAGTTCCCACTGTTGCCAGTAGGTGTCACTGGTACCACAGGACAGTGTGCGAATAACACCTTAGTGAAACTGTAATGAATATTCTTTTTCCAGAAACAGTCCAGTAGGAGGTTCCTGCCGCTGTGCATACTGGGAGAGAGTATTTATGGGACAGATGCCATGTGCTTTGGGAGTCCCGACCTCATGGCCCTCCAGGCCTGGAGGCTACGTCACTGCAGCTGTGCAAGTAGACCCAGAAGCCTGTCTGGGGCATACTACCGCAGAGGTGGTCCTTAGGCTGTCTTGCCTGCTAGGAAGAAGCTGAGGAAATCCAGGGGAGGAGGGGAGAGAACCAGGATGAAGGTTGGTCTCTCAGAAGGGCCTGGTAACTTACTTGGAGCACGCACCTATCTCTAAACTATACCCACAGTACTGCCGGGTCGGCTTAAAGGTTCTGGTACTGTGAAGAAGCTGTTCTATCTCTAAACTACCCTTACAGTACTGCCGAGTCGGCTTAAAGGTTCTGGTACTGTGAAGAAGCTGCTCTACAATTCAATCAAGGTAACTAACTGTCTGGCTGCTAAGTTTGTGAGAGAGACTTATCCAGGCGTATACTGGCTGCTAAGTCTGTGAGAGAGGCTTGTCCAGACATCTTGCAGGTTGCTAGATCTGTGGCAGAGATCTACCCAGCCATAAACATTTACAGAGAGAAAGCTGTGCTTTGTCCTTTGTTCTGAAGAGTCTGTAAGTGATCTGATACAAGAGAAAAAAAGGTATCTGCAACTCCCCTTCAACCTCTTTACTGCTACTTCTTTCAAGTTGTTTTCATTAAAGCATTGAAGAAAAAAAAGAACTAAGTGACTGGTGCATACATTGGTGGGTGCAAGGCCCAATATAGACTCTTATGCCCCGTACACACGGTTGGACTTTCCGACAGAAAATGTGCGATCGGAGTTTGTTGTTGGAAATTCCGACCGTGTGTGGGCTCCATCTGACGTTTTCCATCGGAATTTCCGACACACAAAGTTTGAGAACAGGATATAAAATTTTCTCTACTAGCGGATGAAACAGCATTGCAACCACCTGCTGTCTGCTCTGCCATAAGCCTGCTTTGACTCCGAAGCCGCTGGCTGGTGAGTCCACCACCTCTGGTAAGAGTATTTTTTACCTATCTCTATCTACATTAGCAGTTTGACCAGCTGAACATATGGGAACCATCCTTACATTCCAAAAGAAGCCTCATTGGTCAAGTTTCCAGTTATATTTCTAGAGGACTTGTATTTGGACTTTCACTGTTAATACCAATACGATAGATATAATGACCAGTATGAACACCATTACCCACAAAGAACACCTATTCGTACGTACAACCGATATTTACCACAAGAGGACGAAAGATCACGAGACAATTATAATCCCCATCAGTCATATAGGGAGATTGATTCTAACTATTACAATAGGTCACCCTTTAATTACAATCAGCAACAACCAGGACCTTCTAATGTAAGGGATTTTCCCAACAAACCAGAAAGATACAAACGAGCCATAGACGGAAACGCGGGACTAGAGGGGGGCGGTGCACCCGAAAAAAGAAAACGAGTCTGACAGATGGCGGGATTTTTAATCTTAGTAAAACTAACCTTTCAGAAACAGAACTCGCAGTCCTAGAAAAGGGCCCGAAGTTTGCTCCCCCAAAAAAACTTAATAAGTTCAGCACTTTTATAGACATACAAAAATATGTGAGGAAACTTAATGTACAGAGGCACATACTTTCAAATCCAATGAGACCACAAATTGAAGTGAGTTCACATATAGTCCATTCAGAACTTTCAAACCCCTCACTTTTTAACCCACCAGGTTCTACTGCCCCCTCCATCAAGGTCTTTCGAGACCTTGTGCTACAAGATTTAGATAAACTGCCTATTAAAAAGACTTTTAGTAACCCTAATATTAAAATTGGACTTAAACAATTATGCGAGCGCAAGGATTTAATCATCCGACCCGCTGACAAGGGGGGAGGGATAGTCATTTTGGATAAAAGTGACTACCACCTTGAAATGACTAGGATTTTAAGTGACACGGAAACCTATACAAGGTTGTATGCTAATCCTACAACTTCTTATAAGAAATTACTCACTGATCTTGTAGATACCGGTTTTCAATTAGGAATCTTAGACAAAAAAGAAAAAAGTTTTTTAGTTCCAGTTGCTCCTAGGATCCCCGTAATATATTATTTACCTAAAGTGCATAAAAGTATCACTCAACCTCCAGGCCGCCCCATCATCAGCGGCATTGATTCCGTTACTTCCCGCGTAGGGAAATATATAGATCATTTCCTTCAACCTATTGTACAATCTGTGCCTTCCTATTTAAGGGATACCAAGGACACTATCACCAAGTTGAATAATGTTACTTACAGTAGGGATTTACTCCTAGTCACAGCTGATGTGACGTCGCTATATACTTGTATACCCCATAATTTGGGGATAGCGGCAGTTGAACTCTTCCTATCCAGGGAAGAGTCCATCCCAAGAACCCAACAAAGATTCATCATAGACCTATTATGGTTCGCTACCAAACATAACTATTGTTGGTACAATGGTGATTTCTTTATCCAACAGAAGGGAGTGGCCATGGGCGCTAAGTTCGCCCCGAGTTTGGCCAACATTTTTATGGCCCGGTGGGAGGAGGATGTCGTTTATGCCCTGGGCCCCCCGGAGCTGGTCCTTTGGGCCAGGTACATAGACGACATCCTCCTCCTATGGAGAGGTAGTGTCGAATCTTTACATGCTTTTCTAACCACATTGAATGATAATGATATTGGAATTGAGTTGAAATATGAGGTCGGTGCTTCCGCTATCCACTTTCTCGATTTAGAGATAGTTGCAGTTGATGACCACTTGGAAACAAAAACGTTTTTTAAACCAACCGACCGGAATGGTTACATTCCGGTCAATAGTTGCCATCATGCGACCTGGCTGAAATCAGTACCACGCAGCCAGTTCACCAGGATTAGGCGTAATTGTAGCAACCTCTCCGATTATTACTACCAAGCACAAATCCTAAGATCTAGATTCATTGACAAAGGTTACGACCCAATAGAAGTTGATGATGAGATCAGAAAAGTCTCCTCAATTAATAGAGATTCATTGTTAGTGGGGCAATCAAAATGGGCACAAGACAACAAACATATACGGTCCTTTTTGACAAGTTTTTCTGTACAGCATAAGCAGATCAAACAAATCATATCTAGACATTAGAAGGTTCTAAAAAATGACCCTATATTGGGCCCTTTGCTCCCGGAGCGGAGTGGGATCATCTATAAGGGAGCCCCATCCATTAAAAATCAGATTGCTCCTAATATTATAGACCCCCCTGTCGTGCGTCCTTCCTTCTTTCATAATATGAAAGGGTTTTTTCCTTGCCGTCGTTGTAATGTCTGTCTACACAGCGTTTGTGGACGGAAGAGAACTGAGACGTTTATTTCCACCTCTAAACATTTAAACATTAAACATTTCTTGACATGTGAAACACGATATGTGGTCTACTTGATCACATGTCCATGCGTAAAACAGTACGTGGGCCGTACTATACGTACTTTCTCTGTGAGAGGGAACGAACATATAGCTAACATTAAAAAGGGCCTTACAAACCATAGTGTCCCCAAACATTTTTTGCGGTGTCATGATCGGAACCCAATTGGGACTCGGTTCCAGGTTATAGATAAATTTATTCCACATTGGAGGGGCGAATCCCTTAAGAGGGGTGTGTCAAAGTTAGAGACATTTTGGATTCATCAATTAAAAAGTTATTCGCCATTTGGTCTCAATATTGATTGGGACATAAATGCATTTATTAACCGGGCATAAAATGTTTGTTCCATAATTTTCTTGCTCTTTGTTCCTTAGGTTACATGATTTTCTAGATAAATTAGATACTTTTGAGATCGTCCCATGTACATGCTTTCCCCTGTATTAGATGAGGGATTCCGATCACTCACATATATATTTTGGTTTACTCTTCCGCTATAAGATTAATATATATGTTTTGGTCTCCCTTTGGAAGGGCAATATCTTTGAAAGAGTATTATTAGTGTTGTTGGCAATTTCTTTTACAGTTAATTAACATAGAATAATAAATAGTGGTGTTCTCTCCTACTTACGAATATCTAATACTGTATTTCATAAACATGGAAGGTGAGCATTGTTTGTGCCATGTGAGACGCCCCATAATTCCTATGTCAATGTTTATTCATTCCTGACTACGTGACCCTAACCGTATTAATTTATCTAATTTTATTTTTTACAAACCATAAAAGATGTAAGATAGATGTGTGGTTTATGTATGCGTTCCACACACCTATGTTTTCCCTTTCTGCTACATCGACTGTGAGAACTTGGATAGGTCTTCTTTGAGTTCTAATTTTTGTTTATATAATTCTTGTTTTGATTTTTTCAAGTTTTTATTTATATATTTTTTCTGCTTCTTTCCTACTGTTATAGTGGGATAGAGGCGCGGATCGCATTTGCGTTCCACATACCCTGGACATTTTAGTTATCCCTGATATGGGCTCAGATAGAGGTGTGAACCGCATATGCGTTCCACCCACTACGGATATTTACATCTAGCTTCGGGACCGGCTCCAATTGACGTCACGCGCAGTTTGCGCGAGCCTCGATAGGCTATTGGCTCCTGGGGGTAATCATCAGTCATTGGCCCTCCGTCTGTGACTGTCATGTGATTCATGACGAGTTACGTCAGACGGCCCTGATTGGTTAGGGAGCAATTTGTGACAGTCATGTGATTCATGACGAGTTACGACGGCCCTGACTGGCTAAAGTGTGACCACCTAACTCTTGTGTAAGTGCGGGAGCGACGGAAAGCTTCCTTGAATAATGTGTAATCAGCTAATTCATTTCGAGGCTTGGTTTCACATACCTACATCTACCTATTATGATTGGATCATTACTCCATGGACGTCATTCTCTCGGGACCCGGAAGTGGCGTCTCACATGGTGGAAACAGGTGCCGGTTTTTTCAAATCATATTTTAATATATATAGGCATTGCTGTGGCAGACAGGCATATACCCCAGTTGAAGTCCTCACGGACGAAACGCGTCGGGTTCGATATGCCTGTCTTGCCACGATTGAATAAGCGCTTTTTTTATCGATTTTATACGTTTTTGTACCCGGCCCCTGTTGTTGTCTATGGGCCAATGTACCTTTATTATACCTGGTCTCTGTTGTTGTCTATGAGCCAGTGTATTTCTTTTATCGCAAAAATTTGTATTAAAGTTTTTGGAAGCAGTCTTACGCTATGTGGAGTTTTTTTCTCTAACTTCTTCACCTGAGGATTTGTTTGAGGAACCGAGCACTGAGTATGGGAGGCTGTTCTTTGGGGATCCTCATCTTCCGGTGTCTCTACTAGCGGATGAAACAGCATTGCAACCACCTGCTGTCTGCTCTGCCATAAGCCTGCTTTGACTCCGAAGCCGCTGGCTGGTGAGTCCACCACCTCTGGTAAGAGTATTTTTTACCTATCTCCATCTACATTAGCAGTTTGACCAGCTGAACATATGGGAACCATCCTTACATTCCAAAAGAAGCCTCATTGGTCAAGTTTCCAGTTATATTTCTAGAGGACTTGTATTTGGACTTTCACTGTTTATCCGGGCTATAGCAAAAACACCATTTGCATGAATGTTGTTGCACTTATATCTATACATTTCCCATTTGCACTCATCAATTTAATATAGATGCATCTTAATGTTGCCTGTTATGAGTAGGCAAACACATTTGCAGATCCGCTCATGAGCACAATAGATGTGTATTCACTTTTTTAGTGTTTCATATACTTGATTTTAATTTTGGCACTATGTTTTCTTTCTCCTTTTTTCTTTTTTACGTTCTAATAAGACACTTAATTGATATAATCTCACAGAGATATTCCTTTGGGGTTAACGCAACGAATTCCCCATTTCATTGTTTTCCATTTGGATCTTGTTTGTAATATACACTTTATATGTGGGATTATATGAGTGACCACCTCACAGATATACTCTTTTCCCATTGCGTATAAGTATTATTTACACACAGGATTAGCGATAGTCCTGTTTTCATCAAACACCTTATTGGGCTAGATTTGGCCCCCAGACTGTTATTCTGGTGGGTCTTGCCCAATAAAGAACAAGTCTTTTTCAGCGCCACACTTTATTCCTTATATATAAAATTTTCCGACAACAAAATCCGATCATTTAAATTCCGATCGTGTGTACACAAATCCGACGCACAAAGTGCCACACATGCTCAGAATAAATTAAGAGACAAAAGCTTTTGGCTACTGCCCTGTTTATAGTCCCGACGTACGTGTTTTACGTCACCACGTTCAGAACGATCTGATTTTCCGACAACTTTGTGCGACCGTGTGTATGCAAGACAAGTTTGGTCCAAAATCCATCAGAAAAAATCAGATGGATTTTGTGGTCGGAATGTCCGATCAATGTCCGATCAAGTGTACAGGGCATAAGTCTCTGATATGGTGAACTGTGGGTAAGGGGTGATGGCAAAGACCCAATTTAAACCAGCAGCTCCTTCGGAGGTCAGTGCTACATAAGGTTGCACAGAAGGGGGATCATAGCTGGGTACAGAGCAGAGAGAGGCAGGAGCAAGGCAGAGGGGTGCAGACTGAATCAGGCTGGGCAGCAAGGCAGGGACCAAAATTGTGATACGCTGGGGAAGAGAGGAGCAGCCTTAAGTAGCCCCCCCAGCAGCTCAACACTAATGTGACTGGATTAGTACAGACTGCTGGCTCCTGGGAAACACCTGCTGGTGGACACTGAAGCTGCAGAAAACCGCCCAGAACAGCATAGTGCCACCAGCAGCTTGGCTTTCTGCTTCCCATGCTGCTTTTATCCTGTAATCACATTTTTTAATTTTATTTATGTATGTTGGTTTTTTCAATAACATCCACTCTTTTTGACCGACACAATATGGAGGCATTTTTATTTATTATATTCCTTCGTATGAGAGTTTCTGGCTTTCCATTTTGGCGGTCTAACATCTGAGTTCCAACCTTACCATCATCGTACAATTTCCTGGATCCATCCGTGGAGTTCCTGGATTTCCTGGATCGTTTTGGCCCTCTGTCGATTCGGCTATCCTTGCCTCGTTGACTCGTTGTCGCTGACATTCGCAGAGTATACATCCCTTACCTTGGGTGGAGGACACACTATCCCTGAAGTTTTACATTGGTTTTTCATTGCTGAGGCCTCTGTATCCCACTTCTGAACAACCATTTTCTGCGGAGGACTTTTTATATGTTTTCCACAAGATTTTTTCACCTTTGGGACTTCCTTATTTGTGTTTTCACCAATTTTTCATATGCTTTGTTGTACTTATTTTTGGGACTGATATTCACTATTTAGTTCTGATCACTTTTATACATTATATGGTCACATTATTTAATGTTTATGGTTTAGCGCTACATTTATACCATCCTTTGCTTTTGAATTTTTGTCATATTTCCATATAGCAGGTTTTTATCTTGCATCACTATATTGAGTTAGTGCAGCCCCCACTTTATATTTCCATAGCAGCAAATCTGACCTTATGTGACTCATCTTGCACTGGGGATATGATCTCTGACCAAGCTTGTAGCAGAGGTTGAGCTAAAGTCAGTTTGTCTCTCCCTTGCTCACATTGCTCAATTAATAAGTGCACAACAGCAATGCAATCCAACACCACCTGTTGTGAATAGGTTGAATACTGCTGAAGAACCTGCACAATGTTCCAGCAACCATCCCAAAAATCCAACCTGGTGTATCATAGTAAATGGGGGAGTGAAAACATCATGGTCCTCAGAGATAACCAGAAATAATAGCTCAGAACAGACCTGAATCAAAGGTTGTACTTTGCCAAGTGAGAATCTTCCCTCAACAGCTAAGGCATGTGCTGTCAGAATGCTCCCCAACAGTTCCTCCACAGTGAGATCCTGTCACATAAATCAACAATAATCCTTATCTTCTTCTACTGCGAGCTGCATATGACAGATTACCCTTGCTCTAAGCATCCTGACAAGGCAAAGCAAAAAACTGGATCCCAGTTCCCAAGTGCAGCAGATCTGGTCAGTGGTGGGCGTCACGATTATGTCAGGTTTTCTACAGCAAGGAGACCAGACACATAGCTGCACAAGGAAACTCAGACCAAACAAACAACAAGGTATATATCCAAAAGTGGTATTTATTTACAGTGAAACACAGCAAACACAGCACACAGTAAACATGAACAACTCCAAACAGAACCAAAAACCCAGCTAACAAGAGCTGTTGAACCTGAACAACTAAATATACAGTATACACAGAAAAAGCTAGGGACATGGCTACAAGGAATGCAAGGTTGCACGAAAGGGAGGATCACGTCTGGGTACAGCACAGAGGGAGGCAGGAACAAGGCAGAGGGGTGCAGACTTGATCAGGCTGGGCACAAAGGCAGGGACCAAAATCGTAACGTGGCGGGGAAGGGAGGAGCAGCCTTAAGTAGCCCCCCAGCAGCTGAACACTAATGTGACTGATTAGTACAGCCCGCTGGCTCCTGGGAGACACCTGCTGGTGGACACTGGAGCTGCAGCAAACCACCCAGAACATCATAGTGCCACCAGCAAGTGAATTCCATCCTAACATGGTGTGTCTAGGGGACAGGAACCACACCAGAGCAGAGATTCCTTCAGCGCTGCAGGGACAGGCCCAGAGGTGATTCATGCCACGCCAGCTGGAGCAAGGAATGGTGATGTGTGATAATGGCACAAACCTCCTGTATGCCTGGCACATGTCCTCAATTTGGCGGTGCAGCTTTTCCTAAATAGGTACCCAGGGTTGGAAGATCTACTAAAGCAGGCCAGAAGTGTGTGTAGCCATTTTAGGTTTTCGAACACAACCAGTACTCGGTTGACTGAAATTCAGCGGGAATTCCACCTGCCCGTAAACCACCTGATTTGTGTCATGCCCTTCAGGCGGAACTCGACTTTGGCAATTTTCCCCACGCCAATGGCTGCTCATAAAGGATGCATGAACTGTACTATCACCATTTGAGGAGTCCACAAGGAAGATGAGCTGTGACAATGCATGCATCAGTGACACAATCCCTGTTGTGTTTCTGCTAGAGCAGACTCTGCGTGGCATTATGGACAGGGCACTCCTTGACCACCGTTATAAGGGGAAATTCTCAGAACTCATCCTGTTCCCACAGAGAATGCAGAAGATGAAATCTCTTGAGGACACCTTAAAGAGAAGTTTATCGAACGCTTTTACCGACTTCGATGCTGCTGGAGGTTTTGTTACTGATCATAGAACGCGTCTGTCCAGAGACTCTGTGGACCATCTGACTTTTATCAAAATAAATCAGTCCTGGATTACCAGCAGCTATGAAGCCCCTGATGCCGAGGTTTCATGGGCACAATTATAACCCAAAGATGATTTTTTCCGCACCTGTTTGACAGGTTCATATCATTGCAATTTTTGACAGGAAGGCCAATTCTTGCTTTCATCTATAGGGTTACGGTGTGAAGGCGCCACCGACACCCAAAGAACAATTTTTCCACACCTGTTTGACAGGTTCATATCATTATAATTTTTGACAGCAAGGCCAATTCTTGGTTTCATTAAGAGTACCTCTATAGGGTTACGATATGAAGGTGCCACCGAGTCTGTGGTAGAGACCAGAATTTATGCAAAAAATCTCTAATCTTGTTCGCCGTACACTACATTGTGGCCTCATCATACAGAATGACTCCCCAAGTCGCTGTTTACAAAATAAAGAAAGCTTGCAGGGAAAATGTCATTTTTTGGGCTTTATAAATGCAATTATTGCTCCAGCAGCTTCTATACACAGTACAGATGTGGCACTTTATATGTGGACTAAGGGGACCACCCAGGCACTATATTGAAAGGAATTTTTCCTTTTTATACTTTCACTTTAACCCCCTTCCTGACCGGGCCATTTTTTGTGATACAGCACTGCGCCGCTTGAACTGACAATTGCGTAGTCGTGCAACGCTATACCCAAACAAAATCAACGTCCTTTTTCCCACCAATAGAGCTTTCTTTTGGTGGTATTTGGTGATAAAAAAAGAGCGACAATTTTGAAAAAAACACAATAGTTTTTACTTTTTTCTATAATAAATATCGCAATTTAATTTCCTCAGTTTAAAATTTCCTCAATTTAGGCCGATATGTATTCTTCTAAATTTATTTGGTAAAAAAAAAATCACAATAAGCATATATTGATTGGTTTGCGCAAAAGTTATAGCGTCTACAAAATAGGGGATATACAATATTTATGGCATTTGTATTATTTTTTTTACTAGTAATGGCAGCGATCTGCGCTTTTTATTGGGACTGCGACATTGCAGCTTGGACACTTTTGACACTTTTTTGAAACCATTGACAACAATACAGCGATCAGTGCTATAAATTAGCCACTGATTACTGTGTAAATGTCACCGACAGGGAAGGGGTTAACACTAGGGGGTGATCAAGGGGTTAAATGTATTCCCTCACTGTGTTTTCTAACTGTGGGGGATGGGACTAACTGGGGGAGGAGACCGATCGGTTTTCCTATATACTAGGAACACATGATCTGTCTTCTCTCCCTTGACAGGATGTGGATTTGTGTGTTTACACACACAGATCCATGCGTGTGCACACCCTATACCCCCAAAGCGGTCCCCATACAGCTATGGCAATTTGCGCATGGGAGCCAAATGACGGTGGGCTTTCGCCTAGTGGTTAAGCATCAATAAATCACTGCTCATTTAAAAATAACGTTTTTCACAAACTTTTTTTCATTGATACATATCCCCCACAACCATTGTATGCCCAATTACTTGCATATAAGCCTTCAAAATGGGCACTTTTGATTTTCACGTTTGGAGCCCATAGAATTCAGTGGGGTTCGTTATTTGATTCTGAACTTTCCCGATGTTCGAAAGTTCTGGTGTGAACCGAACAGGGGGTCGTTCGACCCATCCCTATTGTGCAATAGTCATCCCACCACAGGGGTCACTGTGGCTAAATGTTCATGCTGTAAACTTGGAGAGACTTGCAAAAAGTTTTAAGCCAACCCCCCCCCCCCAACCCCCCCCCCCCCCCCCTCACTCCCATGTACCTACACTTACATATTACATTTGTGTCAGCATGTTGGAGTAATATCAATAATTTTAGGGCCAATATTTATTATTAACGCTAAACTGATGACCTGGAAGGGCTTTTACGGCATCACCTATGGATAAATGTGGGTACCGAAGTTCATCACAATTTACGGCTTGACAATATTACCTGCTCAATTTAATCTCATCTGTTATATTTTGCTAAAAAATAGTAATATATTATGTTTGTGCAGTAAAATTAAAGTGTCATTAAACCCATATCATTAAAAACTGTAAATAAATGCTGTATTACATGCTGTCCATACTCATTCAGTCATTATGGGATTAATTTTCTGTATTCTGCAAAAAATCTGGTTAATCCTTCTGTTCCTAATCTCCCTCCTTCAGTCCATGTCCCCACTGCAGTTGGGAATTTTGCAGAGCAGCATTTGCAGCTGGTGCACATGTTCAGTTTTCAGTCTATTCAGAAAATATATCACGTTTAGGTGTTTAGCTGATATTCAGTCATATAATGTGAATTTTAACATGTGCAAATATGTGGTATAACAAATACAGCCATGAAAAAAAGCCAGTGTTCAAAATAAAGCAGTATGTGTAATCGCCAATCAAATACTGGCACTGGCTGCGATCAGCAACACTGGCATTGACCGTAATTAGCAAATTGGAAATATTGGTAAAAATATGTTTTTAGATGACCATTCAAAGAAGTATCCCCATTGGCCATTTAACTACAACAGCCCATAGTGGGGGTTGTAAAACCTACTTTTCAAGCTGCTGGTTTTATGGGAAACAGAGAAAGAGAGAGAAAGCTACAAAGCATTGGGTTTAGAGAGAGTTCCTCTTTTAATTCTAGCTGCAGTGGATCAAATCAAATAAAATATACCTGTCATGATAGAATTATGTAGGCTGCCATTGCTGACCTTTCATTTAAAAAATGTTTCCTATCTGTCATTTTGACTCATTGAGATCAATGCTTTCTGAGTCAATTGCTTGGAAAAAATGTATAGAGATGAGGAATTCTGACATTTCCCTGACAGCCAGCATGTTCCAGGTCTGTGTTTAAACAATTCTGATACAGCTAGCCAACCATAATTTTTTACATTTTTGAAAAAGGTCAGCTCCCTTTGTTCTTTAACAAATTGAATGTCATTTTAGCACCATTGCATGGTGTTATTTGGATGGTGAGTAGGGATGAGCTACCTGTTCGAGTCGAACTCATGTTCGACTCAAACATTGGCTGTTCGGCCGTTTGCTGAATTTCAAACATTATGGGCCATTTGCGCCAAATTCAAGTGGCGCGTCACAGCCCATAATTCACTGCGGCATCGCAGTGCATTGCTGGCTGATGATTGGCCAAGCATGCACTATGACCCACATGCTTTGACCAATCACAGCGCCGTCAGCACAGAGAGCCATAATTGGCCAAAGGAAGGGTGCCTTTGGCCAATCATGGCTCAGGGAAGTAGGTACACGCCCCACACTATATAAGGCCGCCTGCGTGTCGGCCTTGTGTAGTGTGTTGCGGCGTGTGATAGAGATAGAGAGAGAGTCAGAGTGTCATTTTATTTCATTTCAGTTAGATAGAGCAGGCAGGTGATTCAGGTAGTTGCAGTCAGTGTATTTAGTATATATATGCATCCCAGGAGTTGTATATATATATATATATACACTGTATTCAGTTTAGCTAGATCTCACTTCAGAGTGTTCCTGTTATTCTCGCTGCAGTTTATTAAGTCAGTGTACTGTATACTGGGCTCAGTGTGCAGGTAAAGCTGACTGCAGACCATCCCTGTTCTCTTCCTAATAATATAGGCTGGCAGTTGATTGAGCTAAGCTGCAGTTTATTAAGTCAGTGTACTATATACTGGGCTCAGTGTGCACGTAAAGCTGACTGCAGACCATCCCTGTTCTCTTCCTAATAATATAGGCTGGCAGTTGATTGAGCTAAGCTGCAGTTTATTAAGTCAGTGTACTATATACTGGGCTCAGTGTGCACGTAAAGCTGACTGCAGACCATCCCTGTTCTCTTCCTAATAATATAGCCTGGCAATTGATTGAGCTAAGCTGCAGTTTATTAAGTCAGTGTACTATATACTGGGCTCAGTGTGCACGTAAAGCTGACTGCAGACCATCCCTGTTCTCTTCCTAATAATATAGGCTGGCAGTTGATTGAGCTAAGCTGCAATTTATTAAGTCAGTGTACTATATACTGGGCTCAGTGTGCACGTAAAGCTGACTGCAGACCATCCCTGTTCTCTGCCTAATAATATAGGCTGGCAGTTGATTGAGCTAAGCTGCAGTATATTAAGTCAGTGTACTGTATACTGGGCTCAGTGTGCAGCTAAAGCTGACTGCAGACAATTCCTTATGTACCTATTCCAATACATCAAAGACGGTATGTCTGGAAGGCCAACAAGGAGAGGCAGACACACACAGGCCAATAAAAGAGGACAAGCAGGCTCTGTGTCTAGAGGCAACAGTGCTAGTCGTGGACACGGTGCATCCTCATCAGCACGTGGCCATGGGGCACGCTTGTCCTTTTTTTTTGGCAGCTGGCCACGTTGAGCCACAACATGCAGAAGAGTTGGTAGAGTGGATGACCAAGCCGTCCTCATCCTCCTCATCCTCTCTCACCCAGGCTCAGGGTACTTTGTCTGCCAAAGCAGCTGCCAAAGCGGCCTCTTCCCTCGGCTCAATGGCATCAGTCACTCCTTCCCTAGCCCCACCATGTCCTGAGGAGTCCCCTGAACTGTTTGACCACAGTGTTGGGTACATATAAAATTAAAGTGATCTCGCGCATAAATAAATATCACTAAAACCGTGAAGATGAGAATCAACCATATGAATAAATAGATAAATAAAAAAGTGATATAAAGTGTCACTATGCAAACGGAATATCAAGATAAGTAAATAGAATATCACTAAATAAAGTGATGCATAAAAGCACATGTGGAGTGTGATAATAATCACTTCAAACAAAAAATAGAAAACTCTTCATAAACAGAAATGGTGTAAAAAGCAGTGAAAATCTCCTCCAAAAAGTCAATAGATGGCCAATAAATAGTCCAAAAAAATAAATAATTAGTGTGTATGTAATCCTCCAGGTACATAAGGAGAGTAGATAATATATCCAGATGAGTGACTAGGTGGTGTAGATTAAGATTGGTGAAAGATAATATTCATGTTGAATTCCATGAATTCGCTCATCAGATGCGGTCTCACAAAACTCTCACCTTACAGCTGTGTAGTATCTCGCATCAACAGATAATTGGTGTAAACCACATCCTTCTATCCGGGCCCTAATGGGTTAAAGAATACTGCGGGTGTGCTCATGGATATTTCTCCCCTTCATAGTCCTCCACACATATGTCATGTATTAATCCGGTATCACCACAGCATATAAGGGGGAAGGAAGAGAGAGAGAAGCCTCCACTGCGTGTTTCCTATATTTCCTATCCTATCCTAATATAGGAAACATGCAGATATTCTGTCAGCTCTGCAGGGGCAGGCTCAGAGGTGGTTGACGTCACTCCAGCTTAAGCCAGGAATGGTGGTTTGCGACAATGGCACCAACCTCCTCTCTGCCCTCCGACAGGGACAACTGACCCATGGGCCCTGTTTGGCTCACGTCCTTAACTTGGTGGTGCAGTGGTTCTTGGGCAGGTACCCGGGCTTACAGGATCTTGTGAGGCAGGCCAGGAAAGTCTGTGTGCATTTCCACCGGTCATATAATGCCAGTGCTCAGCTGGCTGACCTCCAAAAGGAATTTAACCTGCCCAAGAACCGCCTAATCTGTGACATGCCCACCAGGTGGAACTCAACGTTGGCCATGCTGCAGCGGCTGCACAAGCAGAGGGCCATCAATGAGTACCTGTGTGACTATGGCACCAGGACAGGGTCAGGGGAGCTTGGTTTTTTTCCCCACGCCAGTGGGTCATGATCAGGGATGCATGCACTGTCCTGTCACTATTTGAGGAGGCCACGAGGATGGTGAGCAGTGACAGTGCATGCATCAGTGACACTGTCCCTCTTGTCCACCTGTTGGAGCACACGCTGTGTGGAATAATGGACAGGGCACTTGAGGCAGAACAGAGGGAGGAAGAGGAGGACTTCCTTACCTCTCAAGGCCCCCTTTATCCAGACAGTGTTCCTGCTGGTCCGCCTATCACACAGGAAGAGGACGAGGAGGATTGTGTCAGCATGGAGGTGGAGCCTAGCACTCAGCATCAGCAGCAGTCTTCAAGGGATCATTTACAGTCCCAAGAAAGCCATTAACTTGTACGTGGCTGGGAGAAGGTGGCTGCGGATCATGTCGTCCTTAGTGGCCCAGAGGACTCCGGAACAAATGCCTCAGCAAACCTACGCCGCATGGCCTCCCTGATCCTGCAAAGCCTACGGAAGGATCCTCATATTCGTGGTATCAAGGAGAGGGATCATTACTGGCTGGCAACCCTCCTTGATCCACGTTACAACGGTAAGGTTGCGGACCTTATCTTGCCGTCGCAGAGGGAGCAGAAGATGAAACATCTTCAGGAGGCCTTGCAGAAAGGTTTGTGCAACGCGTTTCCAGAGCCTGAGAGGTTACAAATTCCTGGTCCTGGACAACGTGTTGCTGAAGCTTCGGTCAGTCACCGAAGGAGTGTTGGAGAAGGTGGCCGTCTGACCAATGCGTTCAGACAATTATTTAGTCCGCAGCCCCAAGGTATGGTCGGTTCCAGCAACCATCGCCAGCGTCTGATTTACATGGTGCAGGAATACCTAGGGGCAAGATCAGACTTGGACACCTTTCCCACCGAAAATCCTCTGGGTTACTGGGTCTTGAGGATGGATCACTGGCCAGAGTTTGCACAGTATGCAATTGAGCTACTGGCCTGTCCTGCATCCAGCGTTCTTTCAGAACGCACATTCAGTGCTGCTGGAGGCTTTGTAACCAATCACAGGGTGCGCATGTCCACCGAATCGGTCGATTGGCTGACCTTAATAAAAATGAATCAGTCTTGGATCACCAGCTACCAAGCACCTGATGCTGATGTAACTGAATAATTTTTTTTTTAATGCGAGATCCCTTCAAGACACCTGTGGCTAAGGCCCAATTTTTTCCTGTTAAACAGGGGCATGTAATTAAAATTTTGGATGCAATACTTTGCAGCAGGGCTCATTCCTGTGCTCGAACTAGAGTATCTGTGAGGGGTTGCAGTGTTGTGGCACCAGCACCAGTGCCTAAGGCCCAAATTTTCAGCCCCTGTTTGACAGGGGCATATAATTACAATTTTTGATGCAATACTTTGCAGCAGGGCTCATTCCTGCACTCCAACTATAGTATCTGTGAGGGGTTGTAGTGTTGTGGCACCAGTGGCTAAGGCCCAATTTTTCTTCCCCTGTTTAACAGGGGTGTGTAATTACAATTTTTGCTGCAATAATTTGCAGCAGGGCTCATTCATGCGCTCCAACTAGAGTTTCTGTGAGGGGTTGCAGTGTTGTGGCACCAGCACCTGTGTCTAAGGCCCAGTTTTTCTGACCCTGTTCAACAGGGGCATGTAATTACAATTCTTGATCTAATATTTCACAGCAGGGCCCATTCCTGCGCCCACCAAGAGTAACTGTGAGGCCTTACAGTGTTGTGGCAACACCACCACACCGTCCACCACCAAAGGCCCAATTTTTTCGACCCTGTTCAACAGGGGCATGTAATTACAATTCTTGATCTAATATTTCAGAGCAGGGCCCGTTCCTGCACCCACCAAGAGTAACTGTGAGGCCTTACAGTATTGTGGCAACACCACCACACCACCGTCCACCATTAAAGGCCCAATTTTTCCGACCCTGTTCAACAGGGGTATGTAATTACAATTCTTGATCTAATATTTCACAGTAGGGCCCGTTCCTGCGCCCACCAAGAATAACTGTGAGGGCTTACAGTGTTGTGGCAACACCAACACCAAAGGCCCAAATTTCACCAGAGTATATAGGACAGGCCCCTACTTTCAAACATGCACTTTACAAACAACTCCTACTTTCAAACAGAAGGAGACAACAGGAAGTGAGAGGAAATTTACCCCTAGGAAGGGAAATTATCTTCTGTAATGCCATGTACACACGGTCGGACTTTACGGCAGACTTTGCCCGGCGGACTTTTCAACGTACTTTACGACGGACTTTCTGAATGAACAGACTTGCCTACACACAATCCACCAAAGTCTGTCGAATTCGTACGTGGTGACGTACGACCGGACTAAAACAAGGAAGTTCATAGCCAGTAGCCAATAGCTGCCCTAGCGTGGCTTTTTGTCCGTCGAACTAGCATACAGACGAGCGGACTTTTCGACCGGACTCGATTTCGACGGATTAATTTAAAACATGTTTCAAATCTAAGTCCGTCCAACTTTTGAGAAAACAAAGTCCGATGGAGCCCCCACACGATCGAATTGTCTGACGAAATCCAGTCCGCCGGGCAAAGTCTGCCGTGAAGTCCGCTCGTGTGTACGAGGCATAAGAGTTCCTTGTTTCACTAAAACCTCCAAATTTTCAAAATCCAATTGTCATTGGGACAGAAAGTGAGGTGAAATCTTCTGAACAGGTGCACAGACAGTAAAACAAAGGTTACAGGGGTGATAACCCTTCCCTATGTTTTTCAAAAAGCTTAAAAATAGATTTTTTGGCTGGAGCTACACTTTAAAAACGTACCAGTTCAAAATTACAAACAGATTCTACTTAAGAACAAACCTACAGTCCCTGTCTTGTTTGGACCGCCTGTATACTACTACTGACATATCCCAACTGACTAAAGGCTGTAACTATAGTAAAATGTGGTCCAACAAAATACTGACATAAAGGGGTGATCCTTTTTCCAACTCAGTGATTGTGTTTTTGATTTTTTTTTATCTGACATATTGTTGTTATATCTTTCACTTGAATGTTATAAGTTGCACTAGTAAATACAGCTGGATAAAACAAAAACTGTGTCTGTCTTCATTTCAGGCTACAAAGCAACATGTGATTATTTTAAAGGGGGGTGATTAATTTCTATACCCGCTGTAAATATGCAATATGATGAATTGCTTATATAACTTTACATTAAATGAGTAAGGAACCCTAGATGATACAGCAAGTCTAGCATATTGCTTGCTTGTGCTGTTATTTCGAATTCCTCCAGTGTTCTATTATTCCCTTTTTTATCACTTAAACTCCCATGTCCTACATAATGTGTTTGTATCCCCACCATCCCTTGGATGTGCAGTGTTTAGTTAGCTTGAGCTACAAAACAAGAAGCCAGTAGTCTCTGCAGTACATAAAATGTGAGAACCAAAGGTTAATTTTAAAATGTATAAAGCCTTAGCTTAAAGGAGAAGTGTGGCCAAAGCTCTTTTGGCCACACTTCTGCTATGAATCACCGGAGTGCACACAGTTCTGCGCTCCTGTGACCCAGATTCAGACATCACAGGGTTGAGTCTAGGCTCTGCAGGGATCCTGACAATAATATTGGGATCCGCCCAGATGCCTGACTGGCAGCTGGCTCAGCCTATCAACATGACGTTGAGAGTCCAAGCTACCCGTTCCTGCCCCCTTCACAGCCCAGTGTTTCAGTGAATGCTGGAGGGTCAGAGAGCCGGTGACAGCTAAACAGGCTCCCTCAAGACCAAGAACTGAGCAATTAGCAGTCTTTGATGGCCCAGTTCTTGATTTAGAGGGGACAGGGGACAGATGCAGCATCGGAATGATGCTGCATTCAACTAGGCGTATATGAATTTTTTTTGTCACTATAGCACTTGTCTTTTAACTTTATAAAACATATTCAGATGGTGTGCCCAGTATATCTAAAGAGATACTGAAGATGTTTATTTCAATCTCGCAGCAGGCATAATGGAACAATTTGCTGCCAATTATCTTTTAATGAGCTATGAAACTTTACCTTTTTTGGATTTATAAGGAAGTAATGATACAGAATTACCGTCTGTTTTAAGATGACTTTGTTGTGCTTTGCAGTTCTTTAGCAGAGGGCTTTCTGTTTGTTTTTTCAACACGTTTTTTCCGTACAGTCATCTTTTTTGCTCTGCAAAGCCCTTTTCTATAAAAGCCATGGCTTCCACTCCTTGCTCTGATGACCAGCACGTCTGAAACCATTTTACAGCTTGGAATTATTAGTTTCTAAATTTTAGACTATACCCATGCTATAAACCAGCATTTTCTGAATACATCATTTGAAACTGGGTAAAAGGAATGATTTGCATGGCTTTTCAAACTATTTTTAACCACTTGAGCCCCAAGTGCCATTTTATTACTGCACTGAGAGCAGCTCATGGTCAGATTGAAAAAGCTAGTTAGATGCTAGGAGGCTAGGAGTTAATGCCTTCCTGCTTCCTTGGTCTTTTTGGCAGGTTCTTGTCTGGGTCCGGTCCACTTGTCCTGTGAGAGATTGAGCAAGAGAACATCCTACTGGGACTTTTTAGCCCAAATTAATAAGTAAACCATAAGTGTGAATATGCAAATAGCACTGACAAAGAAAATGTCTAAAATTGCAATATAAATTGTTTTAAACATTAAAAACCAAAACACTGCTGGTGTGTTAATTGGTGCATAAACAACATACACATAGCATAAAAACATGTGACCAATGTTCTACATAATCATGAAAATAGTCACAATAAAGTGGCCTCTTTTAAAAAAAAATTCACATACCGCGTATCAATATTATGAATGTAAGCAAAATGTTCACTTAAAAGACTTCTCTTTTTCTTTGATATTCCTTCTAGTGTGAAAGAGCTGTCCCATAGGCACAGCAGAAACCTGGAAAGGTAGATGATGGCACATGATATGGAGGAGAATATTCCTAGTTGTGCGTTTTTTAATCAATTATTAAAATAAAAAATTGGATCTCTTCTTTACTGGCCACGAATGTCAGATAGTGGTTCAGTTTATTGTTGTTTAGAAGCTCCACAAATTCCTTAAGTTCCTAAATCCTCCAGAGGGTAATGTGTGCACCGAACCATAATTATGAAACTGGTCAATGGGCGATGGATTCTGCCACTAAACAAAGTAGATGAATGCATCATTTGGCACACACCATGCATTTGCTTATTATAACAACCATGAAGGATAGAAAAAAAGATACTGTAAAATACATTTCCACATGGCAGTATGGCAAAATAATATGGGCTTCATAGTCCTCTCTGTGGACTCTATGTCCAGTCCTAACAGCCAACATTTTTCATCAACACAGACTTATTTCAGTCTTTTTAAGTTCAATTAATTTGCAACGTTACATTAGGTTGAAGCGGTAACAAGGCCCAAAGTTAGGCAAACCCTGCAATTAGTGTGTGTGGAATTTACACACAACAAAATAGTTACTTACCCTTGGTTATTTATTACCTATATGTTGATTTTGAAATAGAATATAAAAATACAGTTTCATACAGATATGACAAATTATTGCACAAGAATAGAACAGCAAATCCATAATTTCGAATGAATGCCAGTTTATTTTACAATTACATGAAGCACATATTGTTTTGTTCCATGATCTGTAAATAAGCCCAATCTGATAATACTTAATGGGAGGTGTGTATTTACTGATGGATTCTATCAAGATGACCCCTACTCACAAATGTAACAGAAGAAAAAAGGTCGTAACGTTTGCTGATATTCTTTGCTTCCTTGTTAAATTTACATTGTTTGGTTTCTGTGTGCAATAACCTGTTTCCTCCCTACTGTATGACAAAAGCATGTAACAGGTCAAGGACTGTTCTTTCCTTTGGGGGACCAAAGGTTCTTTGGCGGGGAGGATGTAGCCAGCTATCTTACCTGCAGTGTCAGAAGACACTTTGCAACATTGCTGCAGTGAAACTGTTTCCCTCTAGTGTCAGCAAAGATTGTGTCATCACATCCTGCCAGGAGAGTGATTAGCACCAGGAAGCAAAGCATACAGGGATTTGTAGTTCCAGGACTCAATTTTCACATTGAGATTGCACTGTTTATGGACTACAACTTCCAGAATGCTGAGGAGAGAAGAACAGACTGCTGGGAGAGACTATAAGAGAAATTGATGGAGACCTAACGCATTCTTGGGACCTGACCTGGATCTGCATGCAGGGATTCTGTGATAGGGGGAGCAGCAGCTGAGTAGGGATGGGCGAATGGTTCGGCCCAAGCATAAGTTCGGGCCGAACTTTTGTTGTTCGGTCGCTTGCCGAACAGCCGAACAAACGGGTCGTTCATCCGTTTTTTCGGCCCCCCAAACCGACCACAATGCACAATGAACAGTGCATTGCAAGCCCTGATTGGCTGAAGCAGTAAAAGCTTCAGCTAATCAGGGAACAGAGCACTGTCAGAGTCATGATTGGACACTGTCATCATGACTTTATCCAAACATGGCTCATTCCCGCCCCGGGGTATAAAAGTATTCTTTCAATGGCAGCCATTTTTAAGTGTGATTTTGGCGTCGAGAGAGGTAGAACAAGGCTTTCTTCAGTGCTATCAGTTAGTGTGCTATACTGTGCTATTTTGCTTCAATTGTCAGTGTAGAATATTAGTTTAGTGTCAGTCTAGGGATAGTGTGAGTGTAGTGAGGAGGATCATCATTCAGCTTTGCATAGTGTGCAGCTAGAGTAGGGACAGCTCAGATAATTTCACTGTAGTGTAGTGAGACTGTGTCATTCATACATACAATAGTGTAGAGTAGGGACCGCTCATATAGTTTCAGTGTAGTATAGTGAGACCGGGTCAGTAATCTTTACATTACTGTATAGCTAGAGTAGAGACAGTTCGGATAGCGTCAGTGTAGTGACGGTTGAACACCGTCTATTTGATTGCGTTACTGCTAGTTTAACGCCATTTGCTTCTGTGTGCATAACTGCCAGTTTAACGCCATATAGTTTTGCGTGCGTTACTGCCCGTTTAACGACATATCGTTTTGTGTGCATTACTGCCATTTTAACACCATATAGTTTTGCGTGCGTTACTGCCAGTTTAACACCATATAGTTCTGTGTGTGTTACTGCCAGTTTAATGCCATTTACTTCTGTGTGCGTTACTGCCAGTTTAACGCCATATAGTTTTGCGTCCGTTACTGCCAATTTAACACCATATAGTTTTGCGTGCGTTACTGCCAGTTTAGCACCATATAGTTCTGTATGTGTTACTGCCAGTTTAATGCCATTTACTTCTGTGTGCGTTACTGCCAGTTTAACGCCATATAGTTTTGCATGCGTTACTGCCAGTTTAATGCCATATAGTTTTGCATGCGTTACTGCCAGTTTAACGCCATATAGTTTTGCGTGCATTACTGCCAGTTTAACACCATATAGTTCTGTGTGCGTTACTGCCAGTTTAACGCCATTTACTTCTGTGTGCGTTACTGCCAGTTTAACTCCATATAGTTTTGCATGTGTTACTACCAGTTCAACGCCATATAGTTTTGCGTGCGTTACTGCCAGTTTAACACCATATAGTTCTGTGTGCGTTACTGCCAGTTTAACACCATATAGTTCTGTGTGTGTTACTGCTAGTTTAACTCCATATAGTTCTGTGTGCGTTACTGCCAGTTTAACGCCATATAGTTCTGTGTGCGTTACTGCCAGTTTAACACCATTTATTTCTGTGTCCGTTACTGCCAGTTTAACGCCATATACTGTAGTTCCGTGCGTCACTGTATGTTTGGCACATTATATTGTAGTATATTATAGTGTATCCGTGGAGTGTGTCTGTGTAGTGTGAGTACTCAAATTAAAGTGCATCAAACACCTCTTTACATTGATTAAAGTGCATCTACGTACAGATTTCAACTTCTTTACATTTGCTTATAATCATTTCCTCTGTTTAGTGATAGAGCAAACGAGGAAACTGAAGGTGAGGCAGCACAACCCCAAGGAGGCCGACATCAAGAAAGAGTAGAGAGCAGCCACCCTATTCCATCACATTCTGCAGCTGTTATCTCCCGGCCCACTCCCCAAAACTCAGCTGTCTGGGCCTTTTTCAGCACATCTGCAGCAGATTGCACTGTTGCTATCTGCAAACCGTGTCTCAGGCACATCAAACGTGGCAAAAACACCAACCATTTGGGTCCCACATGCCTAACAAGGCATTTAATGTCCAACCACTCAGCCCGTTGGCAAGAGTACCTAAAAGCCACACAAAAGAGGCACAAATCTGTTCCTCCTCCTCCTCCTTACCCACTTCAGTCTGCCCCTGCGATACTGATTCATTACCTTTCAGCAGCCTCCACTGACAGGGATGATGATATAGCACAGGGTGTCCCAGGTCCTAGCAGCACATCTGCCAGCAGCACACCACCAGCTGTAGACTGTAGCCAGCAAATTTCTCTGCCCCATCTGCTGCGCCAGAAAAAAATACAGTCCCTGCCACCCACATCTCCAGCGTCTGAATGCAAGCTTGTCAAAGCTGTTGGCTCTCCAACTTCTGCCTTCCAGCCTGGTAGATTCTGCCCCCTTCTGTAAATTCGCGCAATGTGCTATACCACAATGGCAGGTTCCCAGTCCCTACTACTTTTCATATAAGGCTGTTCCATTTCTCTACCATAACAAAGAAGGGAATGTTCTGGCATCGTTGGGCAAGGCAGTAACCTGTAAAATCCACCTTACTGCTGACACGTGGTCCAGCAAGCATGGGCAGGGACGATATATTTCGTTCACAGCACACTGGGTACCGCTGCTTGCAACTCAAAAGAATGCAGGACAGGGCTCGGTGCTGCAGCTTGTTGTGCCCCCACGTCTCCATACAGCTGGTGGTTATGATGCCAGACCTGTGAGCTCTACCCCCTCCTCCTCCTCTGCCACCTCCATGCCCTCCTCTGCAGAATTGTCCTATGAACATCAGGTACCCCCTAAGCGTTCAAAGGGCTATTCCCAGAGTCAGGCTAAAAGGTGCCATGCAGTGCTTCAGCTGGTGTGTTTAGGGGACAGGAACCACACCGGAGCAGAGATTCTTACAGCTCTGCACGGACAGGCCCAGAGGTGGTTCACACCATGCTAGCTGGAGCCAGGAATGGTGGTGTCCGATAATGGCTCAAACCTCCTATCCGCCCTTAGACTGGGAAAGTTGACACATGTGCCATGCCTGGCACATGTCCTCAATTTGGTGGTGCAGTGTTTCCTAAGTACGTACCCAGGGTTGCAAGATGTACTAAAGCAGGCAAGAAGAGTCTGTAGCCATTTCAGGCAGTCATACACAGCCAGTGCTTAGTTGGCTGAAATTCAGTGGGAATTCCACCTGCCCATAAACCGCCTGATTTGTGACATGCCCACCAGGTGGAACTCAACTTTGGGAATGCTGCAGCGGCTATACATGCAGCAGAGGGCCGTCAACGAGTACCTGTGCCAGTACGGCATGACGACAGGCTCAGGACGCCTCGACTTTTTTTCCCCACACCAATGGCTGATCATTAAGGATGCACGCACTGTATTGTCAACCTTTGAGGAGGCCACAAGGATGGTGAGCAGTGACAGTGAATGCATCAGTGACACAATCCCTGTTGTGTTCCTGCTGGAGCAGACTTTGCGTGGCATTATGGACAGGGCACTGGAGGCAGAGCAGCAGGAGGAAGAGGAGGACTTCCTTTCCTCTCAAGGCCCACTTTATCCAGATACCATCATTCCTATGTCAAAGAACACACAGGAGGAGAGAGGGGAGGAGGATGAGGATTCTGGCACTTTCATAGGCTTCGTAGAAGAGGAAGACATGCGTCAATCTGTAAGCGATGCCTTTCCAACCCCAGCACCCTTGGGAGTAGTACGTGGCTGGGAATAGGAAGTTCCAGAAGCTGTCATCCTTAGTGACACAGAGGAGTCTGCTTCTCAAGCCTCAGCAAATTTGAGGCACATGGGCAACCTCATGCTTCAAAGCCTGCGAAAAGACCCAAGAATACGTGGCATAAAGGCGAAGGATGATTACTGGTTGGCAACCCTCCTTGACCACCGTTATAAGGGGAAGGTCTCAGAACTCATCCCGTCCCCACAGAGAGTGCAGAAGATAAAATCTCTTGAGGACACCTTAAGGAGAGTTTATCGAAACAGAGATGGAGAGCTTTCCAGCTGATGATCCACTGACTTACTGGGTCATGAGAATAGACCACTGTACAGAACTTGCCCAGTATGCTATTGAGTTGTTGGGCTGCCCTGCATCCAGCGTGCTTTCCGAATGGGCATTCATCATAGAACGCATCTGTCCACAGACTCCGTGGACTGTTTGACATTTATAAAAATGAATCAGTCCTGGATTACCAGCTATGAAGCCCCTGATGCTGATGTCACTGATTAAGTCTTTTTGGGATGTGGAATCTCTGGAGGACTTCGAGGCTGCTTAGCTTTGAGGGTTTTCAATCATTTCATCTAGAAGAATGTTTTTGGTATAGGTTTCATGGGCACAATTAACACCCAAAGACCAATTTTTCAGCACCTGTTTGACAGGTGCATATCATTGCAATTTTTTTTGCCTTCATCAAGAGCACCTCTATATGGTTATGGTGGGAATGCACCACCGACACCCAAAGACAAATTTTTCAGCACCTGTTTAACAGGTGCATATCATTGCAATCTTTTTACAGCAAGGCCAATTCTTGCTTTCATCAAGAGTACCTCTATAGGGTTACGGTGGGAAGGCGCCCCCGACACCCAAAGAGTAATTTTTCTGCACCTGTTTGACAGGTGCATATCATTGCAATTTTTTACAGCAAGGCCAATTCTTGCTTTTATCAAGAGTACATCTATAGGGTTATGGTGGGAAGGCACCCCCGACACTCAAAGAGTAATTTTTCTGCACCTGTTTGACAGGTGCATATCATTGCAATTTTTTACAGCAAGGCCAATTTTTGCTTTCATCAAGATTACCTCTATAGGGTTACGGTGGGAAGGCGCCACGACACCCAAAGACCAATTTTTACGCACCCGTTACTTCTATCCAAAGTCAAAGTGACACCAGAATGTATCCAACAAATCTCTAATCTTGTTCCCAGTGCACTACATTGTGGCCTCATCATACACAGTGGCTCCCCAGTTGTTGCTGAGCAAAATATAGGCAGCTTGCAGGGAAAATTTCATTTTTTTGGCTTTATAAATGCAGTTATTGCTGCAGCAGATTCTAGACATGGTATAGATCTGTCACTTTACAGATAGACTAAGGGGACCCCCCAGGCACTATACTGGAAGGAATTTTTCATTTTTATGCTTTCACTTTAAAAATCAAAAAATCACTGCTCATTTAAAAATGACGTTTTTCACAAACTTTTTCTTTATTGATACATGTCCCCCAGGGCAGGACCTGGACCCCTATAACCATTGTATGCCCAATTAATTGCATATAAGCCTTCAAAATGGGCACTGTGAATTTTTGATGTTCGGGTCCCATTGACTTTAATGGGGTTCGTTATTCGGGTCCGAATTTTCGTGGTGTTTGAAAGTTCGGGTGCGAACCGGACAGGGGTCCGTTCCGCCCATCCCTACAGCTGAGTTGCAGCCTGCACTAGCAGAATCATCCAGCGGTTATCTGGAGGGACATATGTGGAAGCGCTCCCTTTAGCTGTCCGGCGGCAGCCTGGAGGCTGTTCCTATCCCATTCATCCTGCAGTGGTAGCAGATTCGGGTGAGCCATGGCACGGTGCGGTGGAGGCCAGATGTCATCCCCTGAACCACGTTCCTGAAAGGCCATCACCATCATCACCATCATCATCATCTCTGGTTCCAGCGTGGAGAGTGGGTAACAGCTCAGTCTTATAGACACTGTATATAGACACCATTGTCTCCTGCATTCCTTATCATCTTTAGTTCCAAGGAATTAAACCAAACATCATAGACACTATATACAGACATCGTTGTTTTCCATGACTGTTTCTTGTAGTTCCACAGAAAGTAACACCTTTAAGTCAGTGATCACTGTGAATTGCTGTTTAATTTACACAGGAAGATTGTTTGCTGTTACATAGTTACATAGTAGGTGAGGTTGAAAAAAGGCACAAGTCCATCAAGTCCAACCTATGTGTGTGTGGGAGAATTATCGTTTTATCTCTGGAGTTGATCCCCCTTTTAATACATGCCAATATTCTGTTTACCTTATTAGCAGCAGCTTGGCATTGCATGCCATTGCTGAGCCTATCATCTACTAGGACCCCCAGGTCCTTTTCCATCCTAGATTCCCCCAGAGGTTCTCCCCCCAGTGTATAGATTGCATTCATATTTTTGCCACCCAAATGCATTATTTTACATTTTTCTACATTGAACCTCATTTGCCATGTAGTCGCCCACCCCATTAATTTGTTCAGGTCTTTTTGCAAGGTTTCCACATCCTGCGGAGAATTTATTGCCCTGCTTAGCTTAGTATCGTCCGCAAATACAGAGATTGAACTGTTTATCCCATCCTCCAGATCATTTATAAACAAATTAAATAGGATTGGTCCCAGCACAGAACCCTGGGGAACCCCACTACCCACCCCTGACCATTCTGAGTACTCCCCATTTATCACCACCCTCTGAACACGCCCTTGTAGCCAGTTTTCAATCCATGTACTCACCCTATGGTCCATGCCAACGGACCCTATTTTGTACAGTAAACGTTTATGGGGAACTGTGTCAAATGCTTTTGCAAAATCCAGATACACCACGTCTACGGGCCTTCCTTTATCTAGATGGCAACTCACCTCCTCATAGAAGGTTAATAGATTGGTTTGGCAAGAACGATTCTTCATGAATCCATGCTGATTACTGCTAATGATATCATTCTTATTACTAAAATCTTGTATATAGTCCCTTATCATCCCCTCCAAGATTTTACATACTATTGATGTTAGGCTAACTGGTCTGTAATTCCCAGGGATGTTTTTTGGGCCCTTTTTAAATATTGGTGCTACATTGGCTTTTCTCCAATCAGCTGGTACCATTCCAGTCAATAGACTGTCTGTAAAAATTAGGAACAACGGTCTGGCAATCACCTGACTGAGTTCCCTAAGTACCCTCGGATGCAAGCCATCTGGTCCCGGTGATTTATTAATGTTAAGTTTCTCAAGTCTAATTTTAATTCCGTCCTCTGTTAACCATGGAGGTGCTTCCTGTGTTGTGTCATGAGGATAAACACTGCAGTTTTGGTTACTGAAGCCCCCCGATTCACTCGTGAAGACTGAGGAGAAGAATAAATTCAATACCTTTGCCATCTCCCCATCCTTTGTAACCAGATGTCCTTCCTCATTCTTTATGGGGCCAATATGGTCTGTCCTCCCTTTTTTACTGTTTACATACTTAAAGAATTTCTTGGGATTTTTTTTGCTCTCCTCCGCTATGTGTCTTTCATGTTCTATCTTAGCCGTCCTAATTGCACCCTTACATTTCTTATTGCTCTCTTTATAAAGTCTGAATGCTGAGGATGATCCCTCAACCTTGTATTTTTTGAAGGCCTTCTCCTTTGCTTTTATATGCATTTTTACATTGGAGTTAAGCCATCCAGGATTTTTGTTCGCTCTTTTAAATTTATTACCCAATGGGATACATTGGCTAATGCCCTTATTTAATATGCTCTTAAAGCAAACCCATCTCTCCTCCGTATTCTTTGTTCCTAATACTTTATCCCAATTTATGCCTTTTAGCAAGGTTTGTAGTTTAGGGAAGTTGGCTCTTTTGAAATTCAGTGTCTTTGTATTCCCTTTATGTTTCCTATTTGTGTGATTTATACTGAAACTAATTGACCTGTGATCGCTGTTACCTAAATTGCCCCGTATTTCCACATCTGTGATAAGGTCTGTATTGTTGGTAATCAGTAGATCCAGTAATGTTTTATTTCTAGTTGGTGCGTCTACCATCTGACCCATAAAATTGTCCTGCAAGACATTAAGGAACTGGCGAGCCTTAAATGAATGCGCGGTTCCCTCCGCCCAGTCTATGTCTGGATAATTAAAATCCCCCATTATGATAACACTTCCCATCCTTGCTGCTAATCCAATTTGTGATAGGAGATCCGTCTCCACTTCCTCCTTCAGGTTAAGGGGCCTATAGCATACTCCCAGTATTATTTTCCCCTTAGCTTCATCCCTTTGGAGCTCTACCCATAAGGATTCCACCTCCTCTCTAGCTCCCTCAGTGATGTCATCTCTCACATTCGCTTGTACATTATTCTTGATATATAGGCATACCCCTCCCCCTTTTTTACCCTCTCTATCCTTGCGGTATAGGGTATACCCTTGAATGTTTGCCAGCCAATCATGAGAGCTGTTGAACCAGGTCTCTGAAATTCCCACAAAATCCAAATCCTCCTCGTACAACAGTATCTCTAGTTCACCCATCTTGTCTGCCATGCTCCTGGCATTGGCGAACATGCCACATAGTTTAGACCGGTCGCATATTGTCCTCGTATTGGGTGTTTCAAAATTGCAACTAGGACTTGCTACTATACTCACCTTGTGTTTTTGTGCTTTGGTTAACTGTGGTTGGTTGTGCTGTTTATTCGCAGCTTATTGAGTCAGTTGCTTTACTTTACCATTCAAAATCTCCTTGCATGCAATTAAACATCAGGGGCTAGCTGAAGATCAACCGGACTGCCACACAGCAATAGAGGACTACTTTCACGTCCCTCCCCACTTTAGGGATTTGTTTTACTAAAGCTCATAAAGTTACAATTCACCAAGAACTCTCTGAAAGAGCAGGTTGCATTTCAATATAATTTCTTACTGCTAAAGGTTCTAACATTATATTTACTATTCAGCATTTATGTGTTGAGGAGCAGAAGAGAGGGGGCTGACACTAATAAGAGCCATTCCTCTGCCCTCCTGTAACCTGTTCACATAGGCCACATATGTTTTCATAGGGGCTGTCAATACCCACCATATTTATCGTCATATAACACGCACCCCAATTTTAAGAGGGAAGTTTAAGGAAAATATGTTTTCACAGCCCCCTTTACAGTACACAGTCCCCCTCCCCCTGCACAGTACACAGGCCTCCATCCAGTACACAGCCCCCCATCCAGAACACAGCCCCCATCCAGAACACAGCCCCCCTCTCCAGAACACAGCCCCCCATCCAGTATACAGCCCCCATCCATTATACAGCCCCCCTCCCCAGTATACAGCCCCCATCCAGTATACAGCCCCCCTCCCCAGTACACAGCCCCCATCCATTATATAGCCCCCTCCCCAGTATACAGCCCCCCATCAGTATAAACCCCCTTCCCCAGTACACAGCCCCCATCCAATATACAGCCCCCCACCCAGTACACAGCTCCCATCCATTATACAGCCCCCCTCCCCAGTATACAGCCCCCCATCCATTATACAGCCCCCCTCCCCAGTACACAACCCCCATCCAGTATACAGCACCCTCCCTGCACTCCCAGGAGACCCTTAGTCTTCTGGGACAGCACTGCCAGTATACTCTACAGTTAAGAAAAAAAATCACTGCCAGCCCCTTCCACACCGCTCCTCCTGTGTCACTCCTATTGTAAAATTAAGCTTCCATATACCTTAATAGCTCAGTTTTTTCCACTGACCTGGTCACATGACTGCTCTCCTCTGACAATACATAGATGGTCATGTGACCGCTCTCCTCCTCCAATCTAAAGCTACACTCAGAGGAAGAGGAGCAGGAGGAGGAGAGCAGCCAAAAAAACTGAGCTATTGAGATATTTACAAGCTTCGTTTTGCAATGACACTGACACAGGAGGAACAATGTAGGAGAAGCGTCTGGCAAGTGATAGAGCACATAGAATACAGAAGGAAACCTCGCAACTATGTTGGAGGGATTGTGGAGACATCGGGACAATAGCGCACATATGGTGGGGGTGTCCGGAAATTAAAAAATATTGGGGGGAGATAAGGCGAATTATTTGTGAGATTACTAGCATGGAAATCCCGGATGACCCCTGGGTGTGCTTGCATCATGGTAGTAAAATACCCACGAAGATGTATCTTAATTCACTACTACCACACCTCCTCAATGCAGCCAAGAGCCTTATTCCTAGATATTGGTTGGATAGAGGGAGGCCTACAATGCAGGAGTGGTTCAACAAGATAAATGAAATTCACCGCTTGGAATATCTGAGGTATAGTGAAGGGTTGGAAATGGAAGTCTTTGAGGAGACATGGAGGGATTGGGTAAAATACAAGTACTCACTCCGAGGGTCTGAGGGGTGGGGAGCATAGATTGATGCCTCATTATGAATATAGAAACTAGACGAGCAATACCAATTAGTGTAAATGAGTAGGACAAGGATTGAATAGACAAAAGGTACGATAACTGGGGGAGGAGTCAAGAAGGTAATATGTGAAATGTGGGTTAGATTGGAGGGGGAATTCGCGGGGGGGATTGGTCTGGGAGGGTTATAGGGGATAAACAACCTTTAGGGGCAGATTTGTACTTTTGTTTTCTTTTTTATAATCACTAAGAGTAATTGGTGAACAAAGACTGACCACGCCACAATGATGTGAACATGTAAAGGGAAGAGATTGAACTGTAAAGTTGAAACTACATCTCCCCAATAACACTTCGCTGAAGTGGCAAAAAAACCCCCAAAAAAAACAAAAAAAAACTGTAGACTGTGCAGGCAGCGCTGTCCCAGGGCCAGGAGAGGCGAGATGGCCGGCCTGACACCCCCCAATGGGTGGCTCCAGGGGTGGACCGCCAGATCCATGCCCCCTGTTGGTAAAAAATGATATCGGCATATAACACGCAGGCACTGTTTACACTCTTTTTTTAGGGGGAAAAATTGCGTGTTATACGTCGATAAATACGGTAATTGTTCCTTAAATTTGATTATCTGCCATTATTCATTGCTATTGCTGTTTTACTACCAGTGTAGTTTCACCTGGAGTAAGTTCATGTCGCTCACCTTTAAATGCCTTTATCTTATCAGTAAACATACCTTCTGGTTTATTACAGTTGTGTTTCTTTTCTACTGCTGTGTTTTGCACTAAGGCCTCATACACACTGACATTTTAAAAAAATGGGCTGTAAAGCTAGTAACAATGCCTGGAAAAAAAGCAGCGTTAAAAATGCGATTTTATTAGCGTTTTGATTTAGCGTCAATTCGCATTTAACGTTGTTTGTAATCGTTAAAGCTAAGGCGTGTTTTTTAAAAAGAAACATCCCTCTGCTATTTTACACTTTCATATTACACACATAAACATTTTTACAGCTTAAAAACTCTGACCCTAAAAAACGTTGGTATATATTGCTAATGCGTGTTTTTGCGCTTTTTTTCGGCGTCGGCGTCAAAACAGTTCTAGCGATGGAGCCTCAGAACGCGCTGGTCCTTGGGTTTTTTTGGAGCTTAAAAACGACTATGCCTGTTACAGCTCAAAAACGCCATGGTGTGTATGAGCCCATTGAATAACATGGAGTGGCGTTCTTAAGCAGCAAAAAAAGCTCAAAAAAGTTGCTGTTAAAACGTCCATGTGTATGAGGCCTAATACTGCTTATTAGGTGTGCCAGAGGGGTCGGGACTGTTCTTGGGGTGGAGAGGCAGAGTATGGAACCAAATATACTTAAGTGGCTCCTCCGGGGGTAGCGCTACATATATATTTATCATTTATATTAATTTTTAACCCACTGGTGCTGATATATAGGAAGAAAGAAGTCTTCTTCCTCTAATTGTACCAGCTTCTATCCCAGATTCTCCACCTCTGAGCTGGATTATATGTGAAAGAGATATTTCAGTGTAATGGCCAGTGAGATCTTCAGATCTCACTTTCATAAACTGGTTGTTTCTGACAGAACTGTTGTGTGCAGTGATGAGAAACCGAGAGCATGTTCTCTGCTCCTCATCTCAACTACATAAACCAGTACACACCAGAGATCAGCCATGATCCTGAGGTTCACAACTTTTCTCTGTTTCATAAACAGTCACCTAAATCTGAACCAAGGGTCTCCAAACTTCCTAAACAAACAGCGTGCTCTTTCAGACAGGCGTTGAATTCTAAAGCAGCCTTAAATCGTATTAACACATCTATATTGTTAATTAGCATTTTGGATGTGTTGTACAGGCATCCATGTTGTGTCAGGTAACACTCCTCAAACGCCCTGTGAGATGTGTTTGTTTTATTTTGGTTAAAATGGGAAATTATCACTTTTGACATTTTGCAACACAATGTAAATGCTATTTGAGCATTTACTGTACAGTGTGTTTACAGGGCACTTGTGGTGCTTTTAAATAGAAGTGAATGGAGACAGTTGCAAAGCGTCAATGCCCCAATCATTTTTGCCTCACCGTGTAGTGTGAACCTCCAATCCGTTCCCTATTTTGAGTGTCATTGTAGGTGTTCAGAAAGCGTTAAATGCGACCCAACTGCCTATTTTCAATGCCTGTGTGAAAGACCCCAGCCAGTTTATAGTCCTTCAGGCTTTAGGGAGTCAAGACTGTTACCAGTGGGAGTAAAAAAAATGTCCCTGCATCAGTGGGAGTAAACAATGTCACATCAATGGTTTTAATGGGAAGATTAGTTCCCCATTATTAGTATCAGTAGGAGGAACAGTGACCCATTGATAGTATCAGTGGGAGAAATGGTTCCCCATCATTTGTGACAGTTGTGTGCACTAAAATTTGTAACTTTTATTATATGCATTTTTTCTTTAAAATAAAGATCTGATAAACAGCTGCGCAAATATTGTGCAACAAAAAAAAAAATTGCAACTAGTATATCCATAATCCAAAGGACTCTGCATTTAGAAATACTGTACAGTGGGGCAAAAAGGTATTTAGTCAGCCACCAATTGTGCAAGTTCTCCCACTTAAAAAGATGAGTGAGGCCTGTAATTGTCATCATAGGTATACCTCATACCTCTATGAGAGACAAAATGTGGAAACAAATCCAGACAATCACATTGTCTGATTTTTGAAATAATTTATTTGCAAATTATGGTGGAAAATAAGTATTTGGTCACCTACAAACAAGCAAGATTTCTGGCTCTCACAGACCTGTATCTTCTTCTTTAAGAGACTCCTCTGTCTTCCACTCATTACCTGTATTAATGGCACCTGTTTGAACTTGTTATCAGTATAAAGGACACCTGTCCACAACCTCAAACAGTCACACTTCAAACTCCACTATGGTGAAGACCAAAGAGCTGTCAAAGGACACCAGAAACAAAATTGTAGACCTGCACCAGGCTGGGAAGACTGAATCTGCAATAGGCAAGCAGCTTGGTGTGAGGAAATCAACTGTGGGAGCAATAATTAGAAAATGGAAGATATACAAGACCACTGATAATCTCCCTTGATCTGGGGCTCCACGCAAGATCTCAGCCCGTGGGGTCACAATGATCACAAGAATGGTGAGCAAAAGTCCCAGAACCACATGGGGGGACCTAGTGAATGACCTGCAGAGAGCTGGGACCAACGTAACAAAGGCTACCATCAGGAACACACTACGCCTCCAGGCAGTGGCGTAGCGTGGGTTGTCAGCACCCGGGGCAAGGCAAGTAATTTGCACCCCCCTAACCTGTAGACTTTTAGCTATCCCTGAGTCCCTTCAAATACAATAGTACTGACCTACCTGATTCCTATACTGACCACTACACAGTACACTGTCCACTACACTGAGAACTACACTGTCCACTACACTACATTGTCCACTACACTGACCACTATACTATACTGTCCACTATACTGACCACTATACTATACTGTCCACTATACTACACTGACCACTATACTGTCCACTACACTACACTGTCCACTATACTACACTGACCACTATACTACACTATACTGACCACCATACTACACTGTCCACTATACTACACTACACTGTCCACTATACTACACTACACTGACCACTATACTACACTGACCACTATACTACACTATACTGACCACCATACTACACTGTCCACTATACTACACTACACTGACCACTATACTACACTATACTGACCACCATACTACACTGTCCACTATACTACACTACACTGTCCACTATACTACACTACACTGGCCACTATACTACACTGACCACTATACTACACTATACTGACCACCATACTACACTGACCACTATACTACACTGTCCACTATACTACACGACACTATACTGACCACCATACTACACTACACTGTCCACTATACTACACTGTCCACTATACTGACCACTATACTACACTACACTGACCACTACACTGTCCACTATACTATACTGACCACTATACTACACTACACTGACCACCATACTACACTACACTGACCACTATGCTACACTACACTGACCACCACACTATACTGACCACTATACTGTCCACTACACTAACCACCATACTGACCACTATACTACACTACACTGACCTCCATACTAAACAACACTATACTGACCACTATGCTAACCACTATACTATACTACACTAACCACTATACTGTCCACTATACTACACTATCCACTATACTACACTGACCACTATACTACATGACACTATACTGACCACCATACTACACTGTCCACTATACTACACTACACTGACCACTACACTATACTGTCCACTACACTGCCCCCCATACTGACCACTACACTACACTGACCTCCATACTAAACTACACTATAATGACCACTATATTAACCACTATACTATACTACACGGACCACTATACTGTCCACTATACTGACCACTATACTACACTTACACTGTCCACTATTCTGACCACTATACTACACTATACTGTCCTGCCTACAGTCTCTCTCTCTCGCCCCCCCCCCCGGCCAGTAACAAGACTCTCACGAGGGAGTCTCACTCACCTTCTTATCCTGGCCTGCATCAATCCGGATGAGGAGGAGAAGAAAGCGGCGGCTCACATTGTTTCTTCTCTCCCCTGCGCTCTGCTTGCTGCCATGTTCAGTGTCCAGCACCCTGTGATTGGGCGTATGGGGGGTCATGTGCGCGACTTCAGGAGCGATCGAGGACAGGCCAGCCCTACACCTCACATGACCCCCATACGGCCAATCACGGGGCGCCGGACACTTAACATGGCGGCCGGAGCGCGGGGGGGACACAAGAATTTGAAATTAGGAGGAGGCAGCCAGTGACACATACTGGCGCCCCCCTAAATGTCGCGCCTGGGGCCATGGCACCCCCCACGCTACGCCACTGCCTCCAGGGACTCAGATCCTGCAGTGCCAGACATGTCTCCCTGCTTAAGCCAGTACATGTCCGAACCCGTATGAGGTTTGCTAGAGAGCATTTGGATGATCCAGAAGAGGATTGGGAGAATGTCATATGGTCAGATGAAACCAAAGTAGCACTGTTTGGTAGAAACACAACTTGTCGTGTTTGGAGGAGAGAGAATGCTGAGTTGCAACCAAAGAACACCATACCTACTGTGAAGCATGGGGGTGGCAACATCATGCTTTGGGGCTGTTTCTCTGTAAAAGGAACAGGACGACTGATCCGTGTACATGAAAGAATGAATGGGGCCATGTATCATGAGATTTTGAGTGCAAACCTCCTCCCATCAGCAAGGGCATTAAAGATGAAACGTGGCTGGGTCTTTCAGCATGACAATGATCCCAAACACACTGCCCGGGCAATGAAGGAGTGGCTTCGTAAGAAGCATTTCAAGGTCCTGGAGTGGCCTAGCCAGTCTTCAGATCTCAACCCCATAGAAAACCTTTGGAGGGAGTTGAAAGTCCATGTTGCCCAGCGACAGCCCCAAAACATCACTGCTCTAGAGGAGATCTGCATGGAGGAATGGGCCAACATACCAGCAACAGTGTGTGACAACCTTGTGAAGACTTACAGAAAATGTTTGACCTCTGTCATTGCCATCAAAGGATATATAACAAAGTATTGAGATGAACTTTTGATATTGACCAAATACTTATTTTCCACCATAATTTGCAAATAAATTCTTTCAAAAATCAGACAATGTGATTGTCTGGATTTGTTTCCACATTTTGTCTCTCATAGTTGAGGTATACCTATGATGACAATTACAGGCCTCTCTCATCTTTTTAAGTGGGAGAACTTGCACAATTGGTGGCTGACTAAATACTTTTTTGCCCCACTGTATATATTGTTCTTGGGTTGGTAATTTCAAGTAAATTTTATAGCAAAAAATCCTGATTTCAATGTGTAAGAAAACAAATGAAAAAATTGCTCCAGAGGGGAAGTGGTTAAGGTGGAGCATTAGTCTTTTTACATACTCACTAATTTCAGCTTTTAGCTCTACTGAAGGGAGCCTGTGGTTTACAGAATGAGCCAAAGGTCTGATTAGTCATTAGGCATGTGCCCACAGGAGGCAGGGGCAGCTTGTCCCTGTATAATAATTGCCATACATTTTTCTATTATGAGCAGAAACAGAGCCATCTCTTATACGTTTATTTATATTGTCACACTATTCTAAGGCAGGACCAGTAAAACAAGGAAATGCTCTGTATAAAACAGATAATTCTACAGAGTGGTGTTGCTTTGTGTGGTAAAGGATCCTTGTGCCTACAGGCTCTGGTCATTACAGCAGTGGCTCATCCCCTATCAGAGCGCTTAGTACCAGGTCATGATTAGACAATAGGAGCTGCAAAGCAAGCTTTATTTGTTAAGCTGTCTCTTTAATCCATAGTGCAGGGCTCAAAATTTCAAGTCCTGAGCTACTAGCCAGGCCTTAAGAGTTACTCGCCATCAATTGCCCCACCCAACCCCTACCATGCCCCACCCCTAATCCCACCCCTAAACACGCACTCATAAATGATCTCATGAAATGAAGCTTAAATGTTTTATGCAGAATTAAGTTACAAAAATAAATATTAACAACAACTTTATCAGTGCAGCCTCACCTGTGCCCATCAGTGCAGCCCCACCTGTGCCCAATACAGCGTGGCCTGTGGCCTGTGCCCAATGCAGCGTGACCTGCCTGTGCCCAATGCAGCATGACCTGCCTGTGCCCAATGTAGCATGTCCAGTGCCCAATGCAAAAACATACTTGGGAGGGCACACCCTAAAATGCTTTACATTCAAGGGTAGGACCCACTAATTTGGGGTACTTTGTCACAGTAAGTGGGCTTAGCACTATATGACCATATAGTGTGACCAAACCCCCGTATTTTTGAATATGTTCAGGTGTTTTTAACTAGCCTTGCAGGATAAATGTCATTTTTGTATGTGTGCACTGTAATCTGTTTTGCAGTGCCCAGTGCAGCCTCACCTGTGCTCAATACAGCCTCACCTGTGCCCAATACAGCGTGGCCTGTGGCCAATGCAGCGTGATCTGCCTGTGCCCAATGCAGCATGTCCAGTGCCCAATGCAGCCTCACCTGTGCCCAATGCAGCATGGCCTGTGCCCAATACAGCCTGACCTGTGCCCAAGACAGCATGACCTGCCTGTGCCCAATGCAGCGTGACCTGCCTGTGCCCAATGCAGCATGTATGTCTAGTGCCCAATACAACCTCACCTGTGCCCAATGCAGCGTGACCTGCCTGTGCCCAATGCAGCATGTCCAGTGCCCAATGCAGCCTCACCTGTGCCTAATACAGCATCACCTGTGCCCAATGTGGCCTGCCTGTTCCCAATGCAGCGTGGCCTATCCATGCCCAATACAGCCTTACCTGTACCCAATATTACCTCACCTGTGCCCACCTGTGCCCGATGCAGCATGGCCTGTGCCCAATGTAGCGTGACCTGTGCCCAATGCAGTGTGACCTGCCTGTGCCCAATGCAGCATGTCCAGTGCCCAATAATCACAAGGATGCATATAGCTTGTGCAGGTGCAGAGCTGGGGGAGGGGCCCAGTAAATCCTCCCACTACCAGCTGCCTGCAGAATATTATTAGTGGGAGGATACAAGACCAGTCACTCTGCACAAACAGCAGCAGTGATTGGTCTTTACTACAAGAAACTCCTGCACAGAGGCAAAGTACAGAGGTTGTTTAATGCTGGATTGCTGCACAGATCTGGAAAACGGAAAAAAGGACACCAAGTGAGGCTTTCGTATTTAGACAATATTTGCTTAGTCTGGGACTCTTAAAATGACAGCTTTTGAGAATAAAGGGACTATACTTTACATTGGGCTATATGAGTCATACTACCAGATTTCACCTTCCCAAGTTTGGTTAACCACTTCTCCGGTAGGTTTACACCCTTTTATGACTAGGCCATTTTTTTTTTTTTGCGATATGGCACTGCGTTACTTTAACTGACAATTGTGCGGCCGCGTGACGCTGTACCCAAATAAAATGTATGTTCTTTTTTCCCACAGATAGAACGTTCTTTTGGTGGTATTTGATCAGTTTTTATTTATTTGCTCTAAAAAAAAAAAAAGACAGACTTTTTTTTGGAAAAAACAAGTATATATTTTTTCTTTCTTTTATAAAACATACCCAATAAAAAAAAAAAAGTCTTCATTATCTTGGCCAATATGTATTCTGCTACATATTTTTGGTAAAAAAATTCCAATAAACGTATATTGATTGGTTTGCGCAAAAGTTATAGCGTCTGCAAATTATGGGATAGATTTATGGAATTTTAATTTTTTTTGATTTTTTTACTAGTAATGACGGCGATCAGAGATTTTTTGCAGGACTGTGACTTTGCGGCGGTCAAATCTAACACTAAGTGACACTTTTTGGGGACCAGTGACACTAATGCAGTGATTAGCGCTAAAAAAAGTAATTGTACTAATGACACTGGCAGGGAAGGGGTTAACATCAGGGGCGATCAAAGGGTTAACTGTGTTCCCAGGGAGTGTTTTCTAACATTGTGGGGGATGTATTTACTGTGGAAAGACAGAGATCGGTGTTCCTGCTTAGCAGAAACACAAGAACTCCTGTCTTCCCTTCTCAAAAAATGGTGATCTGCCTCGTTTACTCAGGCAGGTTGCCATTCTGCGGATCTTCGGAACAATTGGCGGGTCCTGGCAGACATCAGGACCCAATGATTGGCTCCAGATCAGCACGCGCCCCAGACCCAGAAGTGTCAGATCACGTATTAGGTATGTAACCTGGCACAGAGCGGCCGCCCTGCCGCAGTATATCTGCGTGGGGTGGTGGCTAAGCAGTTAACCAGTTCAGCTCTTTGAACGTACTTCCACAACCACCGGCTAGGGGAGGGAGAGCTATATAAGAGCAAGGCAAATGCTTGATGTTAACAATGAAACCAGAAGTGACAATGATTTTGTCACTTCCCGTTTCAGATCCACCATTTACTGGCCAGTACAGCCAGGGGACACATCTAACAAAGCCGATCTGTGCTTGGTAAGATGGTGTAAAGGGCAGGGAAGAAATTGGGGTCTACCAGACCCCTAATGTCTCCATAAAGAGTACCTTTCACCTGTCCAATGCTATCACAGGGGGGTTAACCCCCTGTGATAGCAATTAAGTAAATATTAAAAGAAAAAAGTTTTAAAAAATAAAATTATAATAAACCGTATCACAAATAAAAAAGATAAAAATTGCCATTATCCTCATTGCTCTGCATACATGTGCAAACACACATGCAGGCCCAGGGTGTGCATGTGTGTGTAAACCGTGGTCTCATCACACGTTTGATATATCGCTGTGAATGTCAGAGTGAGAACAATAATTCTAGCACAAGAGCTCCTAGTTTACTTTAAACTGATAAGCTGTAAAGGCTTTTAAAGTATCAAGCACCGTATTGTCTTGCGATATCACATGCGTATGTCATTTTAAGACATGGCATGCTTGGTACCTATTTACTTGATGCAACCTCATCTGTTATATTTTCACTAGAATCTGGGTATTATATTGTGTGAGTTTGCACTAAAATGTATTTCATTATATTTTTTCAGAAAATTTGCGTTTAATAAACAGTTGCACAAATATCATCTGACATATGTAGCACCCTCTAGGTAGGTAGGTGCTAAAGTTAGGATTTTCTGGAGGACAGGTAAATTTAGGCAGGCCTGACTGGCAGCCAGGCCTGTTTGTTTTGATCTGGGCTGGGAGTGACTCGGGGGGGTAACCTTGGGCCTGGGCTCGGGTGCAGTCGGGATCACCTTCAGGAACGCATGAAGAGGTCTTGGACCGGAGGCACAAGAGAAAACAAAGAGAGGACAGTGGGAGAGAGCACTATATAAGAGGCTCCATGGAAGACAACTGGTCGCAGCTAAGAGGGCTGGTGAGTGAGGCACAGTCGGAAGGACTGGGGAGGCACGCCTGAGAAGACTGGGAGCATGCAGTCTGAGATGGGTGCAGAACCAGAAGCTAGCACCAGAGACTTTCTATTTTGCTACACTATAGGGGCCCGCAGTCCCTGCCTGCAAAGGGCAATTGCTAAAGGCCTGGCTGAGCCAGTGTCAGGCCTAACCACTTTGTACTAGCTGTGCCTGAATATTAGGAGAGGAAGCGATGTGCTGGAGGAGAAAGGAGTAAGGATTAGAGATGAAGCGATGTGCAGGAGGAGAAATGGAGAGTATATACTGGACTGTATATAGTTGTCCCAAGCATGTTCTATCAATTATATTGGGCATCCCATATTTCCCCTACGACATCCAAGTTCATTCCCTCAATAAAACAAAAAAAAACAAAGCATGTGGACTGTTCTATGTCTCTGTGTGTTTGAGAGGTGAATGTTGGGCTGGGCAGGGTGACAGACCATCCAAGATTTCAGCAGCCCCTACAGGGGTACTGCTAAACAAAAAAGTGTGCAACTATAACATTTGTATTCCACAGGGCCTCTGCTTTCAGAAGATATATATTGTTCTGGAGGTTTAAGTAATTTTAATGACAAAAATGAAGAATTTTTTCGTGTGCGAAAGAAAAGAAAATGCTCTTGTGCCAAACTGGTTAAGGACTTTCTGGCACCAGAAATAAATACCCTTTGGGATGTGTATGGAGGGTGGTCTTGAAACAGAAAAAAACTTTAAGGTTTGAAATGGACAATTTTATTAAATAGAAACTATACTCACCTCCACTCCAAGGACGTAGTGTCCAGAAGCATGATGTCCAGAAGCTCCCTCGCTGGCTGCTCACATTTTCCGCAGGTCTTCTTCCAGGTTCTGATCTTCAGCTATTTTAATTGGCCAAGCCGAGGTGAGGTAATTCCTGTGCATGCTTGGGAGTTTATTCATCTACACAGATACAGACATTGTACACTGAACTGCGCATGCAAACAGGCAGGTACCTTATTATAGCAAAGACATAGTATGTCTCTTCTTTCATAAAAAGCTTGCCTGATTACAATTCCGCTTTAATAAAATGCCTAGTTTAGCTGATGTAATTTTATTGGAGATGGCCTAGATAGATGGCGTGGGCATGCAGCTTTTCTTTTTAACCCTATACACAGCACACATATATGGCATGTATTTTAGTGAACCCCACACATGCATGATTTGGTCACTAATTCTGGGCAGTGATGGTTTCCCTTTCCATTTACCTTAGGCCATAAATCCCCCCAATCATGTACATATATTTAAACATATCATTCATTGATTCAATGACATGTGCCATCCCTAGCACCAGGCTTTCCAAATGCATCTTGTATTTACGGTACATATGTAGAAAACCAGTGTGTACTACAAGCTTTTACATACTGTTTGCAAATAGTGTGTAAATTTCACAGTTAAATAGTACTAAAGGCTGCTTATGGATTGTTTAAAGTGACAATCAGCATACCTTTTAGGATTTGTACTTCTTTGTTATATATGTCACTGGGGGCAGTACAATTGAAGCAGTTTTGAAATCTGGTGCTCATATCCTGACATATACTCCGTGGCCTAGAGTTTCAAACTTGCATGTGCGCTAAGTTCAATCATATAACTATACACTGTGCATGTGCCTAGGATGGCCATTGTTTTTAATGGCAGAAGGCAGCACATGCATGAGTCTAATGCCCCGTACACACGATCGGACTTTCCGACAACAAAACCGTGGATTTTTGTTCGAAGGATGTTGGCTCCAACTTGTCTTGCATACACATGGTCACACAAATGTTGGCCAACAATTACGAACAACAAGCTCACATCCAACATTTGTTGTCGGAAAATCCGATCGTGTGTACAGGGAATAAGGGTTTGGCCAGCATAGTATGCACTGTGCAAATATGCCAGTAGCTGAGTCCTGTAGATACTGCTCGTTCTTGTGCAGGCCAAGCAGTGTGTCCAAATCTAAGGTATGATTTGCATGTTTGTGTGTGGTTAAGACATCATGGGGTAATGGAAGGTACTGGGAATTGTATGTTTACTTCCACGTAAAACATGCACAGCATGTAGTATTGTGTAACAATCAGCTTATGTCAAACATTTGTTTCTTTTTATATTATTTCCACTAATTGAAAAGGAATCTATAGGTCAGCAATTTACATAGCTGGGATTCAGATGACTTGTTTTGCTGCAGTGGAGCAAAACAGTTCTCTTGTGCATAAACAAAGAAAATACATAGCTGGCAAGGTCTTTAAACATTGTGGTTTCATTTTTCTATATTCGTTAATCACAGATTTAAAGTGGTTGTAAAGGCTGAAGGTTTTTACCTTCATGCATTATTGTTTTGAATAATGCATAATGCATTCTATGCATTAAGAGAAAAAGCCTTCTGTGTGCAGCAGCCCCCCCTCAGCCCCCCTAATTCTTACCTGAAGTCCCTCTCTGTCCAGCAATGTCCACGGGTGTCTCAGCCGTCCGAGATTCTCCTTCCTGATTGGCTGAGACACAGTAGCAGCAGAATTGGCTCCTGCTGCTGTCAATCAATGTCAGCTAGCCAATCAGGAGAGAGAGTGGGCAGGGCCGGGTCAGAGCTCCATGTCTGAATGGATACAGGGAGCTGTGACTCAGCTCAGGTGCTCCCATAGCAAGCTGCTTGCTGTGGGGGCACTGAACAGGAGGGAGGGGCTAGGAGCACAGAACCCGAGAAGAGGAGGATCTGGGCTGCTCTGTGCAAATCCACTGCAACAGAGCAGGTAAGTATAACATGTTTATTATTTTTAGAGAAAAAAAAAAAAGACTATACAATCACTTTAAAGTCAAAAGTTTCAGGTTTAGTGGAGGTAGTACAGACAAAGAAATGATACAAAAAAAAAAAATATGATATAAATATTTGGGAAGTAAGCCTTTACAATTCCAACAATTTATATCCAGGTTTTTTTGTGAGCACTATGGTCCATGAAGTTTACAAGTAGCATGTACCCATCAAGTTAAACCAAGAACAAATCTGATGCAGAACTATGCTGAGTCGCTGACCATATACAGTATATGTATGCACTGTATGGCCCCTAAATCAGATTCCAAATTACCTGCTATGGTTAATATTTGCTATATTATCAGACATCAAAGCTTTTAATCAGATAAATAACATACCTCATATAATTTATAATTATCTACATCTTTTTTAGTTCATTTTCCCTATTTTGTTTTGTCATTAGTGAGGCACATAGATCAAATTAGATAAACCTGAACATTTGAAGGAGAAGTCTAGCCTGAGCTTGTTTGGCTGGGCTTCTCCTATGGGTCACAGGAGTGCAATTTCTTTTGCACTCCTGTGATCCGTTTTCAGCAGAGAGCAGTCTGAAGTTCGCTCTCCACTGACATCACAGGAATCAGTCCAGGCAGCGCATCATCACAACAATAAAGTCTGGATCCGCCAGGTGCCTGGACTGATACCCATCTCAGCGAGCAGCTGAGAGGCTGAGATGGCAGCTTCCCACCCCTCTACAGGTCAGCGCTGCAGTGAGTGAGGAGGAGCAGAGCAGAGAGACGCTGATTGACAGTCAGCAGCTCTCTGCTCGGGGAGGTGTGAGAACCAAGCCATCGGCGGTGTTCGATCGCTTGGTTCTCAATGCAGAGGTGGTGGGGGACAGATGCAGCATTCCTATGCTGCATCCACCTAGGTAAGTATGATTCTGGAAAAAAAAAAAACATGCTTCTCTTTTAATGTTGCCCTATACTGCTGGTGTTGGATACTACCACTGTTACCACAACAACAAAAACCTGCATGATTCAACTTACAAGAAAAGAGTTGTGAGATAACTGGAGATAGCAAAAATGCATTTACTGCTGGTATAAAGGCTACAGCAATAAAAAAAAAACAAAAACAAGAACATAGTTGAACAAGGGTCCATGTAAAGGAGATTTATCTAGTCTAGACTATACATAATATTTGTGGTAGCACCAACCACAATATGTAAAATAGGCTATATATGAGAAGCAAGATAAACTGTAATACTATGACTGTGAGATATAACACTTCTGAGTCAATGAACCCAAAACAATAATGTTGAAAGTAAAGTCAGAATTTCTGATCTACATTATCTCACAAAAGTGAGTACACCCCTCACATTTTTGTAAATATTTTATTATATCTTTTCATGTGACAACGCTGAAGAAATGACACTTTGCTGCAATGTAAAGTAGTGAGTAGGGATGAGCCGAACACCCCCCGGTTCAGTTCGCGGCAGAACAAAAAAAGATTTGTGCGAACACCGTTACAGTCTATGGGACTCGAACGTGAAAAATCAAAAGTGCTAATTTTAAAGGCTAATATGCACGTTATTGTCATAAAAAGTGTTTGGGGACCCGGGTCCTGCCCCAGGGGACATGTACAGTATCATTGCAAAAATAGTTTTAAAAACAGCCGTTTTTTTGGGAGCAGTGATTTTAACCACTTGCCGCCCGCCATATAGCAGAATGACGGCAGCAAAGTGGTTTCAATATCCTGACTGGGCGTCATATGACGTCCGCAGGATATTTAGCCGCTGCGTGCCCCCGGGGGGCACGCATCGCGGCGATCGTTGTTGCGGGGTGTCAGTCTGACACCCCGCAACACCGATCTAGGTAAAGGGTCTCTGACGGAGACTCTTTACCACGTGATCAGCCGTGTCCAATCACAGCTGATCACGATGTAAATAGGAAGAGCCGGTGATCGGCTTTTCCTCACTCGCGTCTGACAGATGCGAGGAGAGCCGAACGGCTGCCCTCCTGACAGGGAGCCCCCCCTTGGATCCCACCCAGGACCACCAGGGAAGCCGCCCAGGACCATCAGGGAAGCTATCCACACTGGACCACCAGGTATGCCCCCTAGACCCCCAGGGAAATTCCAATCTGTGCCCAGGAAGCTGCCAATCAATGCCCAGGTAGCTGCCAATCAGTGCCCACTCACAATGCCTACCACTGCCAGTGCCACCAAGAATGCCTATCAGTCCTGCGTATCAGTGCCCATCAGTGCCATCCAGCAGTGCCACCTATCAGTGCCGCCTATCAGTGCCCATCAGTGTCACCCATAAGAACCCATCTTTGCAGCCTTTCATTGCCCATCAGTGCCCACCAGTGCCACCCAGTGCCATCCATGAGTGACCATCAGTGCCGCCTATCAATGTCCATCAGTGCTGCTTATCGGTGCCACCCATCAGTGCCACCTACCAGTGCCCATCAGTGCTGCATATCAATGCCCATCATCAGTGCCCGCTCATTGGTGCCACCTCATCAGTGCCTGTCGGTGCCGCCTTATCGGTGCCCATCAGTGAAAGAGAAAACTTACTTATTTCAAAAATTTTTAACAGAAACAAAAGCAAAACTTTTTTATTTTTTTTAAATTTTCGGTCTGTTTTTATTTGTTTAGCAAAATATAAAAACCGCAGAGGTAATCAAATATCACCAATAGGAAAGCTCTATTTGTGGGAACAAAATGCTAACAATTTAGTTTGGGTACAGTGTTGGATGACCACGCAATTGTCATTCAAACTGCGACAGCACTGAAAGCTGAAAATTGGTCTGGGCAGGAAGGTGTATAAGTGCCCTGTATTGAGGTGGTTAATAATGCTTAACCACTTCAGTACCAGGCACTTAGACACCTTCCTGCCCAGGCCAATTTTCAGCTTTCAGCACTGTCGCAGTTTGACAATTGCGCGGGCATGCTACACTGTACCCAAACTAAATTTTTATCATTTTGTTCCCACAAATAGAGCTTTCTTTTGGTGGTATTTGATCACCTCTGCGATTTTTATTTTTTGCGCAACAAATAAAAAAAGCCCGAAAATTTTGAAAAAAAAACAAGTTTTTCTTTGTTTCTGTTACATTTTTTGTAAATAAGTACATTTTCTTCAATGACGGGCACTGATATGGCTGCACTGATGGGCACTGATAAGGCGGCACTGATGGGCACCGATGAGGTGGCACCAATGAGGTAGCACTGATGAGGTGACACCGACGGGCACTGATGATGGGCACTGATAGGTGGCACTGATGTGCACTGATAGGTAGCACTGGTATGCGGCACTGATGGGCACTCATAGGCAGCACTGATGGACACTCGTAGGCAGCACTGATGGATACTTATGAGTGGCACTGATGGGTACTTATGGGTGGCACTCATAGGTGGCACTGATGGGCACTGATAGGTGGGCACTGATGGGCACGGATCAGCACTGATAGGTGGCATGATGGACACTGATGGGTGGCACTGATGACACTAATGGGTGGCATTCCTGGGCATCCCTGTTTTTTTAAATTGCCACAGAGATGCCAGTCAGTGCCCATTTGTGGGCACTGATTGGCATATTTTGGGCATATTTTTTACATGTGGACGGCCATGGGGGATGTACCTGGCCATCCACATGCTGGGAGCTTCCCTGGTGGTCCTGGGGGCTTCTCTGGTGGTCTAGTGTGGGCATCTGAGGGGGGGCTGCACTGATAAACAATCAGCGCAGACCCCCCCTGTCAGGAGAGCTACTGATTGGCTCTCCTCTACTCGCGTCTGTCAGACGTGAGTGAGGAAAAGCGATCAACAGTTCTTCCTGTCAACATCGTGATCAGCCGTGATTGGACCCTGAGATCATTGTAGCGGTGTGTCAGACTGACACATGGCACCACCAATCGCTGCGATGCGTGCCCCCACGGGTGCGCGGCGGCTGTTATCCTGCTGGATGTTATATGACTCCCAGTCAGGGGGAGTGACTTCAGTATGCCTGTAAAGTGGTGCATTTTTTCCGTGTTTAGAAAAGTCCCTGCAAAAAATGACATTTCTAAAGGAATAACAGTCATTTAAAACTGCTTGCGGCTGTAATGTAATGTCGGGTCCCGGCAATATAGATGAAAATCATTGAGAAAAACAGCATGGCCCCCCCCCCCCAGCTTATTACCAGGCCCTTGGGGTCTGGTATGGATATTAAGGGGAACCCCGCACCCAAATTACAAAAAAAAGGCGTGGGGCCCCCAGGCCCTATATTTTCTGAACAGCAGTATACAGGCAGTCCCCAGGTTACAAACAAGATAGGGACGGTAGGTTTGTTCTTAAGTTGAATCTGTTTGTAATTTGGAACAGGTACATTTTTAAAGTGTAGCTCCAGACAAAAAATCTATTTTTAAGCTTTTTGGATAACATAGGGAAGGGTTATCACCCCTGTAACATTTGTTTTGCTGTCTGTGCCCCTGTTCAGAAGATTTCACCTCACTTTCTGTCTCAATGACAATGGATTTTGAAAATTTTGGGTTATTAGGGAAACTAGGATTGGTGATAAAGCATCAGTGGAGACACCTTTTCGCCATATTAACTCTTACAGGAGAAAATTTTCCCTTCCTAGGGGTAGATTTCTTCTCACTTCCTGTTGTCTCCCTCCGTTTGTAAGTAGGAGTCTTTTGTAAGTTGGATGTTTGAAAATAGGGGACCGCCTGTATATACTATACGGCCTGCCCTATACACTTTGTGCAAAATTGGGTGTTGGTAGTACCAGAACACTGTGAGCCCTCACAGTTACTCTTGGTGGGCGATGGAACAGGCCCTGCTGTGAAATATTATATCAAGAATTGTAATTACATGCCCCTGATAAACAGGGGCAGAAAAGTTGGGCCTTAGGCGGTAGTGGTGGTGGCACAACACTGTAATGCCTCACAGATACTTTTGTTGAGCACAGGGATCGGCCCTGCTGTGAAATATTAGATCAAAAATTGTAATTACGCGCCCCTGTTAAACAGGGGCAGAAAAATTGGGCCTTAGGCGGTGGTGGTGGTGGCACAACAATGTAAAGCCTCACAGATACTTTTGCTGAGCGTAGGAACGGGCCCTGCTCTGAAATATTAGATCATAAATCGTAATTACGCGCCCCTGTTAAACAGGGGCAGAAAAATTGGGCCTTAGGCAGTGATGGTGGTGCCATAACACTGCAACCCCTTACAGATTCTCTTGTTGAGCGCAGGAACGAGCCCTGCTGTGAAATATTGGAGCAAAAATTGTAATTATGCGCCCCTGTTAAACAGGGGCAGAAAAATTGGGCCTTAGGCAGTGGTAGTGGTGCCACAACACTGTAACCCCTCACAGATACTCTTGTTGAGTGCAGGAACGAGCCCTGCTGTTAAATATTTGATCAAAAATTTTAATTACATGCCCCTGTTAAACAGGGGCAGAAAAATTGGGCTTTAGGCAGTGGTGGTGGTGCCCTGAACCAAAAATATTCTTAGAAGCTATCATCATGAAGATTGAGGAGGAATAGGATAGTCACTCAGCATAATAGAATAGTCACTCAGCATATGCAGTCTTCAAGGGATCCCACACCCATAGAAAAATCAATCGGTTACATCAGCATCAGGTGCTGGTGATCCAAGACTAATTCATTTTTAGCAATATGAGCCGAGTCTGTGGACTGGCGCACTCTGTGATCGGTTACAAAGCCTCCAGCAGCACTGAATGTGCGTTCAGAAAGAACGCTGGATGCAGGACAGGCCAGTAGCTCAATTGCATATTGAGCAAGCTCTGGCCAGTGGTCCATCCTCAAGACCCAGTAACCCAGTGGATGTTCTGTTGGAAAGATCTCCAAGTCTGATCTTGCCCCTAGATATTCCTGCACCATGCAATTCAGACGCTGGCGATGGTTGCTGGAACCGGTCAGACCTTGGCGCTGAGGACTGAAGAATTGTCTGAAGGTCTTTTTTAGCAAACTCCATGCGGGCTTTCATGTGTCTTGCACTGTGGAGAGGCTTCCGTCGGGCCATTCTGCCATAAAGCCCCGACTGGTGGAAGGCTGCAGTGATGGTTGACTTTCTACAACTTTCTACCATCTCCCGACTGCATCTCTGGAGCTCAGCCACAGTGCTCTTTTGTTCTTCTTTACCTCTCTCACCAAGGCTCTTCTCCTCTGATAGCTCAGTTTGGCCAGACGGCCAGCTCTAGGAAGGGTTCTGGTCATCCCAAAAGTCTTCTATTTAAGGATTATGGAGGCCACTGTGCTATTAGGAACCTTAAGTGCAGCAGAATTTTTTTGTAACCTTGGCCAGATCTGTGCCTTGCCAGAATTCTGTCTCTGAGCTCTTGAGGCAGTTCCTTTGACCTCATGATTCTCATTTGCTCTGACATGCACTGTGAGCTATAAGGTCTTATATAGACAGGTATGTGGCTTTCCTAATCAAGACCAATCAGTATAATCAAACACAGCTGGACTCAAATGAAGGTGTAGAACCATCTCAAGGATGATCAGAAGAAATGGACAGCACCTGAGTTAAATATATGAGTGTCACATCAAAGGGTCTGAATACTTAGGACCATGTGATAGTTAATTTTTTCTTTTTTAACAAATCTGCAAAAATGGCAATAATTCTGTGTTTTTCTGTCAATATGGGTGCTGTGTGTACATTAATGAGGAAAAAAATGAACTTAAATGATTTTAGCAAATGGCTGAAATATAACAAAGAGTGAAAAATTTAAGGGGGTCTGAATACTTTCCGTCCCACTGTATAATGTGGAGAACAGCGACGCTCATCTGAGTGCAGTATATTTAATATGATTCATGATGAATTTATTAAGATAAAAAAATAAAATAAGAAGTAATTCACAGGGTAAGGGTTAAAAAGGCTAGTCACAAGGGAGGGCTCACTGTGTAGTCCTGATCCAGATTACCGGCGGTGTGGGGTGCTGCTGCTGTCTCGCTAGCTGCAAGTGTTTCCAAGGCTTCAAATCAAGCTGGCAATCGTATCCTGGTCAGCTGTGACATCACTGGATGTGGGACACAGGGCCATCAGGGGCGCATTTGGAGCATGCGTGCTCCTTCTTTAGGCTGTCCCCCTAGGTTGCCAGCTGTGGAGGTGAAAAGAATAGTTTTGCAGAGGCACTTGCACTTTACCCTGCTTGCTCATTAGTCTTTTGCTACTTAACTGTCCAAAGACAGCATGGACAGTTGAGCAGCAAAAGACTAATGAGGTCATTTCACTATTCTCTCTGCCTGTCAGTGTATTCCATTTCCGCACATGTAAATATAGAACAGCTAATTGGCCCCAAATATTGCCCCCTTGCTATCTTAGTCTAAATGTTGCAGTGCATGGTATTACAAGAAGGTTAAACCAAGTCAAATTCGGCGATTTACATTGGTTGCATTAAAATACTTTAATGATTTCCTTTTAAAATAAATACATAATTGCTCTAATTGCTGTTTTTAATATCTGCCTGCAGTTAAACATTATAACATTCCTTTAAAGTCTGTTCACTGTCCTAGATTTGCAGTGAAAGTCCCATGTATTTCAGATTTGTCCATAGAAACTTTTGCGAACCAATGTCCCTTCTTTTGAAAATGAACTATGAAATCCTTGCTTTTTGCATGTGAGATTTAATTCTTCCAATAATTTTACCAATTATACAAATATTTATTAACTATCAAAATGTAAATAAATAATATTAGGAATAAATGTGTTATGATTGAGCATCAAGTCCTCTGGTGCTCCAGAACAGTATTTTGTGGAAGTTGCTTGGTTAGACCAGTGGCTTCCTTTCGGCAGGGCCATGTCTTCCTGTAATCACGACTCAGATTAGAGAACCTTCAGTGGCATCCCGCCCACTCCATCCCCAAAAAGTCAGGGTACTACTACTGCTATTTATGAATGAAAAGGACTGAAAGGACTCTGTGGGTCGATTGGTCAGCACCTTATGGATCTAAAATATGTGCCTGCACATAGAAAGACACTATTACAAGAGACACTATTACAAGAGACACTGGCAGGCAGCTCACAAGACGGTCTTCATCTGAAAGTTGCAATAGCTCTTGTCCTATATTAGGTTAATTAACTTACATCAATATTTTGGGGGGCCGTTCTTTCCTGGCCCTATCTTATTCTATTGATACAAATGATTTGAGGTGCTATTCTTCACTAGGGGTCACTATCCCACTGATAGCAATGGTTTGAAGAATTGTTCCGTTCAACTTAATTGTATTTTCTATATTTAAATAAAGTGCAGCACTAGAACAATAGAGTGCAATTCATGCGAATAGCATAATGCATGTGATATGTGCAAAGGCAACCAAGTTTATAATAAAGTGCAATCCTGTGCAATCATTTAAATATCAATAGTGTAAACATATCTAAATGTTAGAATCTATAACAAATATGCAGTGTTTGCATTGCATGTGAAAAATATTGTGCAAACAGAAAAAAGTTCATATGCAGCTGAGTTTCATCAGAAAGAGTCCCATGAAGGAAAGGTGCATTGGAAATGATGATCAAACACTTGACAGCGTGATACCCGTCACCACAAACAAAATGAAGGCTTACCGGAAATCCAGCGACCGGTCACAAAGCGCTTGGTTGGATCTTTGATCCACTGAAAAGAAATCCAAACTTCTCTCTCCAGCAGCCTTGGATAGTATATACCAGGAGGTTCACAGCTAAACAGGACGTGTTAATTAGGAGTTTAGGACGTTTCAGAGCCAGAGTGTATATAGAAACAAAAATACTCCACATAGTGTAATATTGTCTCTTCTTTGCAGTTTAATCTAGCGCTGGTAGATTTTCCAATCTACCGCTTATATGTAAATTTGGTGGGTCATCTGTCCTGTACATAGTTCAGACTCTAATGTTAGATTAGCCTCTGTTCCAGTTTGGCTGTGTTGCATGCAGTTCCACATTGTGCCTGTGGGTGTCATTGTCACCATAGTTCAGTGTTGGAAAGCAACAGGCTGAAGCGTATGAGTGCTTTTCTGTCCCGGAGATAACTTGGTGAAGGTGGTCCTCCGAGTTGCATTCTGGGAGGGGATATTTATGGGACAGACGCCATGTTTCTAGAAGGCTTTTGCCTCGTGGCCCTCCTGGCCTAGAGGTATGTGTTAGTAAGTTCTACCTCGCGGCCCGCTGGGCTGGAGGGTTGCGTTGCTAGAGCCGTGTGGGTAGGCCTGTCTGGGGCCCGCTATCGCTGGGATGGTCCTGCGCTGTCTGTCCTGCGGGAAGAAGCCGGACAATCGGGAAGATCCAGGGGAGGACCCATCTTGGAAGGGACCATGCAAGGCTGGTCTTAAGAAGGGCCTGGTGACTCGATTGGAGGACGCATCTTAAACTAATTTACCGCACAAGTACTGCCGGGTCGGCTTAAAGGTTCTGGTACTGTGTTTGCTGTTCACCGAAAACTACTAAATCCTGTGGCAGAGGATCGTACAGTTTTGTTTCACCCAAGTCTGTGGCAGAGACTTTTTGTTCGTGCTGTGTTCCATCTGCTAGGTTAGTGAGAGAGACCTATCCGGGCGGGCAAAGATTTAATCCTGAACTGAAGATACATTCATCTTTGAGATTTCAATTCCTTAGCGCTACACCAAGAAAAGGTATTTGAACTTCCCTGCAACTCTTCTTCTACCTCTTTCCTGCTACTTCTTCCAGTTATCTCCCATTAAAGCACTGGAAAAGTACTAAAGTGACTGTTGCCTATATTGTTTGATAACAAGCTCAACGGGGACCCTAGACCCGGTATTGGTGAAGCTACAGGTAAAAAGGTAACGGAAACAGCCCGCTTTAAATCGTCAGTTCCACCGTGAGTTATTGCTACATTAATAATAGTGGTGCACTTACATCAGATTGTAAAGTTTAAGCTGAGAGCATATCATGTATCCAACTGATTCCTTTAAAATTCGGACAGCGATCGCGCATGCGCAGTGGCGTGTGTACGTATCTGTCAACGATCGTTTCATCATAAATGACGTAATCAGGGGTACGTACAAATGCCTAGCCTTGCGCTATAATGATAAGCGTCTCCCAATGGGAGTATTTATAGCGCAGGTCTAGGCGCGTGACCGTACCCCTGATGATGTAATTTATGATGAAATGATCGTCGTTAGATACGTACACAAGCCATTGCGCATGCGCGATCACTGTCTGAATTTTAAAGGAATCTTTTGAATTGTGATATACTCTCAGGTTAAACTTTACAATCTGATGTAAGTGCACTACTTTTATTAAACTGCAAAGAAGAGACAATATCACACTATGTGGAGTCTTTTTGTTTCTATATACACTCCGGCTCTGAGACATCCTAATTAACATGCCCTGTTTAGCTGTGAATCTCCTGGTGTATACTATCCAAGGCTGCTGGGGAGAGAAGTTTGGATTTCTTTCCAGTGGATCATAGATCCAACCAAGCGCTTTGTGTTTGATCATCATTTCCAATCTGTGGCGCCCGGTGGAATATTTTTTGGGGGGGGCGGCAAATAGTATGCCACCAACATACTGTTGTAACACTTGGGTGGGCTCATGGCGCAGTGCTCTGTGCCACAAGCCACCCTATTTTGAAGCCTATTAGACCCTATGGCTCTAATCAGCTGCTTTAAAATAACGCCCCCCTGCCGCTGAAATTCAGGCACCCAGCATCCTGAAAGGGGCCGGACGCCTGAATAGGGGGTGGCCGCGGCGGCCATGAATAGATTCATGCTATGCATGAGTCTATCCATTATTCATATAGGGGTGGCGAGGATAAAGGGGGTGGCACCCGGGCGCCCCTAATGGACAGGCCACCACCGTTTCCAATGCACCTTTCCTTCATTGGACTCTTTCTGATGAAACTCAGCTGCATATGAACTTTTTTCTATTTGCACAATATTTTTCACATGCAATGCAAACACTGCATATTTGTTATAGATTCTAACATTTAGATATGTTTACACTGTTGATATTTAAATGATTGCACTTTATTATAAACTTGGTTGTCTTTGCACATAACACATGCATTCTGCTATTCGCATGAATTGCACTGTATTGTTCTAGTGCTGCACCTTATTTAAATATTATTTCTGTGCCTGGTATCTGGGTTATAGTGCACAGCTGCTGGTTGCTTTACTACTTGGAGCGTGGATATATTTTTCACATTAGGTTTAGTTGTATTTATCTGTTATTGCATGGAACTGTATCTGGTTATTATTGATTTTTTGTATACTGAATTATACGATGGTTTGGAACCACTACAGCTTGTTTACTTATTCATTTAGTACATCTCTCTGTTTTTCCCCCACTGTTCAGTGCTAGTTAAGTCTCGTACACATGATCGGATTTTCCGCAGACAAAACCTCAGACTTTTGTCCGAAGGAGTGTGCCTGGATTTTGTCTTGCATACAAACAGCACGGAATTGTTGGCCAACAAACACAAATGTAGTGACGTACTACATGGTTTTTCAGCTCTTTAGCGCCACCCTTTGGGCTCCTTCTGCTAATTTTGTATTAGTAGAAGTTTGGTGAGTTAATTCGTGCTTTTCATTTCGTGCTTTTCATTTAGCGCTTTTCAGTTCTCGCTTTTCATTTCATGCTTTTCAGTTTGTTTCTGAACAGCCATTCATCAACCAGACATATTGCGGAATCGGAGGAGATAACGTTTTATTTATTATTGGCCTTGGAGTTATGACCCAAGTCCAGTCCAGGAACAGGAGGAGGAGGATTTCTTGGACCAAAAATTGGTTGATTTATAAATCGTGACCAATTAAGTCATATAACTTTGCTGCGGGAGCTCCAGGAGAATAATCCAGATGGTTTTCGTAATTATCTCTGGATGACGGACCCCTGCTTTCACCAACTCTTGGCATTGTTGACCCCCTATATTAAGAAGCAGGACACATGCATGAGGCTTTTATTTTATTTTTTGGTTGAATAATAATGATTTGATTTGTTATACTTTCTATATTTTTGGATGCATAGAATGCACTTTTTGGTTAAGTTCTATTGGCAGATAGCATGTCTAATTTTATTTATAAAATGTATTTTATTTATGTGTTTTACTGTTTGGGAGTAGGCAGTTACATTAAAAATACAATGTAAAATTAACAAGGGACACCAACATAGTTGTAATCTTTGATCTTAAAAACTACAGGATAATGGTGCTGTGGTAAAAAAAAAAAAAAAAAAAAAAAAAAAAAAAGCATAATAATATTATACTTGAAATCACTAGAAAAAAAAGCCTTTGAAAATTTGTTTGCAATAACTCCATCAGTATCACAAGCAAAGCAGCTTCATTATTATCCCATTAAATAAGAAGAGAATGTGCGCTGCATTTCGAGATGTTTACAAGACCGACCGCTTCTGGTTCGTCCTTGCTTCCGAGCAAAATCCGACAACAGACATTTGTCCGCGGAAAATTTTAAAACCTGCCATCCAACATTTGTCTGCGGAAAATCCGCCAACAATTGTCCGATAGAGCGTACAACTGGTCGGATTTTCCGCCAACAGCCTGACATCACATATTTCCCGTCGGAAAATCCGATCGTGTACGCGGCTTTAGTATATAATTCTAGCTAGACCCTCCTTGTTTTCTCTTATTTTCCCTCATTCAGCATAAGCATTACAGGAATAAGGCATAGAGAGTCATTGCCTTCTTACATTTCAAAGTGTACTGTTTGTATTGTACTGGGGAGTAACATTGTGTTGGATTCATCTTCTGTGTCTTATTGAAGATTAAGTTGCCTGTGGATGGTGCCAAGTCAGCAAGTGGCCATACTGTCTGTACATACTGGGTCTAAGGAGGTATGTTATTGCATATATTAGCATTTGAAACAGAACAAAAATTAAGGTTCAGTATCCCACACACACCAATGATTTGGGAAGCTATTTTTGCTTATGGTCACTGTCCCACTAACACCAATAATTTGGAAGTCTAGTCTCCCCTAGGGGTTACTATCCCACTGGCACAACAATGATTTAAAGGGTAACTCTACTTTCGTGGGAACAAAAAAATTGCAAATAAATTAAAAGATATAGCGTATACAATTTCGGCAGAAATTATATTGTAATTGAATGTTTTTAAAAATTACCTTTCCTTTTCAAACTGCAGCTCCCAATACTGTAAGCATGGGTTTTCAGAAGCACCAGGCAATCAGAATTTATCTTGTTCTCATCTGGCTACAATTGAATTATAGTGAAACGAGAATGGTTTTGACAAGGTTTACTTTTATTCAGCATTTAAGTAATGATGAGCATATCTGTCCAGGTTTGATTTTCCAAGGGTTAGGCAAATCATGTTTGAAATTGCTGAACCCAAACTTCTTCTACCCTAAATTCTATGGAAGGTGCATCAGGTTAATAAATTCTGGCCGTTTCTGGGCTAATAGGTAAAAGACTCTCAGAGGAAAGGCATGGAAAACCTGGGTACTGTTATGGGTCATATGTGCCAATGCGAACACAAATTCTTTAAAAACAGGCTTGGGTGATGCATTAAAACCGAATTCTGGGATGGCTAGGCATATGTTATGTGAATACAAAAGGACTGTAAGTTTGGTGTGCTTTGTGTATTTTGATGTGGATGGGGGAATCACTCCCGCTGTGCTGTTGTATTCTGCCAGCGGGGAGCCTTCCCCACCAGAAGAATACAATGATCAGTGTTGCTGCTATAGTCAGCAAGACTGATTATTTTGAAAAAACCCAAAAGGCTGGTTGTACACAAGTTGATCGATAGATCGATAGATCGATGTGTGTACAACCAGCTAGCCAATACATGGATTGAAATTTGGTCGGACCTTGCTTCGGCCACACCCTTTGTTTAAATCACTTACATCAGGGCTCAGGCACAATACCATAGGCCTATGCTGATGATTTCTATAGTTGTCAACATTTCCAGAAGAGGTTTCTATAGAATTTACAACACTCAGCTTTTCACAGCGCTCATGTGTTTTCTTACACAACATCCTGGTCCACTTTCTGCATGCTCTTCTGTTCTGCCAGAACGTTACCTCCTTGCAACAGTTTATAAAATAATTTGTATCCTCCCAGCAGTCCTCCAAATCCACCCACACTCTAAGTAAATGCAAGAACCCCAGTGGGGGTTCTCTATATTATATACGGGAAGCAGCCAAATTGAAAGTAATGGGAGGCTGCTGGCTCTCACCGCTAATTACAGCCACTTGAATTTAATTGCTGCCTGTGCCTGAGGCCAATCACTTGCGTGTGATCGGTGCATGGGAGGTTACATGCATGGGGCTGCAATTAGCCGCTTTCAATAGAGCTGCTTCCCGCAGCTAATCGCGGACCCCCCACTGGGGTTCTCACATCTAATCGGAGTGTGGGTGCATTTGGTGGTGTGAATGCGCCCTAAAACTCGACTTACTAACTTTTAAAGCTATAGGCCACTACTTCACACTCGTACATCTAGACCTTTCATACAGTTACATAGTTACATAGTAGGCGAGGTTGAAAAAAGACACAAGTCCAATAAAGTCAAACCTATCTGTGTGATTATACGTCAGTATTGCATTGTATATCCCTGTATGTTGTGGTCGTTCAGGTGCTCATCTAATAGTTTTTTTAAACTATTGATGCTCCCCGCTGAAACCACCGCATGTGGAAGGGAATTCCACATCCTTGCCGCTCTTACAGTAAAGGACCCTCTACACAGTTTAAGGTTAAACCTCTTTTCTTCTAATTTTAATAAGTGGCCATGTGTCTTATTAAACTCCCTTTCACTGAAAAGTTTTATCCCTATTGTGGGGTCACCAGTAGGGATGAGCTTCGTGTTCGAGTCGAACCCATGTTCGACTCGAACATCGTCTGTTCGGTCGTTCGCCGAATTGCGCCAAATTCGAGTGACGCGTCACGGCCCATAATTCACTGCAGCATCGCAGTGAATTGCTGGTTGATGATTGGCCAAGCATGCACTATGACTCGCATGCTTGGCCAATCACAGCGCCGTCTGTACAGAGAGCTGTAATTGGCCAAAGCCAGGGTGGCTTTGGGCAATTATGGCTCAGGGGGTTTAGTACACACCCCACACTATATAAGGCCGCTTGCACGTAGGCCCTGTGTAGTGTGTTCCGGCGTTGAGAGACAGAGACAGAGAGACAGTGTCATTTGATTTAAGATAGATAGATTAGACAGGACAGTCAGTGAGTTAGCTGCACTTACAGTGTATTGTGTAAATATATGCATCCCAGGTGTTGTGTGTGTGTGTGTGTGTGTGTGTGTATGTATATATGTATGTGTGTGTGTATATATATATATATATATATATATATATATATATACATATATATATATATATATATTACATATTACACTGTATTCAGTTTAGCTAGATCCGTTCCTGTTATTATCTTCCTACTGGCAGGCAGGTGTTGTTACAGTATTTACAGCTACCTGAAGAAAATTGCTGGTGTTCTTCTAATCCTATTAGTACCAAAGTCAGGCAGCTACAGTATTTACAGTGCACAGTGTTCAGCTAAAGCTGCAGTTAGTGTAGTGCGACCTTTGCACAGTGTACAGCTAAAGCTACAAGTTAGTGTAGTGCGACCTCTGCACAGTGTTCAGCTAAAGCTACAAGTTAGTGTAGTGCGACCCCTGCACAGTGTTTAGCTAAAGCTACAAGTTAGTGTAGTGCGACCTCTGCACAGTGTTCAGCTAAAGCTACAAGGTAGTGTAGTGCGACCTCTGACCAGTGTTCAGCTAAAGCTACAAGTTAGTGTAGTGCGACCTCTGCACAGTGTTCAGCTAAAGCTACAGTTTGTGTACTGCGACCTTTGCACAGTGTACAGCTAAAGCTACAAGTTAGTGTAGTGCAACTTCTGCACAGTGTTCAGCTAAAGCTACAAGTTAGTGTAGTGCGACCTCTGCACAGTGTCCAGCTAAAGCTACAAGTTAGTGTAGTGTGACCTCTGCACAGTGTTCAGTTAAAGCTACAAGTTAGTGTAGTGTGACCCCTGCACAGTGTTTAGCTAAAGCTACAAGTTAGTGTAGTGCAACCTCTGCACAGTGTTCAGCTAAAGCTACCTGTAGAAGATTGGTGGTGTTTTTCTGATCCTATCACTACCGCAGGCAGCTACATTATTTAAACGTTAGTGTAGTGCGACCTCGGCACAGTGTTCAGCTAAAGCTACAAGTTAGTGTAGTGCGACCTGTGTACAGTGTTCAGCTAAAGCTACAAGTTAGTGTAGTGCCACCTCTGCACAGTGTTCAGCTAAAGCTACAAGTTAGTGTAGTGCGACCCCTGCACAGTGTTTAGCTAAAGCTACAAGTTAGTGTAGTGCGACCTCTGCACAGTGTTCAGCTAAAGCTACAGTTAGTGTAGTGCAACCTTTGCACAGTGTACAGCTAAAGCTACAAGTTAGTGTAGTGCAACTTCTGCACAGTGTTCAGCTAAAGCTACAAGTTAGTGTAGTGCGACCTCTGCACAGTGTCCAGCTAAAGCTACAAGTTAGTGTAGTGCGACCTCTGCACAGTGTTCAGCTAAAGCTACAAGTTAGTGTAGTGTGAGCCCTGCACAGTGTTTAGCTAAAGCTACAAGTTAGTGTAGTGCAACCTCTGCACAGTGTTCAGCTAAAGCTACCTGTAGAAGAGTGGTGGTGTTTTTCTGATCCTATCACTACCACAGGCAGCTACATTATTTACACGTTAGTGAAGCACGACCTCGGCACAGTGTTCAGCTAAAGCTACAAGTTAGTGTAGTGCGACCTCTGTACAGTGTTCAGCTAAAGCTACAAGTTAGTGTAGTGCCGCCTCTGCACAGTGTTCAGCTAAAGCTACAAGTTAGTGTAGTGCGACCTCTGCACAGTGTTCTGCTAAACCTACAAGTTAGTATAGTTTGACCTCTGCACAGTGCTAAACCTACAAGTTAGTGTAGTTTGACCTCTGCACAGTGCTCAGCTAAAGCTACAAGTTAGTGTAGTGCGACATCTGCACAGTGTTCAGCTAAAGCTACAAGTTAGTGTAGTGTGACCTCTGCACAGTATTCTGCTAAACCTACAAGTTAGTGTAATTTGACCTCTGCACAGTGCTCAGCTAAAGCTACAAGATAGTGTAGTGGGACCTCTGCACAGTGTTCAGCTAAAGCTACCTGTAGAAGATTGGTGGGGTTTTTCTGATCCTATCACTACTGCAGGCAGCTACATTATTTACACATTAGTGTAGTGCAACCTCAGCACAGTGTTCAGCTAAAGCTACAAGTTAGTGTAGTGCGACCTCTGTACAGTGTTCAGCTAAAGCTACAAGTTAGTGTAGTGTGACCTCTGCACAGTGTTCAGCTAAACCTACAAGTTAGTGTAGTGCGACCTCTGCACAGTGTTCAGCTAAACCTACAAGTTAGTGTAGTGCGACCTCTGCACAGTGTTCAGCTAAAGCTACAAGTTACTGTAGTGCAACCTCTGCACAGTGTTCAGCTAAAGCTACCGGTAGAAGATTGGTGGTGGTTTTTCTGATCCTATCACTACCGCAGGCAGCTACATTATTTACACGTTAGTGTAGTGCGACCTTGGCACAGTGTTCAGCTAAAGCTACCTGTAGAAGGTTCGTGGTGTTTTCCTGATCCTATCACTACCGCAGGCAGCTACATTATTTAAACGTTAGTGTAGTGCGTCCTCTGCACAGTGTTCAGCTAAAGCTACAAGTTAGTGTAGTGCGTCCTCTGCACAGTGTTCAGCTAAAGCTACAAGTTAGTGTAGTGCAACCTCTGCACAGTGTTCAGCTAAAGCTACAAGTTAGTGTAGTGCGACCTCGGCACAGTGTTCAGCTAAAGCTACAAGTTAGTGTAGTGTGACCCCTGCACAGTGTTTAGCTAAAGCTACAAGTTAGTGTAGTGCAACCTCTGCACAGTGTTCAGCTAAAGCTACCTGTAGAAGAGTGGTGGTGTTTTTCTGATCCTATCACTACCACAGGCAGCTACATTATTTACACGTTAGTGTAGTGCGACCTTGGCACAGTGTTCAGCTAAAGCTACAAGTTAGTGTAGTGCGACCTCTGTACAGTGTTCAGCTAAAGCTACAAGTTAGTGTAGTGCCGCCTCTGCACAGTGTTCAGCTAAAGCTACAAGTTAGTGTAGTGTGACCTCTGCACAGTATTCTGCTAAACCTACAAGTTAGTGTAATTTGACCTCTGCACAGTGCTCAGCTAAAGCTACAAGTTAGTGTAGTGGGACCTCTGCACAGTGTTCAGCTAAAGCTACCTGTAGAAGATTGGTGGGGTTTTTCTGATCCTATCACTACTGCAGGCAGCTACATTATTTACACATTAGTGTAGTGCAACCTCGGCACAGTGTTCAGCTAAAGCTACAAGTTAGTGTAGTGCGACCTCTGTACAGTGTTCAGCTAAAGCTACAAGTTAGTGTAGTGTGACCTCTGCACAGTGTTCAGCTAAAGCTACAAGTTAGTGTAGTGCGACCTCTGCACAGTGTTCAGCTAAACCTACAAGTTAGTGTAGTGCGACCTCTGCACAGTGTTCAGCTAAAGCTACAAGTTACTGTAGTGCAACCTCTGCACAGTGTTCAGCTAAAGCTACCGGTAGAAGATTGGTGGTGGTTTTTCTGATCCTATCACTACCGCAGGCAGCTACATTATTTACACGTTAGTGTAGTGCGACCTTGGCACAGTGTTCAGCTAAAGCTACCTGTAGAAGGTTGGTGGTGTTTTCCTGATCCTATCACTACCGCAGGCAGCTACATTATTTAAACGTTAGTGTAGTGCGTCCTCTGCACAGTGTTCAGCTAAAGCTACAAGTTAGTGTAGTGCGTCCTCTGCACAGTGTTCAGCTAAAGCTACAAGTTAGTGTAGTGCAACCTCTGCACAGTGTTCAGCTAAAGCTACAAGTTAGTGTAGTGCGACCTCGGCACAGTGTTCAGCTAAAGCTACCTGTAGAAAATAGGTGGTGTTCTCATACTAATAATACTACAGGCAGGCAGTTGATTTTGCTAGCTGCAGTATATATATATATATTATATCCCAGCTTAGTGCAGCTACATCTCACTGCAGGCCATTAGTATGTCTGGAAGGCCAACAAGGAGAGGCAGACAGTCACAAGCCAATAAAAGAGGGCAAGCAGGCTCTGTGTCTAGAGGCAACAGTGCTGGTCGTGGACACGGTGCATCCTCATCAGCACGTGGGCGTGGGACACGCTTGGCCTTTTTTTCGGCAGCTGGCCATGTTGAGCCACAACATGCGGAAGACTTGGTCGAGTGGATGACCTAGCCGTCCTCATCCTTCTCATCCTCTCTTACCCATGCTCAGGGTACTTTGTCTGGCAAAGCAGCTGCCAACCTGGCCTCTTCCCTCGGCTCAATGGAATCAGTCACTCCTTCCATAGCCCCACCATGTCCTCCTGAGGAGTCCCCCGAACTGTTTGACCACAGTGTTGGGTACATACTTCAGGAGGATGCCCAGCAGTAACATGAGCCCAGACAGAGGGGGTGCCCAAGAAGGACAGCAATCTGGCAGTCATGTTGCCCCTGCTGCAGCATATTGCCAGATTAGCTCCAGTGATGAGGAATGAGGGAATGAGGAGGTCACAGACTCCACGTGGGTGCCTGATAGGAGAGAGGAGGAGGAGGAGGAGGCACATCACCAACGAGGCAGGATGCCCTCCAGGGGCCAGCTTAAGGGCAGCACACTGACTGCATCACACCGCAAAGCTCTGCATGTGCAGGGCGCTGCTGTCTCTGCATGTTATTCCAAAAGTTCTTTGGTGTGGGCCTTTTTTGAGACGAGTGCATCAGATCGCACCACTGCTATTAGCAACATATGTCTCAAGCATATCTCGCATGGCCAAAACATCTCCCTCTTGGGCACCACATGCTTGACCAGACATATGTTGACCTGCCATGCAGTTCGTTGGCAAGCGTACCTAAAAGACCCACACCAAAGAACAAAGAGGACCTCTCCTTGCTCCTCATCAGCTGAGATCTCCAACCCCACTATACATTCAGTCCTCTCTGAGACCTGCACTGAGAGGAATGAAGGTGTAGAATTAGGTGTGTCACAGCCAAGTACTTGTGGGCAACCTGCTATCAGTACACCAACGTCAGATTGTACCAGGTAAATTTCCCTGCCCCAGCTGCTGCACCACCAAAAGAAGTTCGCTCCCAGCCATCCACATGCCCAGCGGTTGAATGCTAGCTTGGCAAAATTGCTAGCACTTCAACTGCTACCTTTTCAGTTGGTAGACTCTGCCCCCTTCCGTGAGTTTGTGGAATGTGCGGTTCCTCAGTGGCAGGTACCCAAACGCCACTTTTTCTCACGGAAGGCGATTCGGGCTCTCTACCGCCATGTGGATGGCAATGTCCATGCCTCGCTGGACGGGGCGGTCAGCAGTAAGGTGCATATTACCGCTGACTCATGGTCCAGCAGGCATGGACAGGGACGTTACCTAAGTTTCACGGCGCATTGGGTGACTCTGCTGGCAGCTGGGAAGGATGCAGGACAAGGTGCAGTAGTGTTGGAGGTTGTTCCGCCACCACGCCTCCAAAATGCTACTACTGGTGATTCTGACACACCTCTCTCCTCCACCCCCTCCTCTTCTTCTTCCTCCATGGCCTCTTCCTGTGCTTTGTCCTCTGAACCAGCGGTGCTCTGTGGGCGCTCAAGGGGCTACGCAACTACGCAGGCCAAAAGATGCCATGCGGTGCTTGAGCTGGTGTGCTTGGGGGGACAGGAGCCACACTGGGGCAGAGGTTCTGTCAGCTCTACAGGGGCAGGTTCAGAGGTGGTTGACGCCACACCAACTTAAGACAGGAATGGTGGTTTGCGACAATGGCACCAACCTCCTCTCCGCCCTCCGACAGGGACAAATGACCCATGTGCCCTGTTTGGCTCACATCCATAACTTGGTGGTTCTTGGGCAAGTACGCGGGCTTACAGGATGTCCTGAGGCAGGCCAGGAAAGTCTGTGTGCATTTCCGTCGGTCATATAATGCCAGTGCTCGGCTGGCTGACCTCCAAAAGGAATTTAAGCTGCCCAAGAACCGCCTAATCTGTGACATTCCCACCTGGTGGAACTCAACCTTGGTCATGCTGCAGTGGCTGCACACGCAGCAGAGGGCCATCAATGAGTACCTGTGCGACTATGGCACCAGGACAGGGTCAGGGGAGCTTGGTTTTTTCCCCACGCCAGTGGGCCATGATCAGGGATGCATGCACTGTCCTGTCACCAATTGAGGAGGCCATGAGTATGGTGAGCAGTGACAGTGCATGCATCAGTGACACTGTCCCCCTTGTTCACCTGTTGGAGCACACGCTGCATGGAATAATGGACAGGGCACTTGAGGCAGAACAGAGGCAGGAAGAGGAGGACTTCCTTAGCTTTCAAGGCCCCCTTTATCCAGACAGTGTTCCTGCGTGCCCGCCGATCACACAGGAAGAGGACGAGGAGGAGGAAGAGGAGGATTGTGTCAGCATGGAGGTGGAGCCTGGCGCTCAGCATCAGCACCAGTCTTTAAGGGATCATTTACAGTCCCAAGAAACCCATGGACTTGTACGTGGCTGGGAGGAGGTGGCTGCAGATCATGTCGTCCTTAGTGACCCAGAGGACTCCGGACTTAAAGCCTCAGCAAACCTACGCTGCATGGCCTCCCTGATCCTGCAAACCCTGCGGAAGGATCCTTGTATTTGTGGTATCAAGGAGAGGGATCAATACTGGCTGGCAATCCTCCTTTATCCACGTTACAAGGGTAAGGTTGTGGACCTAATCTTGCCATCGCAGAGAGAGCAGAGGATGAAACATCTTCGGGAGGCCTTGCAAAAAGGTCTGTGCAACGTGTTCCCAGAGACTGGGAGGTTACAAACTCCTGTGCCCGGACAACGTGTTGCTGAGGCTTTGGTCAAAGATGGAGCGGTGGAGAAGGTGGCCGTCTGACCGATGCGTTCAGACAATTTTTTAGTCCGCAGCCCCAAGGTATGATTGGTTCCAGCAACCATTGGCAGCATCTGTTTTACATGGTGCAGGAATACCTAGGGGCAAGATCTGACTTGAACACCTTTCCCACCGATAATTCTCTGGGTTACTGGGTCTTGAGGATGGATCACTGGCCATAGCTTGCACAGTATGCAATTGAGCTACTGGCCTGTCCTGCATCCAACTTTCTTTCGGAACGCACATTCAGTGCTGCTGGAGGTTTTGTAACCGATCACAGGGTGCGCCTGTCCACCGACTCGGTCGATCGACTGACCTTCATAAAAATGAATCAGTCTTGTATCACCACCAGCTACCAAGCACCTGATGCTGATGTAACCGAATAATTTTTTCTAAAATGTCAGATCCCTTGAAGACTGCCTATGCTGATGCTGAGTGACTATCCTGTTATTCTGAGTGACTATCCTCTTCCTCCTCAAGGATCATGATGATAGCTTGTAAGAATATTTTTGGTTCTGGGCGCTGCCACCAGTGGCCCAATTTTTCAGCCCCTGTTTAACAGGGGCGTGTAATTACAATTTTTGATGCAATATTTTGCAAGGTGGGTTCGTTGCTGCACTCCAACTAGAGTATCTGTGAGGGGTTGCAGTGTTGTGGCACCAGCACCAGTGCCTAAGGACCAATTTTTCAGCCTCTGTTTAGCAGGGGCATGTAATTACAATTTTTGATGAAATATTTTACAGGAGGGCTCATTCCTACGCTCCAACTAGAGTATCTGTGAGGGGTTGCGGTGTTGTGGCACCAGTGCCTAAGGCCCAATTTTTCTGCCCCTGTTCAACAGGGACATGTAATTACAATTCTTGTTCTAATATCTCACAGCAGTGCCCGTTTCTGCACCCACCAAGAGTAACTGTGAGGACTTACAGTGTTGTGGCAGCACCACCACCACCACCACCAAAGGCCCAATTTTTCAGCCCCTGTTCAACAGGTGCATGTAATTACAATTCTTGATATAATATTTCACAGCAGGGCCCGTTCCAGCGCCCACCAACAGTAACTGTGAGGACTTACAGTGTTATGGCACCAGCACCACCACCAAAGGCCAAATTTTTCTACCACTGTTCAACAATGGCATGTAATTACAATTCTTGATCTAATATTTCACAGCCGGGCCCGTTCCTTACAGTGTTGTGGGAACACCAACACCTAAGGCCCCAATTTCTGCAGAGTATATAGGGCAGGCCCCTACTTTCAAACATCCAACTTACAAACGACTCCTACTTGCACACGGAAGGAGACAACAGGAAGTGAGATGAAATCTACCCCTAGGAAGGGAATTCTCTCCTGTAAGAGTTAATATGGGAAAAACGTGTCTCCTCTCCACTGATGCTTTATCACCAATCCTTGTTTCACTAAAAACCCCAAATTTTCAAAAAACATTTGTCATTGGGACAGAAAGTGATGTGAAATCTTCTGAAGAGGTGCACAGACAGCAAAACATGTTACAGGGGTGATAACCCTTCCCTATGTTTTCTAAAAAGCTTAAAAATAGATTCTACTTAACAACAAACCTACAGTCCCTGTCTTGTTTGCATCGCCTGTATACTGCTGTTCAGAGGGCCTGGGGCCCCACGCCTTTCCTTTCTTTAATTTGGGTGTGGGGTTCCCCTTAATATCCATACAAGACCCAAAGGGCCTGGTAATAGACTGGGGGGGTACCCATGCCATTTGTCTCACTGATTTTCATCCATATTACCAGGACCGGACATTACATTAAAGCCGTAAGCAGTTTTAAATGACTTTTATTCCTTTAAAAATGTCATTTTGTGCAGGGACTGTTCTAAGCACGGGAAACACGTGCCACTTTACAGGCATACTATAGACACCCCCCAGGTACGATATTTAAAGCAATATTTCACTTTTTTTTTCACTTTAAGCATCATTAAAATCACTGCTCCTGAAAAAACGGTCATTTTTAAAACTTTTTTTTGCATTGATACATGTTCCCTGGGGCAGGACCCAGGTCCCCAAACCCTTTTAGGACAATACCATACAAATTAGCCTTTAAAATAAGCACTTTTGATTTCGAACGTTCGAGTCCCATAGACTTCAATGGGGTTCTAACGTTCGTGCAAATTTTCGGTCCATTCGCGGGTTCTGGTGCGAACCGAACCGAGGGGTGTTTGGCTCATCCCTAGTCACCAGTAGGGATGAGCTTCGAGTTCGAGTCGAACTCATGTTCGACTCGAACATCGGCTATTCGCCAGTTCGCCGAACAGCGAACAATTTGGGGTGTTCACGGCAAATTCGAATGCCGCGGAACACCCTTTAAAAGTCTATGGGAGAAATCAAAAGTGCTAATTTTAAAGGCTTATATGCAAGTTATTGTCATAAAAAGTGTTTAGGGACCTGGGTCCTGCTCCAGGGAAAATGGATCAATGCAAAAAAAAGTTTTAAAAACAGCCATTTTTTTGGGAGCAGTGATTTTAATAATGCTTAAAGTGAAACAATAAAAGTGTAATATCCCTTTAAATTTCGTACCTGGGTGGTGTCTATAGTATGCCTGTAAAGGGGCGCATGTTTCCCGTGTTTAGAACAGTCTGACAGCAAAATGACATTTCAAAGGAAAAAAAGTCATTTAAAACTACTCTCGGCTATTAATGAATTGCCGATCCGACAATACACATAAAAGTTCATTGATAAAAACAGCATGGGAATTCCCCACAGGGGAACCCCGAACCAAAATTTAAAAAAAAGATGTGGGGGGTCCCCCTAAATTTCATACCAGGCCCTTCAGGTCTGGTATGGATTTTAAGGGGTACCCCATGCCAAAATTTAAAAAAAACGGTGTGGGGTCCCCCCAAAAATCCATACCAGACCCTTATCCGAGCACGCAACCTGGCAGGCCACAGGAAAATAGGGGGGGAAAGAGAGCGCCCCCCCTCCTGAACCGTACCAGGCCACATGCCCTCAACATTGGGAGGGTGCTTTGGGGTAGCCCCCCAAAACACCTTGTCCCCATGTTGATGGGGACAAGGGCCTCATCCCCACAACCCTTGCCCGGTGGTTGTGGGGGTCTGCGGGCGGGGGGCTTATCGGAATCTGGAAGCCCCTTTAACAAGGAGACCCCCAGATCCCGGCCCTCCCCCCTGTGTGAAATGGTAAGCCCCTACCATTTCACAAAAAAACTGTCAAAAATGTTAAAAATGACTAGAGACAGTTTTTGACAATTCCTTTATTTAAATGCTTCTTTTTTCTTCTATCTTCTACCTCCTTTCTTCTATCTTCCTTCGGTTTCTTCCTCCATCTTCTTCTTCTATTGGGTTCTTCTGGTTCTTCCTCCGGTGTTCTCGTCCGGCATCTCCTCCGCAGCGTCTTCTTATCTTCTTCTCCTCTGGCCGCTCCGCATCCATGATGGCATGGAGGGAGGCTCCCGCTGTGTGACACTTCTCTCTTCATCTTTTTCTTCATCTTTTCCTCTTCATCTTCTTCACTTCATCTTCTTGTCTTCATCTTCTTTTTGGGCCGCTTCGCATCCATGATGGCATGGAGGGAAGCTCCCACTGTGTGACGCTTCTCCTCTTCTGACGGTTCTTAAATAACGGGGGGGGGTACCTGGTGACCCCGCCCCCCTCTGACGCACGGGGACTTGACGGGGACTTCCCTGTGGCATTCCCCGTGACGTCAGAAGGGGGCGGGGTTACGTAACAAAGGGAGGAGGAGACAAAGGGGTGGTGGCAGGCCCTGATATTTGGGTCGGCCACAGCCAGTCTATTCTCATCTCTAGAATAACTAAATTACTGATACTGAAGGAGTAACAGAAAGGGTCCTCACAGTCAGGATATCCAGGATCTTCGCATAGCCTGGCATTGGTGCACTTGGTGTCCTGCTGAACAGAATAAACAAAGGGGTACTTGAAAGTATCCTGATAGGCAAAGTGGGATGTGGGATGCTAGCAGTATCCTAAAGGGCAATATAGAATTTAGTGACTGTTCAGCAGGGTGCAAGTATTCTTACAAATGTGAGCTCTGGTGAGGCAATGTTGCTTGACTACTGTGTCTTTAACCACTTCCAGGCCAGCTGCTGCAGTTTTACTGCGGCAGGTTGGCTCGGCTGGGAAAATTGATGTTACCTTACGTCGGGCGTGCGGCTGTCTAGAGGGCATGCGCGCACCCCCTTAGGCGGCCACGCTGATCGGATTCACTTCAGAACTGATCAGTCTCCAGGCCCAGGCCAATGAGAGGCATTTTGCGTATGTCCTCCCTGGTACCCCTACCCAAAAAAACCCCAAAGAAATGTCTGCAGAAAACGTGGATATAGACGTGACACCTGCTTTTATTGTCCCTCCTGTTCTGACCAACCTTGTTTCAAATGCTACCACACATTAGTGGAGTATAATGCGTAGGTAGGGTACAGCATTGCACATTCCTAGGGCACACTTACACAGGGTCTCGAAAAATGAGATGGCTATCACATTTTGAGAGACACTAATCTGGAACGTTTACAGTTACAGTTTACAGTTTATAAAAATGCAAAAAAATACATTAAAAAACACAAAAAAAAATTAAAAAGCCAAAAAGTTGCCGTTTTATTTTTTTTCTCTCTCTATTGTTCTCTCTCTTATGTTCGCTCTCTATTGTTCGCTCTATTGTTCTCTCTCTATTGTTACTGTATTTTAGAGCTGTAATGTTTTTTGTTTTTACTGTGTTTTATTGTATTTGCTTTGAAGGTATGTTATGTCTTCCCGTTGTACTGTAATGTTACTTTGTTTATTGTTAACCATCATTTGCTTAGCAGGTATACCATTCAGCTGCAGCATGGGTGTCATGTACCTGGTCGTTGAGCCCGATATGGAGAGGGAGGCCTCTCTCAGGTCCCTGACTCGCGGCCCCTGGTAGAGTAGACAGGAAGCACAGGAGTACAGGACAACACGAGTGCCTGGCAGGATCAACAGCTGGATGGCTGGTCTGGAGCTCCGGATGATGCTGAGACAACTGAAACAGCAGGCGGGATGCAGCAGACAGGAGCTGAAGCAGGCAAAGCAGGGAGACACTCACAGGATGCAGGAAGATGGTCCCAGGGACTGAGACACAGGAAGGTCAGGCAGGCCAGGTCATACACAAGCGGGCGGTACTGGAGCAGATACAGGAGGCTGAAGGAGAGCCACAGAACAAGCCAGGTTGGTAACAGACTGGTGCAGATAAGCCAGAGGATCAGACAGGAGCAAGGTTTTGGACAGGCCGGGATCAGGTGCAGGCGGATGGCAAAGAGTAGTGACATAGCAAGCTGGATTTCATCAGAACACACGGGTATCTCTCAGGTAACGCTGTAGATCAGACAGCAGGATTTCCATGTCACAGTCAAGTTTAAATAGTGCGCCTGGCGCCGGTACTCGCGCACTCCCGTGTGCGCGTGCATGGTCGTGCGCCCATGCATGGGCGCGCTTTCGCTCATGCACGTATGCACAGGCACCCGCACGCGTGCACCCAGTTGTGTGGAACTGCTAGTTCCAGTAATCCTTTCCTGACAATGAGTTTATTTGTTCTGACAGCAGCAGCGTTTGCTCCCACAATACGTAAAGCCGTGACTCCAGCGCTGTAGGAGGTGATTTCACCACCACAGTTAAAAAAAGATCATATATGCCAAAGCATGGGGGCAGGGGTGGAGGGGCGATTTGCTTCTAACATTAGGGGCGGATTGTCCCCATGCTTTGGCATATATTTTTTAGGCACAGATTGCAAAAAAAAAAAAAAGTTGTTTTATTGAGTTAATGTTTTATTGTTACCATTTTTAGTTACACCATTCAGCTGCATCACTGATTTTTTATCTTAGCGTTTGCTCTCACGATACATAAATCAGCGATTCCAGCGCTGTAGGAGGTGATTTCACCACCACAGTTTAAAAAAATGGTGCATGTATGCCCATCATTAGAAGTGGGTAGATGAAGGGCGGTATCTAATGGTGGGCATACCCACCGACCAATCTCTTTTTTTCGTTCAGCTCACAGGCTGCATGAAAAAAAGAACATTACAATATATGCCCAACAAGGACCAGCAACATACTGGTATGTTGCTGAATTTTAAATGGTTATACCAGAATGATGCCTGCAGGTTTAGGTATCATCTTGGTATCATTCTTTTCAGCCAGTGGTTGGCTTTCATGTAAAAGCAATCCTAGTGGCTAATTAGCCTCTAGACTGCTTTTAGAAGCAGTGGGAGGGAACGTCCCCCCCTGCCATCTTCAATAGCTTTCTCTGGCTTTCTCTGGCTCTCCTGTCCCACCAGGGAACCTGCGAATGCAGCCGGTGGTTCCGCCAGCTGACCATAGAGCTGATCGGAGACCAGAATGGCTCCAATCATCTCTATGGCTTAAGAAACCAGAAGCTACGAGCATTTCATGACTTAGGTTTTGCCAGATATAAACAGCGCCACTGGGAAATCGGAAAAGCATTTTATCACACCGATCTTGGTGTGGTCAGATGCTTTGAGGACAGAGGAAAGATCTAGGGTCTAATAGACCGCAATTGTTTCAAAAAAGAGTACCTGTCACTACCTATTGCTATCATAGGGGATATTTACATTCCCCAAGATAACAATAAAATGATAACAAAATAAAAAAATGAAAGGAACAGTTTAAAAATAAAAAAGCAAAATAAATAATAAATAAAAGGAACCCTGTCCCCCTGTGCTTACTCGCAAAAGCGAATGCAAGCGTCGGTCTCGTGTCGTATGTAAACAGCAATTTCACCATGCATGTGAGGTATCACCGCGAACGTCAGATTGAGGGCAGAAATTTTAGCAGTAGACCTCCTCTGTAAATCTAAAGTGGTAACCTGTAAAGGCTTTTAAAAGCTTTTAAAAATGTATGTAGTTTGTCGACACTGCATGTTTGTGCGCAGTTTTAAAGCATGTCGTGTTTGGTATCCATGTACTCAGCATGAGATCATCTTTTTTATTCCATCAAACATTTGGCAATATAGTGTGTTTTAGTGCATTAAAATTTAAAAAAGTGTTTTTTTTCCAAAAAAATTGCCTTAGAAAAATCGCTGCTCAAATACTGTGTGAAAAAAAAATGCAACACCCACCATTTTAATCTGTAGGGCCTTTGCTTTAACAAATATATAATGTTTGGGGGTTAAAAGTAATTTTATAGCAAAAAAATTTTTTTTTTTCATGTAAAAGAAAAGTGTCAGAAAGGGCTTTGTCTTCAAGTGGTTAGAAGAGTGAGTGATGTGTGACATAAGCTTCGAATGTTGCGCATTAAATGCCAGGACAGTTCAACACCCCCCCCATGACCCCTTTATGGAAAGTAGACACCCCAAGCTATTTACTGAGAGGCATGTTGAGTCCATGGAATATTTTATATTTTGCCACAAATGTCGGGAATGTTACAATTTTTTTTTACACCAAGTTGTCACTAAATGATATATTGTTCAAACATGGCATGGTTATATGTGGAATTAATCCCCAAAATACATTCTGCTGCTTCTCCTGAGTATGGGGATACCACATGTATGAGACTTTTTAGGAGCCTAGCCGCGTACAGGACCCCGAAAGCCAAGCACCGCCTTCAGGCTTTCTAAAGGCGTAAATTGTGATTTTACTCCTCACTACCTATCACAGTTACGGAGACAAAATAAGATAGCACAAAACACAAAATAGCACAAAAATTACCCAATCTTGGAAAGGAGACACCCCAATGTATTTGCTAAGAGGCATGGTGAGTATTTTGCAGCTCTCATTTGTTTTTGAAAATGAAGAAACAAAATAAAAATGTATTTTTTTTTTTTTTCAAATTTCAAAACTTTGTGACAAAAAGCGAGATCTGCAAAATACTCAACATGCCTCTCAGAAAATAGCTTGGGGTGTCTACTTTCCAAAATGGGGTCATTTGGGGGAGGGGGGTTGTGCTATTTGGGCATTTCATGACCTCCGAAACTGTGGCAGTGAGGAGTGAAATAAAAAATTTACGCCTTTAGAAAGCCTGAAGGCGGTGATTGGTTTACGCGGTTAGACCTCCAAAAAGTCCCACACATGTGGTATCCCCATACTCAGAAGAAGCAGCAGAATGTATTTTGGGATGTAATTCCACATACAACCATGCCATGTTTGAACAATATATCATTTAGTGACAACTTGGTGTAAAAAAAAAAAAAGTGAATTTTCCTGAAACTTGTGGGAAAATATGAAATATTCCACGGACAGAACATGTTTGAACAATATATAATTTAATGACAACTTTGTGTTAAAAAAAAAAAAAAAAAATTGTAACATTCCCGACATTTGTGGCAAAATATAAAATATTCCATGGACTCAACATGCCTCTCAGTAAATAGCTTGAAGTGTCTTCTTTCCAAAATGGGGTCATTTGGGAGGAGGTTTGTGCTAGCTTGACATTTCATGGCCTCCGAAACTGTGATAGGTAGTGAGGAAGGGAAATCACCATTTTACACCCTTAGAAAACCTGAAGTCAGTGAGTGGTTTTCGGGGTCCTGTACACGGCTAGGCTCCCAAAAAGTCTTACACATGTGGTATCCCCATACTCAGGAGAAGCAGCCGAGTGTATTTTGGGGTGTAATTCCACATATAACCATGGCATGTGTGAGCAATAAATGGATTTTTAAAACAGCTTACCTGTAAAATCCTTCTCTTGGAGTACATCACGGGACACAGAGCACCATAATAATGACTATCTGGGTTATATGCTACCTTTAGGTGATTGGACACTGGCAACCAATAGTAAGAAGGTTCCTCCCATATAACCCCTCCCATACAGGAAGTACCTTTAGTTTTGTAGCAAGCAATGAAGATCCCAGAAAAAAAGGGAAGGACCTCTGTGTCCCGTGATGTACTCCAAGAAAAGGATTTTACAGGTAAGCTGTTTTAAAAATCCATTTTTCTTTATCGTACATCACGGGACACAGAGCACCATACTAATGACTATCTGGGATGTCCTAAAGCAATGCATTTGAGGGGAGGGCAAAGTATTCTTAAATCCCCTTCAGGCCCAGGACTTATAAAGCCGCTCGCAGCACGCTGTGGCCAAAAATAGTCTCCTTTTGAGATCTAACGTCCAGCTGGTAAAACCTGGTGAACTTATGAACTGAAGACCACGCGGCTGCTTTGCAAACCTAAGCCATAGACACCTGTTGGCGCGCTGCCCACGATGTACTAACTCCTCTAGTAGAGTGAGCTTTGAGATAACAAGGTGGAACCCTGCTTTTCAACTTATAAGCCTGGCTAATGAGTTGGCGAATCCACCTAGAGATAGTAGAACTAGTTGCTGCCTGTCCCCTCTTAGGATCCTCTGGCAGAACAAAAAGGGAATCAGTTTTCCGAAAAGGAGCTGACATGTTTAAGTAAACCTTCACTGCTCTCACCACATCCAGTGAGTGAAGTGACTTTTCCTCTTTAGTCTTAGAATTGGGAAAAAAGGAAGGCAAAATGATATCCTTATTCAAATGAAAATTGGAAACCACCATAGGTAAAAAATCTGGACGGGGGCACATCACCACCTTGTCCTGATGTAAAAATAGAAAAGGTTTTTTACATGAAAGGGCGGCCAATTCAGACACCCTTCTAGCCGAAGTTATGGCTACCAGAAAAAACAATTTCCTGGTCAACAGAATTAAAGGAATATGCCTAATCGGTTCAAAGGGTTGAACCTGTAGGGCTGATAGCACCAAGTTCAAGTCCCAGGGACATAAGGGAGGCTTAACCGTCGGTTTTAAGTGCAGTACCCCCTTGACGAAGGTTCGCACTAAAGAATGTGATGCAATTGGCCTCTGGAAAAAAACTGATAAGGCCGAAATTTGCCCTTTAATGGTTCCCAAAGATAAGTTTAGATCAATTGCTGATTGAAGAAAGGCAAGGATCCTTCCAATCGCATACTTGCGAGGATGCCATCCTTTCTTCTCGCACCAGGAAATGTACGATTTACAGACCCTATGGTAAATACTTCTAGAAACTGGCTTTCTAGCATTTATCAGAGTAGATAAGACTGAATCTCTGATACCACGGTCCTTCGGCACCCTGGTCTCAATAGCCATGCCATCAAATTCAGCGACCGTAAAGAAGGATGGTATATGGGACCTTGAGATAACAGATCTGGACGGTATGGGAGACACAGCGTGTCCTCCACCGCCATCCTCACAATCTCTGAGTACTAGGACCTCCTGGGCCACCCCGGGGCCACCAGGATCACTGCAATCTGCTCCTCCTGTATCCTGCGCAACAGGTGCAGTAGCATCTGGATCGGAGGAAAAGCATAAATCAGAGAATACCGGTCCCAGGGAACCACCAATGCATCTGTTCCGACAGCGAGGGGATCCCTGGTCCTGGATACAAACCTGTCTACTTTGGCATTGAATCTGGATGCCAGAAGATCCAGGCATCCTCCAGCGCTGGCAGATCTGAAGGAAAACTTCGGGGTGAAGAGACCATTCCCCCGGTAGTAGCTGCTGGCGACTTAGGTAGTCTGCCCGCCAATTGTCCACCCCTGGAATAAAGACTGCCAACAGAACGGCACATGTCTCTCTGCCCAAGTTAATATGTGATTTACTTCTTTTTGGGTCACCCAACTCCGGGTGCCCCCTTGGTGGTTGATGTATGCCACCACCATGGAGTTGTCGGACTGGATTCGGACAGGAAACCCCCGCAGTCTGAACGTCCAAAATAGGAGAGCCAGGCGAGCTGCCCGAATTTCCAGCAGATTGATGGGCAAGACCATAAACCCTGGGCGGAAGCCTCTTCCAGGACTGCTCCCCAGCCTAGACGACTGGCGTCCATAGTTACTACTTTCCAGGATACTCGTGGAAAGGATTTTCCACCGTTCAAGTTGCTGGTCTTTGCCCACCAAGAGAGTTCCCTTTTTACCTAAAGGGATAGAGACATGGGATGATTCAAAGTTTGAACCGACTTATCCCAAGCTCCCAGGATAGCTCTCTGGAACATCCTGGAGTGAAACTGCACATAGGAAACTGCGCTGAAGGATGACACAGCCTCGTGCACAGACGAATCGAAGGACCTTCTACCCCCTTGACCTTCTGAACCAGCTCCACTATAGAGTTAACCTTTAAGGGAGGTAGAATTACCCTTTCTAGGGTTGTGTCCAAGGTCAGACCCAGATATGTTAAGACCTGAGCTGGATGAAGGGCCGATTTGTCCATATTTAGAATCCAGCCTAGGAAACTTAGGAAACGGACCGTAGTCCTAATGTTTTCTACCAAGGTAGAGTAAGCTTGGTCCCTTAACAGAAGGTCTTCCAGATATCCTACCGCGAGATCTCCCGGGACCTTAGGAATGCCAACACTGGGGCCAGAACCTTTGTGAATACCCGAAGGGCCGTGGCTAGACCGAATGGAAGTGCCACAAATTGGAAATGATACCCTTCTACTGCAAATCGCAGGAATCTTTGATGCGGACCAAAAATCGGTATATGAAGGTATTCGTCTTTGATGTCTAAGGACGCCAAAAAATCACCTTTTCTCAAGGATGCGATTACTGAACGAACCGACTCCATCCGGAAGGTTCAGATGTTTAGAAAGGAATTGAGGGATTTGAGGTCCAAGATGGGCCTTACCTCTCCGTTCGGCTTCGGTACTGTAAATAGGTTCGAGTAGAACCCCTTGAATCTTTCTTTTCGTGGAACCTCGATAAATACCTTCTGCCTTTCCAACTGTTCTAAAGCGAGGAATAGGCCCCTCTTTTTCCCCGTGTCTGATGGGACTCTGGATACCAAATATCATGTTGGGGGAAAATCCCGAAACTCTATTTTGTAACCCTGAGATATGGTGGAAATAACCCACCTGTCCTGAACCAATTTTCCCCAAGCATCTGCGAACCACCGCAGTCTGCCCCCCACCCGCAAGAGTGGGGGCGCCCCTTCACAAGGAAGACTTGGAATTGGGTTTGGCTGGTTTCTGGGTCCAGGGTCTTTTTTGACCTGAGGCCGTTCGATACCTTTTAGGGGAAGAGGCACTTGGCCCAGGAGCGTTGGAAATCTTAAAGGAAGGCTGCTTACTCCTTCTTTTAACCGGAAGTAAGGAACTTTTCCCTCCTGAGATTTTTTGGATATATTTATCCAAATCTTCCACAAATAGACGCTCACCATGAAAAGGAAAAGCCGCGAGTAGCCTCTTGCATGGCGTCTCAGCTGACCAATTCTTCATCCACAATACTCTGCGCATATGGATTGAGAGTAGCGCAAAATGAGACATCTGCTGGATTGAGTCCTTTAATGCATCTACCGCAAAACATAAAGCGCGAGGAAGTTCTGACAGTTCGTCAGAAACTTCCTCTTGAACAGGTAGGTTCTTGACCAATTTTTTTTTTTTTTAAACGGTCCTTCAACGCCTGACAAATACCGATAGCCGCAACTGCCGGTTGTACTGCTGACCCAGCTACCGCAAAGGAAGCTTTTAGTAAGGATTCCAGTTTTTTATCTGCCGGATCCTTAAATCCCTGGGCATTATCCACTGGGCAGGTCAGACTTTTATTCACTGAAGAAATAGCAGCATCAACCAAAGGTGTATCCCACTTCTTCCTGAATTTTTCCTCCATAGGATATAAAAAAGAAAACCTTTTTGGAGGCAAGTATGTCCTGTCCGGGTGGTCCCAGTCAGCGTAAATTACCTGTTCCACTAAAGGTTGCAAAGGAAATGCCTGGGAACCTGGTTGAGGATGCAAGGATCCTAATGTAGAACAGGAGGGTCCTGGTCCCTGTACCAGAGGTCATTTAAATCCAGCTCTCACCATCTCAGCCAAGGACTGGATAAACAATTTCTGGGATTGAGAGGCCGAAATTGGTTCTTCAGAACCTGAATCCCCAGCCGAGGACTCTTCAGCCTCTCCCTCCTCCTTGTCTTTAAAGGCCTCCTCCTCCAAATCCTCTGCCCATTCTGGATCCAAATCACAGGGACCCATGCCAAAAGAATCCTGGTGCTCAAGTGATTCACCACTGGGACCAGGCTCAGGGGAGGGAGATCTATGACGTTTCTTCCCTCCCTGTGTTACTGTAGCAATCATACCCGCTATTTTGCCTTCAAGGCCAGATAGGGCTGATGCTAAATCATCCTTAGTAACATAGGCTGATGCAGGGATATTGGTAGTGGCCACCACGCCTGACAACTGCAATGGCTCAGCCAGGCCAAATGCCACAGGTTTTTCAGGGGAGACTGATGCTGCAGTAACCTGAGGTTGATCTCCTGTTTTTGAAGGAGTCCCTTTAACCCCTGGACTTGTCCTGCTCCCCGTACCTCATTTCCTGGAAGACATTGCTTACAAGTTTTGAGGAGAAAAAAAGGCACTCCTTCTGAGTTATATGGCTGGATCCAGCATACAGCCGCTACCACAGCCTTTACCAGCCTTCAACCTGTTGCAAATGTCCAAACTTATGCCCAGACCTCTGTGTCCCACCACACACTAGGCTTCTGTGAGCCTAACTGACAAGCAGCATTGAACATGCAGGTGCGTGACCTCCCTCTATACTCGCGCGCCACCCCGTGACGCACGCGTGCCCCTGCTCTACTGCGCACCCCGCGTGGCGCACACACAGGCATGCTGTGACGCACGGGGCGACTGTCACCCGCGCACGCGGATGAGCACTGTGCATGCACGCGGCGCGTGCTCCCGATGCATGCACACGCCCCTGAGCACACGCGTGGCACACGCCGCCACATGCGGGAGACACCTGCATAAACTGCATCTGTCAGCTTCTCTGTAACCTCTGCTACAACAGCTTGCAGTGAGACACAAGGCATACACTAAGACATTTCATGTTTAGCAACAACAGTAGTATTGTTAGGCCTCCCAGAGGGAGTACTCACCGGTCCTCACTGCAGGGACTGATACAGGCCCAATCTTCCCCCATCATGGCGGGTAGTGCCACAGAGGACCTTCAAGGACCGGGTCCCCCTTTGTATGGGGTCCACACCCCTGGACCTGTAAAGCACCCTTTTGGTTCCCTTGGGCAAGTAAAGACCAGTGTACCATCCACTTTAGCTTTTTTTATGCCATCCAAATGGATCCGATATAACATCCTCACTGGGACATTTATTGAAGAACATTTGAAGAGCTTCCACAGCCGTGACCATCACCTTCAAGACACTGGCAAAAAACTAAAGGTACTACCTGTATGGGAGGGGTTATATGGGAGGAACCTTCTTACTCTTGGTTGCCAGTGTCCAATCACCTAAAGGTAGCATATAACCCAGATAGTCATTATTATGGTGCTCTGTGTCCCGTGATGTACGATAAAGAAATATTATTTAGTGACAACTTTGTGTATTTTTTTCTTATTTTTTTGTCATTTTTCAATCACTTGTGACAAAAAAATAAAATATTCAATGAGCTCAACATGCCTCTCAGCAATTTCCTTGGGTGTCTACTTTCCAAAATGAGGTCATTTGGGGGGGGGGGGTGTTTGTACTGCCCTGCCATTTTAGCACCTCAAGAAATGAGATAGGCAGTCATAAACTAAAAGCTGCATAAATTCCAGAAAATGTACCCTAGTTTGTAGACGCTATAACTTTTGCGCAAACCAATTAATATATACACTTATTGACTTTTTTTTACCAAAGGCATGTGGCTGAATACATTTTGGCCTAAAAGTATGACTAAAATTGCGTTTATTGGATTTTTTTTTATAGCAACAAGTAGAAAATATAATTTTCTTCTGAAATTTTTGGTCTTTTTCCGTTTATATCGCAAAAAATAAAAATTGCAGAGGCAATCAAATATCATCAAAAGAAAGCTCTATTTGTGGGAAAAAAAAGGAAACAAATTTTGTTTGGGTACAGCATTGCATGACCGCGTAATTACCAGTTACAGCAGTGCAGTGCCAAATTGTAAAAAGTGCTCTGGTCATTGAGCAGCCAAATCTTCCGGGGCTGAAGTGGTTAAAGATGGGCAAACGCCCTCTCACCCATCCTGTGACCAAAGGATCAAGCGACCAGTTCCCCGAAAGGCTCGACTGGCCACCTTGTGACCAGATCAGCCCACACCCTCAGGAACACCTGGAGATATAGCCAGGATCCCTCTCAGGCTGGATGCCCATCGCCTTCCAACTCCTGGAACCGTGGCAGGATCAGCACACCGACCTCTGGAGCTGTGGCAGGATCAACACACCGACCTCTGGAGCTGTGGCAGGATGGATCCCCTCCATGGGTAACAGCAGCCCCTCAGATCATGTCTGTGTCTCTCTCACTCCCTCATTGACTGACTTTTACCTTAGGACACAAATGTCCTGTTAGCAAAACCTTCTGGGATTTGTATTTCTCCCTGTATACCAGTCTATGAGGCCATTTTGTATGGGGAGTGCATGTCCCAGAATCCATTGCGGCTCTCCCTGCAGTTCAGTGCAGTCTCTCCCATTGGCTGTTGTAACTGTGCCTTTAATTGGTTTTCTTCTTCCGGCCAATAGCCCATAGCACAGCTTTGTGTGTGTTAGCTCACATTACATTACTCAATCAGTGAAAACAGGAAGAAGGTGGGGGGGGGTGAAAAAGCCCGTGCAGACATGACAGCCAGCTCTCTCCCCTCCTTCAGGCTGGAAAGCCTGTGCACATGCAGTCATCTGCTTTAATGCACATGCAGCCCATCTGTGTTAATGTAAGTCTTTGGCTGCAATACACACTACACAGGGTTTGTAGTTAAGTCATGAATTTCTCTTTGTCATGCTCTTCTCCTTGCAAAAATGTTTTTACACTTTATGGTAATGCTTTTATCCTTGAGATAGTAAAAAAAAAAAAAGTATATTATATGCTTTTTATGACTTTGTGAGACGGATATAGTAACATAGTTAGTCTGGTTAAAAAAAGACACAAGTTCACCCAGTTCAACCAACAGGGAAAAGCAAAACACACATACATTGAAAACATCCATATACACAATCCTATACACACAGTTGATTTGCATCAGTGGGGGAAAAAAATTCCTTCCTGTTCATCCAAGAGGCAATTCCCTGGATCAATTTTACCTACAAAATAATAGTATTCAGTTATACTTTACAAGTGGCATTGATTTTAAATGAGTGTTAATTTTTCCAGGGCTGGTTGACCTAGCAAATGCAGCCTGAGAGCTGACCAATTGATGTCTAAAAAAAGTCTCAAAGCACCACAAAATTTAATTGCAGGAACTGCAGGTAACTCCAGCAACAGATAGTGCCAAAGTGCATGCATTTCTAATCAGAAAGAGATTTTACCAATTTAACTTGCATGGGAGGTGTTCATCGAAAAAGTCTGTCCAGATAGAAGATATCTGCAAAGACCAGGCTTTCTGGAGCAATGGAATGTAGACTATTATATCAATAATGGAGACAGAATTGCTTGGCTACAGTAACTGTAGACAAACTGAAGACCGCATTTCAAGAAACAAACCTTACACCAACTGTAAAGCATGGTGGTGGAGGTTTGGGGTTGCTTTGCTGTTTCAGGGCCTGGGCAGCTTATTGAGTTAACTATGAAATCTGTATCATCTCAAAGCGCGCTTAATAAGAAAGTGTGGCCAAGCCATCTATCTGAAAGCTGAACCAGATATAGATTGTCCAACACTATAATGATCTGAAGTATACTAGCATCAAGGAATGGCTGAAAAAGAAAAAATGGACTGGCCTAGAGAAAGCCCTAATTTTAATCTCATTAAAATGTTATGGAGGATTTGAAATGAGTTCATGCAAGGAAATCCACAAATGTCTTAAAACCATAGGAATTTTACCAATGATCAAAATGTTCTCCAATGTTGCTGCGAAAGACTGGTGCACAGTTCTGCAACATTCCTGCTAAAGGGGCTAGCACTAGCTAGCTTCTAAGGCCAGGGGTATGCTTACTATTTCCACAGTACAACATAAAATCTATTTATATTTTTTTCTTGAATATATGATTGAAAAGGTACATGTCTTTGTGTCCTATTCAAGTACATACTGTATATTACTCTTATCTCTAGTGACTGTTTAAATTATCAAACGTGTTCCTGTTTAAATATGTTAAAGTCGGTGTTTGTTGGGGGGGGAGGAGCTGCTGACCAAGATGGCTGCATAGAGAGATCGAGCGTCTGACATGCTGGCCGATGCATTTGAAGCGGATATGCTGATAAGCTGATATGCTAAACAAGCCGCAGACCCTGGTGGTTTGTTTAGCCGTTTAGCCGTCAAACATACCTTGTGCTGCCAGCTTCTCTCCGGGGGTATTACCCCATTGCTACGGGGGGGAGCCTGTGGGGACGCTGAGAGGCGGAGGCGAAGGAAGGAGAAGGGGAGACCAGGAGCGAAAGAGCCAGAGGCGCTGATAGAGGATCTGCCTGTGGAGTGCCGAGACTGTTTCCGGGGCAGAGTCGAGAGACAGCGGGCGCGGTCGGGCGGGAGCTTCTGTGTGTCTGCGGAAGCGGACGGCGGAGACTCTCGTCTGCGGACGCCCTCTCCGGCAGGGGCCTCATGAGAGGGACGGCAGTGATCAGGCAGGATCAGACGGAACCAGGGATCCAGGGATCTCCCGGGAGAAAATCAGCACATCGCCTAAAGTCACCTAAAGAGCAAGTACCATTATTACTATTACTATCGCTCACCTCCTAATAGACTGTGATATTGTATTGAATTGGAACAAAAGCACGAGAGACACAAACAACAGTATAATTAACCCTATAAGAAAACATAACGGTTAAATAACGATTGAATAAAACACCCCGAGGGGAGCTTAGAGGGGTCAGAAGGGGGTGTTAAAAGGACTGTAAGGACACCAGGACTCCCCTAATACCCCAATACCCCCCCCCCCCTTTTTTCTCCTGGTGAAATACTCAAAGGCACAATAAAACTCTTGAGAGTTCGGAGAAGGGGAAAGGAGGGAAGAAGGGGGAAGAAGAGAGGAAGATGGCACCTAAGAAAGGCAATAAAACACCGTAATCAAAAAGATAAAGCGGAAACTAATAATAAAAACACTACAGGGGTACAGCCAATACAAACGACTGATATCAAAGAATTCTTTCAACAGTTACAACCACAGTCTCCCCACGCAACACAAGCAATACAAACATCACAAGAGTTATCAAATATAGCAGAATCATCTATAACATCCAGATCATCAGGAGAAGAACAAATAAACCATCCTAGAAACAGCTCACCTATTGATACAACAGGATCAATAAACGAACAAAAAGAGCAGGATAAGGAGAAATGGGATATAAGAGCATATATTCGTTCGCTTCCAACTAGGGCGGGCATGGATCAATACGTGCATAGATTAGAAGAATCATATAAAATGGAGATACAAGAACTTAAAACATCCACTAAAAACACGCAAGAAAAAATGGTCACATTAGATAAGAGAGTTCTAAAAACAGAACAGGAACTGATCAGGATAGAGGAAAAAATACAGAAACAAGAAAAACAACTAATACAAACAATAAACAACATAGATGAACAAGAAAACAGAAATAGAAGATCTAATATAAGAATAAGAGGCCTAAGAGAAGAGGTGAGCCCAAAAACACTCATAACAACACTACAAAAAAATTTTCAGGAAATCGCTCCAGACATTGATACAAAAGATTTAATTATAGACCGAGCACACCGAGTAACAGGAATAAGGAAGCTAGATCCAAAAAAGCCCCGGGATATAATTTGTAGAATGCATTTTGCTCATATAAAAGACAAGATAATGTTCGCTGTCCCTCAAAATAAGAACATCCAATATGACGGAGATCCTCTGATGTTCTTCCAGGATCTATCAAAATTCACGTTGGATCGTAGAAGAGCGTTAAAACCTCTAGTGGAGCAGCTGATAAAGAACAAACTACAATATAGATGGAAATTCCCATTTCAATTACAGGTTCAAGCAGAAGGACGTGTTATAACATTTAGAGATCTGGAGGACTTGCCAGAGTTTATGGACACTCTTAAAATCCCAGAAATAACACTTCCGGACTGGCCCGTTCCATATATACAAACATTTAAAAAAATGTAATGGGTTTTTTTTTTTTCCCTTCCTTCTGGTTTTTTGGGTTTTTTGTTTTTTTTTTTTTTCTCTCTCTCCCCCTCCCCCGAGGGCAAATAATAAGTATCAAAAAGTTAATATGCACGTTTTAGGTAAATTGAGTTATGGAAAAGGAGAAGATTTAACATGTTTGGTATTTTAGCAAAAAAAAAATTTTTTTTTTTTTTTTTTCCTTGCACTGGGATACGGAAATTAATGTAGTAGTACAGATACTTTTGGTAAAAATTTGATAATGCTTAGGGGAAGGGAGGGTAAGAAGGGAAAAGGTAAATAATTAGCACAAAAGAGATGATAAATATGTTTTAAGCACAAGGTTTCTTTTTTTTTTTTTTTTTTTTTTTACATGAACCTGTGGTAAAAATTTGATAATGTTTGGGGTTAACACAAAAGAGATGATAAATATGTTTTAAGCACAAGGCTTTTTTTTTTTTTTTTTTTTTTTTGCACTGGGATATGGAAATGAATGTAGCAATACATGTACTTGTGGTAAAAATTTGATAATGTTTGGGGGAAGGGTGGGTAAGAAGGGAAAAGGTAAATAGTTAACACAAATGAGATGATAAATAAGTTTTAAGCACAAGGCCCCTTTTTCTGTGAACCGGGATATTACATGGAATGTGGTTACTTAACAACAATAATTGGGGAAGGGGAAGGGAAGGAAAAAGTATTTAAAAGTTTCTCTTTTAAAAAAGGATTTTTTTTTTTTTTTCTCTCCCCTTACGTATTTTTTGCACTGGGATATAGAAATGAATGTAGTAGCACATGCATTTGGGGTAAATATTTGTAAATATTTGTTGTTGCTAGGGGGGAAGGGGGGAGGGATAGGAAAAGGCAAATAGAAAGTACAAAAAAGATAATAATAATGATTTTAGCATAAGGTTATTGTTATGCAGGATAGAGAGAGAATAATAAATATGTTTATAGCTCTAGGATAAGAATTTTTTTTTTTTTTTTTTTTTTTACATGAACCTGTGGTAAAAATTTGATAATGTTTGGGGTTAACACAAAAGAGATGATAAATATGTTTTAAGCACAAGGCTTTTTTTTTTTTTTTTTTTTTTTTGCACTGGGATATGGAAATTAATGTAGCAATACATGTACTTGTGGTAAAAATTTGATAATGTTTGGGGGAAGGGTGGGTAAGAAGGGAAAAGGTAAATAGTTAACACAAAAGAGATGATAAATAAGTTTTAAGCACAAGGCCCCTTTTTTTTTTTTTTTTTTTTTTTTGGGGTTGTTGTAAGCACAAAAGAGATGATAAATATGTTTTAAGCACAAGACCCCTTTTTTTTTTTTTTTTTTCTCTTCACTGGGATATGGTATGGAATGTGGTTAAGAAGGGAGGGAAAGAAGGGAAAGGGTAAATAGAAAGCACAAAAGAGATGATAATTATGTTTCAAGCACAAGGTTTTATTTTTTTCTGTGCACCGGGATATTGCATGGAATGTGGTTACTTAACAACAATAATTGGGGAAGGGGAAGGGAAGGAAAAAGTATTTAAAAGTTTCTCTTTTAAAAAAGGAAAATTTTTTTTTTTTCTCTCCCCTTATGTATTTTTTGCACTGGGATATAGAAATGAATGTAGTAGCACATGCATTTGGGGTAAATATTTGTAAATATTTGTTGTTGCTAGGGGGGAAGGGGGGGAGGGATAGGAAAAGGCAAATAGAAAGTACAAAAAAGATAATAATAATGATTTTAGCATAAGGTTATTGTTATGCAGGATAGAGAGAGAATAATAAATATGTTTATAGCTCTAGGATAAGAAAAAAAAATTTTTTTTTCTTTTTCTTTTTTTTTTTTTTTCTTTTTTCTCTCATGGTAATAAAATTAATAATGACCCCCCCCCCCCCCTCTTGTCCCTTGACGGTTCTCAATATGAGAGAGAGTAAAGAAAGGTGGAACAGGGGGGAAGAGGGAGTAAAAAGGTACAGGAAGGAAATGGAGTGACGATGCGGAAGGGGAGGGGAAAAAGAGAGAGGAAAGAAGAGAGAAAAGGGAGGAGGGGGAGGGAGGAAAGGAAGGGAACAGGGACAGATAAAAGGGAGTGTAAGAAGACATATAGAATAAAAGAGAAAGGGAAGGGAGAAAAAGTAAGAATACCAGCAATTAAAAATACGGCAAGCAGCCAGCAAAACGACGGCAGATTCTGGTCAGCAGACTCAAAATCCCCCAAAGTAGGGAGCTTACTTTAGTTAGTAAGATAGACTTCTTTATTGGAAGTCAAGTAGTAGTAGAGTAGATCGTATGAGTAACGTGGGTGAATGTGAGTGAGGTTAAGTGCGGAGTAGAAAAAAGGGTGTTGTTTATTTTGTTTTTTGTTTTCTTGTTTTTTTGTTGTTTTTTTTTTTTTTTTTTTTCTCTTCCTTCTTCGTTCTTCACTCTTTCTCTCTTGAATGGGCGAGATCAAATTTTGTTCCTTCAATCCAAGGGGTCTTAACTCTCCCAACAAAAGAAATCAAATTTTAAATTTATTCAATAAACAAAATGTGGATATTATACTGTTTCAAGAGACGCATTTTCGTTCAAATCACATACCAAAACTTAATAACCGAAATTATAACAATTGGATACATGATACATTTCCCCACTCGAAGTCGAAAGGGGTATCCATTGCCTTCCATAGGAAAGTACCCTATCAGATAATACAAAAATATATGGGCAAGGATGGTAGATCTTTGGTCATAAAGGTAACAATATATGGTAAAATTTTTACAATCATTAATTTTTATTTTCCAAATTATGATCAAATAAAGATGGGAACAAGAGCTGTAAATAGGGCTATGGAGAAAGCTGAGGGTACAGTGATAATGGGCGGGGACTTTAATTTTATCATGGACACAAGAATGGATACAACTAATACCCATGCTTATAAAAATAAAAATCAAATAGAGGAATTTAAAGGGACATTAGCAAAGTACCATCTGGTGGATATATGGAGAGCCCAACACCAAACGGAAAAAAATTATTCATATTATTCTAACATACATGATTCCTACCATAGGATAGACTATTTTTTTATTAATAATTCAGGAATGGTAATGACTCCATCATCAGATATAGGGGGGTTCTTATGGTCAGACCACGCCCCATTGTTTCTGGAAATTAAGGTAGTAGAACGCGAAAAGATAAAAGGTAACTGGTGGCTAAATGACAACTTGTTAAAAGATAAAGAATGTGCAGAAGATATAAGAAAAACAATAGGGGAATTTATGGAGATTCATGAGAACGATGAAACATCAATACCCATGCAGTGGGAAGCATTAAAATGTGTAATAAGGGGGACATTCATCAAGCATGGCTCAAGATTAAAAAAAAGTAAGAGTCAGAAGAAATCCCAGTTAATAAAAGAAATAGAAGAACTGGAAATAAAACACAAACAAACCCTTAATCCATCAGAAAAAATAAATCTAAAAGGGAAAAGAATGGAATTACAAGCCATGCTTGATGAAGAATCTCTTAGAATTAGGGATCAAAGCAGAGCACAATGGTACCAGCAAGGAAATAAGACAGGTAAAATATTGGCCAAATCATTAAAAGAGCAACAAAATACATCAAATATAATTAAAATATTAAAAACAGATGGGGAATATACATATGACCCAAAAGAAATATTGAAGGAATTCCACGCATATTACTCAAATTTATACAATATTAAAAAACCACAGGGGAAAAAGAAGGAGGAAATTGACAGGAAAGAAATTAAAAAATATATTGAAGAAACAGCCCTGCCGAGATTCCCTAAAGAAACACTCGAGGTCCTGGAAAGAGACATCTCAATAGAAGAGGTTCAGAAAGTGATCGCAGAATTAGTCCCGGGGAAAAGCCCAGGACCTGATGGGTACACCACTAGATTTTATAAGCACTTCCAGGATATAATCGCCCCCATCCTGAAAAAAACACAACTCTATATCTCGCATTCAAGGCTTCATACCACAAAGCACAGAGGCTCACTTTATATTAATTCCAAAGCCAGAGAAGGACCACACGCTTTGCAAAAACTACCGACCTATTTCTTTAACCAATATAGATAAAAGGCTATATTCCAAGATTATTGCGAATAGAATAACACCTATCCTACCTAGCTATATAAAATTAGATCAGGCAGGATTCACGAAAGGCAGAGAGACTAAAGATAACATCATAAAGACCTGCACATTGATAGAATTCGCCCAAAAAACAGCCACGGAAACATGTATACTGGCTGTAGATGCCGAAAAGGCATTTGATAGGATAGGGTGGGGCTTTCTGGAAGAAACATTAATACAACTAGGTTTGGGTCCAATAATGCGTAGCAGGATCTCCGCGCTGTATTCCAACTCGAAAGCAAAAGTAAGAATAAGCGGCATATTATCAAAAGATATAAAAATAATGAACGGAACCCGCAAGGGTTGTCCTCTCTCCCCTCTACTGTTCGTATTAATAATGGAACATCTAATTACAGCAATTAGAAATAATAAAGATATAAAGGGAATAAAACTGGGGGGGAAAGAGTACAAGATGGCGGCATATGCAGATGATCTGCTAATATATATAACTAACCCCTTAACAACTATTCCTAATCTAATGAAGGAATTCAAAAGATTTGGGGAATTAAGCTATTTCAAAGTAAACTATGATAAATCGGAAATAATGAATATATCAATAAATGAAAAAACATATCTACTTATGCAAAAGGATTTTCCATTTAAATGTAAACAAGACACAATAAAATATTTGGGAATCTTCATAACAAAAGATTTGAAACAACTACAGGGGAAGAATTATGAGGAAGCAATTCGGAGGGCTATCAAACAACTACAGAAATACGAGAAATTAAAATATTCATGGACAGGAAGAGTTAACATTGTAAAAATGGACATACTACCAAAGCTTCTATACATTTTTCAAACAATACCATTGTAACCCCCCAAAAAACTGATGATGGAGTTGAGGAGAGCTACGGTCGATTTTATATGGATGCACAAAACTCCCCGGATAAAAAGGGAAAACCTAACAAGAAGGAAAAGAAATGGAGGGCTTGCGTTACCAGATTTTGTAAAAAATCTGCAGGCAGCATCACTGACTAGAATAGTAGACTGGTACCATAATAAAGAAAAGAAACCATGGGTTAGTATGGAGGAAGAAATAGTGGGGCCCCAATTAAAAGTTCTTCCATGGACAGAGTCCCACTTAAGACCTAAAAGAAACAAATTAACACTCTTCGTTAAAGCCACATTAAAGATATGGGATGACGTAATGAAAAGGGGGAAGCTCTCCACGATGATTGGACCCATGACCCCATTGTTTCTCAATCCCGAGTTCCCCCCAGCTAGGGGAGCGCGAAAGTTTTTAAAATGGAATAGATCGGAACATACAAGACTGGTACAAGTTCTTGAGAACGGGAAAATACCCATGTTGCGGGAACTGGGATTGGAAAACGAAAATAAATGGTTACAACAATTAAAGAAGTTTATAGAGCCCAGAATATTTAAGATAGATAGATCGCTAACTAAATTTGAAAAAATATTACTGAGCGAACAGATCCCAGTTAAGAATTTATCCAAAATATTTGCTGACTTAATTCCAAATAGCCCCTGCAAAGAAATAACAAGTATAAAGAAATGGGAAGCAGAAATGGGTAGATCCTTACCAGAGGAAGAATGGGAAAGGGTTTTTGAAATTATGCATAGAACAACCACAGCAAATAAATACCAAGAGAGAAATTATAAAATAGTAATGAGGTGGTATAGAAGTCCAGTCACCCTAAAATTAATAAATAAAGGAAATACAGACTTATGCTGGAGGTGTGAAATAGAAAAAGGAACTATGGAGCATATATGGTATGGATGCCCCCTAGTGAGAGGTTTCTGGAACAAGATATTTCAGATTTATTATAAGGTATCAGGAGTAGCGTTAACCCCAAGTTTGGAAATCTCGTTACTGTCTCTAATACCGAAATCTATAAAGACAATTAAAAAAGATATCATTATTCATATGTTATCGGCAGCAAAAACAATAATAGCAAGAAATTGGAGGAAAACGAGGAGTCCAACAATAGCAGACTGGATATGTGAAATGAATGAAATTCATTATATGGAAAAACAGATAAGGGAGGAAGGATATATAACAAATCAATTATCAAAAATCTGGCAAAGTTGGGATGAGTTTTGATCACCAAGAGAAGTATTAGAATATCTATAATAAAATATAGAGGGAACGGTGAGAGAGAGGGAGGGAAGTGGCGAGGGAGGTTAACAGCTCCCCCCCTTATTTTTTTTTGGTATACCTTGGGATATGGAATTGGATGTTTGTTTGTTTGTTTGTATGAAAGTGGTACGGATGCAGATATAGAAATTGGGGGGGTGGGAAGGAGGGCTAAGACTGCATGGTAGAAAAAGGTTTTAGATAAGAATGCTTTCACAGTTTGTAATAAAAAAAAAAAGGGAAAATTATCACGAAAATTGAAGTACGATGTATAATCTGTGGAATTGTTTATGTTTAATTGGGATGTTGTCGACATAAATGATTGTTTTATATGAAAAAACTAATAAAGAGAAATTATAAACAAATATGTTAAAGTCTACAATTTCTATTGGGTGTACTTACTTTTTTTACATGACTGTAAATATGTGGCTCTTTAAATGCAACCTGTATTCTGCTAAAGAATAATTGCAGTAAAGAATGTGTGTTTGAACTTTAGATTGTATACCTGGTGCATTTTTTCAAAGCAGTAAAGAATGACATCAAAAAAGTGGAAAAATGTAGATATTGTTCTTAGTTATAATGAATTACGTATTTACACAAGAAAGATATATGCATTAATGATGGTATAACTGTGTGATATCCATATATGGTTACATTTAGTGGTCTTTTCCCTTGTTTACAATCAGAAAATAGTAGGCAATTTAATTTACTAGAAAAAGAAGTATGAAGGAAATATTGTAACAGTGCATATTTGCCAGCATCTCACGTCAAATGACATTTTGACATCTGCATTGCAAAAAGGCTACTTTATGCTAACACAACATGTCCTAAAGGAAGCTCATTGTCAAAGAATTCACAGATCAAATCAGAAGAGTTGCTTGTTCAGATTACATGTGTGAATCTATGTGAAGACCCCAACAGAGACAAACTAAAGGACAGCCTGTGTAAGGGACCATTTTGTAGTCACGAGTTGAGGTCTCTAACCAATTGCGACAGAGTTGAGCCCTGATGTCACACATAGTGTAATTGCCAGGCATTACCATATGTGGAAAAATGGAACGCAGGCCTTCTACTTGGTCACAAACTGCTAGAAATTCATAGATTTTTCCAACTCCCAAGATCATATGGAGACACAGGAATTGCATTCCAAAAATGTACCATACACACTGATAAATGACTCACAGATGTAATCCAAAATAAAAAAGGAGAAGCATATCCACATAGGTAATATTTGTTTCAGGTACCACATCCCAAATTTATGAATATATGTGAAGACCCTAAAAGAGAAAACCTGAAGGATTTTAAGGACCCATGCACACTGCAGCTTAAAAAAAAAAAAAAAAAAAAAAAAAAAAGCTGCTTTTACAGGCATTTGAGCTTTTATTTCAGCTTGAAGAAGATTGTGCTTTTTGTGCTCTTGCTCTTGTGCATGTTTTTATTGAGCATCTTCAAGCTTCTTTGTGATCCTTTGAGCTTTTTTGAGCATAAGCGTTTTCACAAATCCTCCTAGATAGTATTTTCTTAACTACTGTATAAAAAGAACAAAAGCTAAAACAAACAATTTTGCACGTTTTCTAAGTTTCTTTGAGCTCTTTTGAGCTCTTTGGGTCACAAGCTCCTCTCAAAAACGCGAGTTTGGTGGGGTTTTTTTTCTGCCTGTAAGAGCATATGCCTGAAAACACCTGAAAAAGCTAAAGTGTGCATGGACACATTGGCTAACATGGAGGGGAGTCTCTAGGCAGAAAAAATGAGAGCTCAATAGCCTGTAGGAGCTGCTTCTTTGATCTTCTTTGAGCTGCAGTGTGCATGAGCCCTTTTAAGGTACCAATTCATAATACACTACACATGATCAAATATTTTTATTTATACCATTAAAAACAATGAAATTTATTCAAATGAAAAGAATCATAAGCAGGCATGTTCTAGGATCACCAGATTATTGATAAGATGATGAAGGTGGACTGGTGCAGTACATTAATATCTTAATAAAAAAACTAAAATAGAATAGGTAGGTTCTGCTTGCTCTATGCATCTCAAGGCTTGTTTTTCAGTTCTAGCAGAAAGTACTTATATTGATAATCATTCATCATAAATATGTGTTAGGGACTCTTTAATGCCCGGTACACATGAGAAAATAGGGGGTACAAGGGATGAGAAGATAAGGGGGTATAAGTATAAGGGATGAGAAGATAAGGGGGGAAACCTGTTCCTCATGCGGTGTATAACAGCTGTCCTGATTACAAGCAATCTTAAAGCTGAACTCCAGGTAAAACAAAAATCCTCCCTTGCAGTGGGGATGCCCCCAGACTGCATGGGTTAAATGCTCATTTACATCTAGGGGACTGGAAAAAGGCACTTTTACTTCCCCAGTCCTCCACTCCCACAGAATCCCTTCACACTGCAAGGCTGGTCCTCACGGCCTCTTCTTCCCTGAGCTCCAGCAGTCACAGGTCCTCTGACATCATCAAGTACAATGCAAGGCCCAAAGCCATGCACTGGAAGTAAGGACAAAAGAGATAGGGGGGGTAGAAAGAAGAGTGCCGGAGGAACGGGAATGTGGTAAGTCACAATGCTTTTTCTGGTTCCCTAGACCTAGACCCAAACATTTAACCAGTGGTGGCTGGTGCTCCATCTCTTTTTTTTTGGGGGGGGGGCGGCAAACAGCCCTGCACTTACCCCATTCAGGTCCTAGGCAGCTTCAGTGGCTTCCCCAGCTTCTTCTCCCAGCCAATCCAGTCACTAATCCTCCTGGCCAGTCCGGTCTCAGGACCTGCTTCCTGTCCTGATTGGCCGGGAGGAGAAGCAGGAAGACAATAGCAAATGATGATTCGCTATTGTCACAAGTAGGGATGAGCTTTCTGTTCGAGTCGAACATGAGTTCGACTCGAACATCGGCTGTTCGATCGTTCATCGAAGATCGAACATTATGGGGCGTTCGCGCCAAATTCGAGCAGCGCGTCACGCCCCATAATGCACTGTGTCATCGCAGTGCATTGCTGGCTGATGATTGGCCAAGCACGCACTATGACCTGCATGCTTTGGCCAATCACAGCTCCGTCAGCAGGGTGCCTTTGGCCAATTATGGCTCAGGGGGTTAAGTTCATGCCCCACACTATATAAGGCCGCCTGCACGTTGGCCCTGTGTAGTGTGTTGCTGGCATTAGATTGAGCAGGCAGTCCGTTCCTGGTGTACTGTTTCTAATCTACTTCAGGCAGGCAGGTGATTCAGTTAGCTGCAGTGTATTTAATATATATATATATATATATATATATATATACAGTCAGACTGATATATATATATATATATATATATCCACTGTATCCAGTTTAGCTAGATCTCACTGCAGACCATTCCTGGTGTAATGTTTCTAATATACTTCAGGCAGGCAGTTGATTCAGTTAGCTGCAGTATATTTATACATCCCGGCTTTGTGTATATATATATATATATATATATATATATATATATATATATATATATATATATATATATATATATATATATATATATATATATATATATACACTGTATTATGTATAGGTAGATCTCACTGCAGACCGTTCCTGGTATACTGTTTCTAATATACTTCAGGCAGGTAGTTGATTCAGTTAGCTGCAGTGTATTTAGCATATATATATATATATATATATATATATATATATATATATCCCAGCTTTGTATATATATATATAATATATACACTATATCCGGTGTAGCTAGATCTGACTGCAGGCCATTCCTGGTGTACGTATTCAAATACACTTTCAGGCAGGCAGGCAGGCCAGGCAGTTTATTCAGTGATCTGCAGTGCATAAAATATATATATATTGTCTCCTACATATATATCCACTGCATTCTAGTCTAGCCAAGCCTATATCTGACTGCAGGCCATTGCTGGTGTACATTTTCAAATACACTTTCAGGCAGGCAGGCAAGTGATTCAGTGACCTGCAGTGCATTCAATATATATACAGTCTCCAAAATATATATATATCCACTGCATTCCAGTCTAGCCAAGCCCATATCTGACTACAGGCCATTGCTGCTGTACGTTTTCAAATACACTTTCAGGCAGGCAGGCAGACAGGCAGGCAAGTGATTCAGTGATCCGCAGTGTATTAAATATATATACAGTCTCCAAGATATATATATATCCACTGCATTCTAGTCTAGCCAAGCCTATATCTGACTGCAGGCCATTGCTGGTGTACGTTTTCAAATACACTTTCAGGCAGGTGAATCAGTGATCTGCAGTGCATAAAATATATATACTGTCTCCTACATATATATCCACTGCATTCTAGTCCAGCCAAGCCTCTACCTGACTATAGGACATTCCTGGTGTACGTATTCAAAGACACTTTCAGGCAGGCCAGGTAGGTGATTCAGTGATCTGCAGTGTGTAAAGATATATATACAGTCTCCTACATATATATCCACTGCATTCTAGTCTAGCCAAGCCTATACCTGACTACAGGCCATTCCTGGTGTACGTTTTCAACAACACTTTCAGGCAGGCAGGCAGGTGATTCGGTGATCTTCAGTGCATAAAGATATATATATACACAGTCTCCTACATATATATCCACTGCATTCTAGTCTAGCTAAGCCTATACCTGACTGCAGGCCATTCCTGGTGTACGTTTTCAACAACACTTTCAGGCAGGCAGGCAGGTGATTCAGTGATCTGCAGTGCATAAAGATATATATACAGTATTCTACATATGTATCCACTGCATTCTAGTCTAGCCAAGCCTATACCTGACTGCAGGCCATTCCTGGTGTAATTTTTCTAGGTGTTTTGCTAATCCAATTTTACAGCATGTCTGGAAGGCCACCAAGGAAAGGCAGATGCTCAAAGGCCACTAACTGTCACCCAGGCTAAGAGAAGTTTGGCTGCCAATGCAGCTGCCAAAGCGGCCTATTCCATCGGCTCAGTGGCATCAGTCACTCCTCCCCTAGCCCTTATCATGTCCTGAAGAGTCCCCCGAACTGTTCGACCACAGTATCGGGTACATGCTGCAGGAGGATGCGCAGCATTTTAAAGGCTCCAACGATGGTACCTAGGTTGAGGATGAAGGCAGTAACCTGAGCCCAGAGAGAGGGGGTGCCCAAGAAGGACAAGAAACTGGCAGTCATGTTCCCTCAGCTGCAGCATACTGCCAGGTTTGCTCCAGTGGTGAGGAGGGAGGGGATGATGAGGTCATTGACTGTACGTGGGTGCCTGATAGAAGAGAGGAGGAGGAGGCACATCTCCAACGAGGCAGGATGCCCTCCAGGGGCCAGCTTAAGGACAGCCAACTGACTGCATCACACCGCAGAGCATCGCATGTGCAGGGCGCTGCTGACTCCGTGCGTTTTTCAAAAGTTCTTATGGTGTGGGCCTTTTTTGCGATGTGTGCAGCAGATCGCACCGTTACTGTTTGCGTATCAAGCGTGGCCAAAACAGCAGCCGCTTTGGCACCGCATGCTTGACCAGACATATGTTGACCTCTCATGCAGTCCGTTGGCAACGGTACTTAAAAGATCCACACCAAAGAACAAGGTGGACCTCTCCTTGCCCCTCATCAGCTGGGATCTCCAACCCCACTATACCTTCAGTCTTCTCAGAGACCTGCACTGAGAGGAATGAAGGTGTAGAATTAGGTGTCCCAAGCACTTGCGGGCAATCTGCTAGCGGTACACCTAAATCCGATTGTAGCAGGCAAATTTCCCTACCCCAGTTGCTAAACCGTCAAAAGAAATTCAGTCCCAGTCATCCACATGCTCAGCGGCTGAATGCTAGTTTGGCTAAATTGCTAGCACTCCAACTGCTGCCTTTTCAGCTGGTAGACTCTGCTCCCTTTCGAGAATTTGTGGAATGTGCGGTACCTCAGTGGCAGTTTCCAAAATGCCATTTTTTTTCTTGGAAGGCCATTCTGGCTCTCAACCAGCATGTGGAAGGTAATGTCTTGGCCTTGTTGGACAGGGCGGTCAGCGGTAATGTGCATATTACCACTGACTTATGGTCCAGCAGACATGGACAGGGACGTTACCTTTCTTTCACGGCGCACTGGGTAACCCTGCTGGCAGCTGGGAATGATGCAGGACAGGGTACAGTATCGTTGGAGCTCGTTCCGCCACCACACCTCCAAAATGCTGGTAGTGGTGATTCTGCCACACCGCTCTCCTCCACCCCCTCCTCTTCTTCTTCCTCTATGGCCTCTTCCTGTGCAGATTTGTCCTCGGAACCAGCGGTGCTCCGTAGGCGTTCTAGGGGCTACACAAGCACTCGGGCAAAAAGATGTCATGCAGTGCTTGAGTTGGTCTGCTTAGGGGACAGGAGCCACACTGGGGCAGAGATTCATGCAGCTCTGCAGGGGCAGGTTCAGAGGTGGTTGACACCACGCCAGCTTCAGCCAGGAATGGTGGTTTGTGACAATGGCACCAACCTCCTCTCCACCCTCCGACAGGGACACTTGACCCATGTTTCCTGTTTAGCTCAAGTCCTTAATTTGGTGGTGTAGTGGTTCTTGTGCAGGTACCTGGGCTTACAGGATCTCCTGAGGCTAGGAGCTACCAAGCACCTGATGCTGATGTAACCGATTAATTTTTTTATGAATGTGAGATCCCTTGAAGACTGCCTATGCTGATGCTGAGTGACTATCCTGTTCTGCTGAGTGACTATCCTATTCCTCCTCAATGTTTATGTTGATAGCTTCTAAGAACATTTTTGGTTTTGTGGCACCAGCACCAGTGCCTAAAGCCTAATTTTTCTGCCCCTGTTTAACAGGGGTGTGTAATTACAATTTTTGCTGTAATATTTTGCAACGGGGCTTGTTCCTGCGCTCAACTAGAGTATCTGTGAGGGGTTGTAGTGTTGTGGCACCAGTACCAGTGCCTAAGCCCAATTTTTCTGCCCCTGTTTAACAGGGGCGTGTAATTACAATTTTTGTTGTAATATTTCGCAGCAGGGCCCGTTCCTGCGCTCAACAAGAGTATCTGTGAGGCTTTACAGTATTATGCCACCACCACCACCGCCTAAGGCCCAATTTTTCTGATATTTTTCTGACCCTGTTTAACACGGGCGTGTAATTCCAATTTTTTATCTAATATTTCACAGCAGGGCCCATTCCTGCACCCACCAAGAGTAACTGTGAGGGCTTACAGTGTTGTGGCAACACCACCACCAAAGGCCAAATTTTTCTGACCCTGTTCAACAGGGGCATGTAATTACAATTCTTGATATAATATTTCACAGCAGGGCCCATTCAAGCTCCCACCAAGAGTAACTGTGAGGGCTTACAGTGTTGTGGCACCACCACCACCAAAGGCCCAATTTTTCTACCCCTGTTAAACAGGGGAATATAATTACAATTCTTGATATAATATTTCACAGCAGGGCCCGACTTACAAACATCCGACTTACAAACGACTCCTACTTACAAACGGAGGGAGACAACAGGAAGTGAGAGGAAATCTACCCCTAGGAAGGGAAATTCTCTCTTGTAAGAGTTAATATGGGAAAAAGGTGTCTCCACTGATGCTTTATATCACTAATTCTTGTTTCCCTAAAAACCCCAAATTTTCTAAATCCAATTGACATTTGGACAGAAAGTGAGGTGAAATCTTCTGAACAGGGGCACAGACAGCAAAACAAATGTTACAAGGGTGATGATAACCCTTCCCTATGTTATCCAAAAAGCTTAAAAATAGATTTTTTTTGGCTGGAGCTACACTTAAAAAATGTACCTGTTCCAATTTACAAACAGATTCAACTTAAGAACAAACCTACAGTCCCTATCTTGTTTGTAACTCGGGGACCGCCTGTATACTGCTGTTCAGAGTATATAGGGCCTCGGGGCCCCACACCTTTTCTTTTTTTAATTTGGGTGCAGGGTTCCCTTTAATATCCATACAAGATAATGGTTATGGGTTCCCTGGTAATGGGCTGGGGGGTTACCCGTGCCGTTTTTCTCAATAATTTTCTTCCATATTGCCATGACCTGACATTATATTACAGCCGCAAGCAGTTTAAATGACTTTTATTTCTTTAGAAACGTAATTTTGTGCAGGGACTGTTCTAAACACGGCAAAAACTCTTGCCACTTTACAGGCATACTATAGACATCCCCCAGGTACGATATTTAAAGGAATATTTCACTTTTATTTTTTCACTTTAAGCATCATTAAAATCACTGCTCCCGAAATAACGGCCGTTTTTAAAACTTTCTTTTGCATTGATACATGTCCCCTGGGGCAGGCCCCGGATCCCCAAACCCTTTTTAGGACAATAAGTTGCATGTTAGCCTTTAAAATTTGCACTTTTGAGTTCTCACGGTCGAGTCCCATAGACTTTAACAATGTTCGAATGTTCGTGCGAACTTTCGGTACGTTCGCATGTTCTGGATGTGAACCAAACTGGGGGGGGGTGTTCGGCTCTTCCCTAGTCACAAGAGTTGGTAGGCTCAGGGGAGCAGTGCTCTGTGCCCTGAGCCCAACATTTTTTAAGCCAATTAGGGCCTCCGACACTTATCACGTGCTTCACAAAAAAAAGAAAACCCATAGAACTCTGTGCCCCTTATGGACAGACTGCCGATGCATTTAACCCTTGCAGTGCAGAGGCAGTCCTACTGCAAAGGATTTTTGTTTTCCCGGGAGATATGTTTTAAGGCCACCACATACAGTCAAACAATCTCCTTTTAGATCTACCAATCTCTGGCCTGCCTGATAGGATACAATTGCTTATATTACATATTTTTGGTAAATCTAAAGTTTATTGTAGAAAGGCAAGATTGTGTGTGCTTTTTTCCAATTAGGAGCAACTTCACTTGAGGGAGATTTGACAGATGGAGCTGTGGGATGACAGACCGAGGAGTAGATAACTTGTGCACCGGGGTAAGGGAGAAAAAACATTAGAAAGTAGTGGCTATTGTGTGTTCTCTGCTCTGGGCCAATGTTCCCCCAGGGACTGCAGAGTTTACCTCCATTTGAAGAATGAGAAAAGAAGGACATCTTTTATATAAGTTTATGTAGCCAATAGCACAGCTTTGTGTGTGTCAGCTCACATTACATTACTAAATCAGTGAAAACAGGAAGAAGGTGGGGGGGGGGGTGAAAAAGCCCATGCAGACATGACAGTCAGCTCTCTCCCCTCCTTCAGGCTGGAAAGCCTGTGCACAAGCAGTCATCTGCTTTAATGCACATGCAGCCCATCTGTGTTAATGTAAGTCTTTGGCTGCAATACACACTAAACAGGGTTTGTAGTTAAGTCATGTATTTCTCTTTGTCATGCTCTCTCCTTGCAAAAATGTTTTTAGACTTTATGGTAATGCTTTTATCCTTGAGATAGTAAAAAAAAGTATATTATATGCTTTTTATGACTTTGTGAGACGGATATAGTAACATAGTTAGTCTGGTTAAAAAAAGACACAAGTTCACCCAGTTCAACCAACAGGGAAAAACAAAACAAAGCAAAACACACATGCATTGAAAACCTCCATATACACAATCCTATACACACAGTTGATTTGCATCAGTGGGGGGAAAAATTCCTTCCTGTTCATCCAAGAGGCAATTCCCTGGATCAATTTTACCTACAAAATATTAGTATTCAGTTATACTTTACAAGTGGCATTGATTTTAAATGAGTGTTAATTTTTCCAGGGCTGGTTGGCCTAGCAAATGCAGCCTGAGAGCTGACCAATTGATGTCTAAAAAAGTCTCAAAGCACCACAAAATTTAATTGCAGGAACTGCAGGTAACTCCAGCAACAGATAGTGCCAAAGTGCATGCATTTCTAATCAGAAAGAGATTTTACCAATTTAACTTGCATGGGAGGTGTTCAAGGAAAAAGTCTGTCCAGATAGAAGATATCTGCAAAGACCAGGCCTTCTGGAGCAATGGAATGTAGACTAATATATCAATAATAGAGACAGAATTGCTTTGCTACAGTAACTGTAGACAAACTGAAGACAGCATTTCAAGAAACAAACCTTACACCAACTGTAAAGCATGGTGGTGGAGGTTTGGGGTTGCTTTGCTGTTTCAGGGCCTGGGCAGCTTATTGAGTTAACTATGAAATCTGTATCATCTCAAAGCGTGCTTAATAAGAAAATTTGGTCAAGCCATCTATCTGAAAGCTGAACCAGATATAGATTGTCCAAAACTATAATGATCTGAAGTATACTAGCATCAAGGAATGGCTGAAAAAGAAGAAATGGACTGGCCTAGAGAAAGCCCAAATTTTAATCTCATTAAAATGTTATGGAGGATTTGAAATGAGTTCATGCAAGGAAATCCACAAATGTCTTAAAACCATAGGAATTTTACCAATGATCAAAATGTTCTCCAATGTTGCTGTGAGAGACTGGTGCACAGTTCTGCAACATTCCTGCTAAAGGGGCTAGCACTAGCTAGCTTCTAAGGCCAGGGGTATGCTTACTATTTCCACAGTACAACATAAAATCTATTTATATTTTTTTCTTGAATATATGATTGAAAAGGTACATGTCTTTGTGTCCTATTCAAGTACATACTGTATATTACTCTTATCTCTAGTGACTGTTTAAATTATCAAACGTGTTCCTGTTTAAATATGTTAAAGTCTACGATTTCTATTGGGTGTACTTACTTTTTTAAATAACTGTAAATATGTGGCTCTTTAAATGCAACCTGTATTCTGCTAAAGAATAATTGCAGTACAGAATGTGTGTTTGAACTTTAGATTGTATACCTGGTGCATTTTTTCAAAGCAGTAAAGAATGACATCAAAAAAGTGGAAAAATTTAGATATTGTTCTTAGTTATAATGAATTGCGTATTTACACAAGAAAGATATATGCATTAGTGATGGTATAACTGTGTGATATCCATATATGGTTACATTTAGTGTGGTCTTTTCCCTTGTTTACAATCAGAAAATAGTAGGCAATTTAATTTACTAGAAAAGAAGTATGAAGGAAATATTGTAACAGTGCATATTTGCCAGCATCTCACGTCAAATGACATTTTGACATCTGCATTGCAAAAAGGCTACTTTATGCTAATACAACATGTCCTAAAGGAAGCTCATTGTCAAAGAATTCACAGATCAAATCAAAAGAGTTGCTTGTGCAGATTACATGTGTGAATCTATGTGAAGACCCCAACAGAGACAAACTAAAGGACAGCCTGTGTGATGGAGCATTTTGTAGTCACGAGTTGAGGTCTCTAACCAATTGCGACAGAGTTTAGCCCTGATGTCACACATAGTGTAATTGCCAGGCATTACCATATGTGGAAAAATGGAATGCAGGCCTTCTACTTGGTCACAAACTGCTAGAAATTCATAGATTTTTCCAACTCCCAAGATCATATGGAGACACAGGAATTGCATTCCAAAAATGTACCATACACACTGATAAATGACTCACAGATGTAATCCAAAATAAAAAAGGGGAAGCATATCCACATAGGTAATATTTGTTTCAGGTACCACATCTCAAATTGATGAATATATGTGAAGACCCTAAAAGAGAAAAACTGAATGATTTTAAGGACTCATGCACACTGCAGCTAAAAAAAAAAAAAAAAAAAAAAAAGCTGCTTTTACAGGCATTTGAGCTTTTATTTCAGCTTGAAGAAGATTGTGCTTTTTGTGCTCTTGCTCTTGTGCATGTTTTTATTGAGCATCTTCAAGCTTCTTTGAGCTCCTTTGAGTTTTTTTGAGCATAAGCGTTTTCACAAATCCTCCTAGATAGTATTTTCTTAACTACTGTACAAACAGAACAAAAGCTAAAACAAACAATTTTGCACGTTTTCTAAGTTTCTTTGAGCTCTTTTGAGCTCTTTGGGTCACAAGCTCCTCTCAAAAACTTGAGTTTGGTGGGGGGTTTTTTCTGCCTGTAAGAGCATATGCCTGAAAACACCTGAAAAAGCTAAAGTGTGCATGGACACATTGGCTAACATGGAGGGGAGTTTCTAGGCAGAAAAAATGAGAGCTCAATAGAGCTCAATAGCCTGTAGGAGCTGCTTCTTTGATCTTCTTTGAGCTGCAGTGTGCATGAGCCCTTTTAAGGTACCAATTCATAATACACTACACATGATCAAATATTTTTATTTATACCATTAAAAACAATGAAATTTATTCAAATAAAAAGAATCATAAGCAGGCATGTTCTAGGATCACCAGATTATTGATAAGATGATGAAGGTGGACTGGTGCAGTACATTAATATCTTAATAAAAAAACTAAAATAGAATAGGTAGGTTCTGCTTGCTCTATGCATCTCAAGGCTTGTTTTTCAGTTCTAGCTGAAAGTACTTATATTGATAATCATTCATCATAAATATGTGTTAGGGACTCTTTAATGCCCGGTACACATGAGAAAATAGGGGGTACAAGGGATGAGAAGATAAGGGGGTATAAGGGATGAGAAGATAAGGGGGGAAACCTGTTCCTCATGCGGTGTATAACAGCTGTCCTTTCTGATTACAAGCAATCTTAAAGCTGAACTCCAGGTAAAACAAAAATCCTCCCTTGCAGTGGGGATGCCCCCAGACTGCATGGGTTAAATGCTCATTTACATCTAGGGGACTGGAAAAAGGCACTTTTACTTCCCCAGTCCTCCACTCCCACAGAATCCCTTCACACTGCAAGGCTGGTCCTCACGGCCTCTTCTTCCCTGAGCTCCAGCAGTCACAGGTCCTCTGACATCATCAAGTACAATGCAAGGCCCAAAGCCATGCCCTGGAAGTAAGGACAAAAGAGATAGGGGGAGTAGAAAGAAGAGTGCCGGAGGAACGGGAATGTGGTAAGTCACAATGCTTTTTCTGGTTCCCTAGACCTAGACCCAAACATTTAACCAGTGGTGGCTGGTGCTCCATCTCTTTTTTTTTGGGGGGGGGGCAGCAAACAGCCCTGCACTTACCCCATTCAGGTCTTAGGCGGCTTCAGTGGCTTCCCCAGCTTCTTCTCCCAGCCAATCCAGTCACTTCTCCTCCTGGCCAGTCCGGTCTCAGGACCTGCTTCCTGTCCTGATTGGCCGGGAGGAGAAGCAGGAAGACAATAGCAAATGATGATTCGCTATTGTCACAAGTAGGGATGAGCTTTCTGTTCGAGTCGAACATGAGTTCTACTCGAACATCGGCTGTTCGATCGTTCATCGAAGATCGAACATTATGGGGCGTTCGCGCCAAATTCGAGCAGCACGTCACGCCCCATAATGCACTGCGTCATCGCAGCCATTGCTGGCTGATGATTGGCCAAGCACGCACTATGACCTGCATGCTTTGGCCAATCACAGCTCCGTCAGCAGGGTGCCTTTGGCCAATTATGGCTCAGGGGGTTAAGTCCACGCCCCACACTATATAAGGCTGCCTGTACGTTGGCCCTGTGTAGTGTGTTGCTGGCATTAGATTGAGCAGGCAGTCCGTTCCTGGTGTACTGTTTCTAATCTACTTCAGGCAGGCAGGTGATTCAGTTAGCTGCAGTGTATTTAATATATATATACAGTATATATATATATATATATATATATATATATATATATATATATATATATATATATATATATATATATATCCACTGTATCCAGTTTAGCTAGATCTCACTGCAGACCATTCCTGGTGTAATGTTTCTAATATACTTCAGTCAGGTAGTTGATTCAGTTAGCTGCAGTGTATTTAGTTTATATATACATCCTGGCTTTGTATATATATATATATATATATATATATATATATATACACTGTATCCTGTGTAGGTAGATCTCACTGCAGACCGTTCCTGGTATACTGTTTCTAATATACTTCAGGCAGGCAGTTGATTCAGTTAGCTGCAGTGTATTTAGCATATATATATATATATATATATATATATATATATATATATATATATATATATATATATATACATCCCAGCTTTGTATATATATATATATATATATATATATATATATATATATATATATATATATATATATATATATATACACACTATATCCGGTGTAGCTAGATCTGACTGCAGGCCATTCCTGGTGTATGTATTCAAATACACTTTCAGGCAGGCAGGCAGGCCAGGCAGTTTATTCAGTGATCCGCAGTGCATAAAATATATATACTGTCTCCTACATATATATCCAATGCATTCTAGTCTAGCCAAGCCCATATCTGACTGCAGGCCATTGCTGGTGTACGTTTTCAAATACACTTTCAGGCAGGCAGGCAAGTGATTCAGTGACCTGCAGTGCATTCAATATATATACAGTCTCCAACATATATATATCCACTGCATTCCAGTCTAGCCAAGCCCATATCTGACTGCAGGTCATTGCTGGTGTACGTTTTCAAATACACTTTCAGGCAGGCAAGTGGTTCAGTGATCTGCAGTGCATTAAATATATATACAGTCTCCAACATATATATATATCCACTGCATTCTAGTCTAGCCAAGCCTATATCTGACTGCAGGCCATTGCTGGTGTACGTTTTCAAATACACTTTCAGGCAGGTTAATCAGTGATCTGCAGTGCATAAAATATATATACAGTCACCTACATATATATCCACTGCATTCTAGTCTAGCCAAGCCTATACCTGACTACAGGCCATTCCTGGTGTACGTTTTCAACGACACTTTCAGGCAGGCAGGCAGGCAGGTGATTCAGTGATCTGCAGTGCATAAAGATATATATACACAGTCTCCTACATATATATCCACTGCATTCTAGTCTAGCCAAGCCTATACCTGACTGCAGGCCATTCCTGGTGTAATTTTTCTAGGTGTTTTGCTAATCCAATTTTACAGCATGTCTGGAAGGCCACCAAGGAAAGGCAGATGCTCAAAGGCCACTAAAAGAGGGCAAGTAGGCTCTGTGTCTACAGCCAACAGTGCTGGTCGTGGACACGGTGCATCCTCAGCACGTGGCCGTGGGGCATGCTTGTCCTTTTTTTCGACAGCTGGCTGTGTTGAGCCACAACATGCAGAAGAGTTGGTAGAGTGGATCACAAAGCCATCCTCATCCTCCTCATCCTCTGTCACCCAGGCTAAGAGAAGTTTGGCTGCCAATGCAGCTGCCAAAGCGGCCTATTCCATCGGCTCAATGGCATCAGTCACTCCTTTCCTAGCCCCACTATCATGTCCTGAAGAGTCCCCTGAACTGTTCGACCACAGTATCGGGTACATGCTGCAGGAGGATGCGCAGCATTTTGAAGGCTCCGATGATGGTACCTAGGTTGAGGATGAAGGCAGTAACCTGAGCCCAGAGAGAGGGGGTGCCCAAGAAGGACAAGAAACTGGTAGTCATGTTCCCCCAGCTGCAGCATACTGCCAGGTTTGCTCCAGTGGTGAGGAGGGAGGGGATGATGAGGTCATTGACTGTACGTGGGTGCCTGATAGAAGAGAGGAGGAGGAGGCACATCTCCAACGAGGCAGGATGCCCTCCAGGGGCCAGCTTAAGGACAGCCAACTGACTGCATCACACCGCAGAGCACCGCATGTGCAGGGCGCTGCTGACTCCGTGCGTTTTTTCAAAAGTTCTTTGGTGTGAGCCTTTTTTGAGATGTGTGCAGCAGATCGCATTGTTGCTGTTTGCGTATCAAGCATGGCCAAAACAGCAGCCGCTTGGGCATCACATGCTTGACCAGACATATGTTGACCTCCCATGCAATCCGTTGGCAACGGTACTTAAAAGATCCACACCAAAGAACAAGGTGGACCTCTCCTTGCCCCTCATCAGCTGGGATCTCCAACCCCACTATACCTTCAGTCTTCTCAGAGACCTGCACTGAGAGGAATGAAGGTGTAGAATTAGGTGTCCCAAGCACTTGCGGGCAATCTGCTAGCGGTACACCTAAATCCGATTGTAGCAGGCAAATTTCCCTACCCCAGTTGCTAAACTGTCAAAAGAAATTCGGTCCCAGTCATCCACATGCTCAGCAGCTGAATGCTAGTTTGGCTAATTTGCTAGCACTCCAACTGCTGCCTTTTCAGCTGGTAGACTCTGCTCCCTTTCGAGAATTTGTGGAATGTGCGGTACCTCAGTGGCAGGCTCCCAAATGCCATTTTTTTTCTTGGAAGGCCATTCTGGCTCTCAACCAGCATGTGGAAGGCAATGTCTTGGCCTTGTTGGATAGGGCGGTCAGCGGTAATGTGCATATTACCACTGACTCATGGTCCAGCAGGCATGGACAGGGACGTTACCTTTCTTTCACGACGCACTGGGTAACCCTGCTGGCAGCTGGGAATGATGCAGGACAGGGTGCAGTATCGTTGGAGCTCGTTCCGCCACCACACCTCCAAAATGCTGGTAGTGGTGATTCTGCCACACCGCTCTCCTCCACCCCCTCCTCTTCTTCTTCCTCTATGGCCTCTTCCTGTGCAGATTTGTCCTCAGAACCAGCGGTGCTCCGTAGGCGTTCTAGGGGCTACGCAAGCACTCAGGCAAAAAGATGTCATGCAGTGCTTGAGTTGGTCTGCTTAGGGGACAGGAGCCACACTGGGGCAGAGATTCATGCAGCTCTGCAGGGGCAGGTTCAGAGATGGTTGACGCCATGCCAGCTTCAGCCAGGAATGGTGGTTTGCGACAATGGCACCAACCTCCTCCCGCCCTCTGACAGGGACACTTGACCCATGTTTCCTGTTTGGCTCAAGTCCTTAATTTGGTGGTGTAGTGGTTCTTGTGCAGGTACCCGGGCTTACAGGATCTCCTGAGGCTAGGAGCTACCAAGCACCTGATGCTGATGTAACTGATTAATTTTTTTATGAATGTGAGATCCCTTAAAGACTGCCTATGCTGATGCTGAGTGACTATCCTGTTCTGCTGAGTGACTATCCTATTCCTCCTCAATGTTGATGTTGATAGCTTCTAAGAACATTTTTGGTTTTGTGGCACCAGCACCAGTGCCTAAAGCCTAATTTTTCTGCCCCTGTTTAACAGGGGTGTGGAATGACAATTTTTGTTGTAATATTTCGCAGCAGGGCCCGTTCCTGCGCTCAACAAGAGTATCTGTGAGGCTTTACAGTGTTATGTCACCACCACCACCGCCGCCTAAGGCCCAATTTTTCTGATATTTTTCTGACCCTGTTTACCACGGGTGTGTAATTACAATTTTTTTTATCTGTGAGGGCTTACAGTGTTGTGGCACCACCACCACCAAAGGCCCAATTTTTCTACCCCTGTTAAACAGGGACATATAATTACAATTCTTGATATAATATTTCACAGCAGGGCCCGACTTACAAACATCCGGCTTACAAACGACTCCTACTTACAAACGGAGGGAAACAACAGGAAGTGAGAGGAAATCTACCCCTAGGAAGGGAAATTCTCTCTTGTAAGAGTTAATATGGGAAAAAGGTGTCTCCACTGATGCTTTATATCACCAATTCTTGTTTCCCTAAAAACCCCAAATTTTCTAAATCCAATTGACATTTGGACAGAAAGTGAGGTGAAATCTTATGAACAGGGGCACAGATAGCAAAACAAATGTTACAAGGGTGATGATAACCCTTCCCTATGTTATCCAAAAAGCTTAAAAATAGATTTTTTTGGCTGGAGCTACACTTAAAAAATGTACCTGTTCCAATTTACAAACAGATTCAACTTAAGAACAAACCTACAGTCCCTATCTTGTTTGTAACTCGGGGACCGCCTGTATACTACTGTTCAGAGTATATAGGGCCTCGGGGCCCCACGCCTTTTCTTTTTTTAATTTGGGTGTGGGGTTCCCTTTAATATCCATACAAGACCCAAAGGGCCTGGTAATGGGCTGGGGGGTTACCTGTACCATTTTTCTCAATAATTTTCATCCATATTGCCAGGACCTGACATTACATTACAGCCGCAAGCAGTTTAAATGACTTTTATGGGAGCGCATGCGCGGAGCCCGGAAGATGGCGGCTTAAGCCAGGAGCTCCACACCACCCCAGCCCAGCGGCGCTCATATCTCCGCATACAGAGCCCCAGGAAAGAAATTAATGCTCCCCACGGCACCCCCGAGCATTCCGGACCATACTTATCTGCCTAGCACCACGTTCAGGAGGAATCTGGAGCCGGAATTTACATTTACTGACCCGGCCCGGCGGATCCAAAATGGCGGCCGCGTTGAAGCCTCAGGTACACAGTGCTGAGGAATTAGCAGAGGGGAGGCCGGTAATCCACACCAACTCAACACCTTACAGTACCCTGACCCATGTTAGTAACCCCCAAGCTCTTAATGTGTCCCCAGTCTACACAGAAACAATGGCAAACCGCTTCACAGGGGAATATGCTCTCCCCCCCTCAGGGCCTAACAGAGCCAGACAGGCAGACACAGTCCATGCGGATTCCCTGGCTGCAGACAGGCACAGACCTTCTCAGTAGCAGACTTATATCAGAAATTCTCAGAGCTCCTGGACAGGGGACTATCCCAAACTACTGCTAAGATCACAGGAGACTTAAAGGCAGATTTTCAGAACCTAGGCTCTAGAATAGAGGCCATCGAAGATAAGCTAGAGCACACAATAGCTAACACCAACCAGAACTCGGATCACTTGCAAACACTACAGGAGCAACTAGATGTGGCCACGTCCAGGATCGATGATTTGGAAAACCGATCGAGGAGTAGGGATGAGCTTCGTGTTCGAGTCGAACCCATGTTCGACTCGAACATCGGCTGTTCGATCGTTCGCCGAATTGCGAACGTTATGGGCCGTTCGCGCTAAATTCGTGTGGCGCGTCACGGCCCATAATTCACTGCGGCATCGCAGTGCATTGCTGGCTGATGATTGGCCAAGCATGCACTATGACCCGCATGCTTGGCCAATCACAGCGCCGTCAGTAGAGAGAGCTGTAATTGGCCAAAGCCAGGGTGGCTTTGGCCAATTATGGCTCAGGGGATTTAGTACACACCCCACACTATATAAGGCCGCCTGCACGGCGGCCCTGTGTAGTGTGTGTTCCGGTGTGCTGAGAGATAGAGAGAGAGAGAGAGACAGTGTCATTTGATTTGAGTTAGATAGATTAGGCAGAACAGTCAGTCAGTTAGCTGCACTTACAGTGTATTGTGTATATATATGCATCCCAGGTGTTGCATATATATATATATACACTGTATTCAGTTTAGCTAGATCCATTCCTGTTATCTTCTATCTAGACTATTTACATTTAATGCAGTGCGTCCTGCTCACAGTGTTCAGCTAGATCCGTTCCTGCTATTTACATTTAGTGCAGTGCGTCCTGCTCACAGTGTTCAGCTAGATCCGTTCCTGTTATCTTCTAGACTATTTACATTTAGTGCAGTGCGTCCTGCTCACAGTGTTCAGCTAGATCCGTTCCTGCAATTTACATTTAGTGCAGTGCGTCCTGCTCACAGTGTTCAGCTAGATCCGTTCCTGCTATTTACATTTAGTGCAGTGCGTCCTGCTCACAGTGTTCAGCTAGATCCGTTCCTGCTATTTACATTTAGTGCAGTGCGTCCTGCTCACAGTGTTCAGCTAGATCCGTTCCTGTTATCTTCTAGACTATTTACATTTAGTGCAGTGCGTCCTGCTCACAGTGTTCAGCTAGATCCGTTCCTGCAATTTACATTTAGTGCAGTGCGTCCTGCTCACAGTGTTCAGCTAGATCCGTTCCTGCTATTTACATTTAGTGCAGTGCGTCCTGCTCACAGTGTTCAGCTAGATCCGTTTCTGCTATTTACATTTAGTGCAGTGCGTCCTGCTCACAGTGTTCAGCTAGATCCGTTCCTGCTATTTACATTTAGTGCAGTGCGTCCTGCTCACAGTGTTCAGCTAGATCCGTTCCTGCTATTTACATTTAGTGCAGTGCGTCCTGCTCACAGTGTTCAGCTAGATCCGTTCCTGTTAAATTCCTACTGACCGGCAGGCTTGTCTGGTTACAGTATATAAAGCTACCTGAAGAAAATTACAGGTGTTCTATTTGATCCTATTAGTACCACGGTCAGGCAGCTAGACTATTTACATTTAGTACAGTGCGTCCTGCTCACAGTGTTCAGCTAGATCCGTTCCTGTTATCTTCCTACTGACAGGCAGGCTTGTCTGGTTACAGTATATAAAGCTACCTGAAGAAAATTACAGGTGTTCTATTTGATCCTATTAGTACCACGGTCAGG